>NC_140665.1:18722500-19310000 GCF_054131305.1 Coturnix japonica | reverse complement strand
AGGAAAAACAAAATAAAAGAGAGGCTGTCTTCAAGCCAAAGAGGTGTTTTTCTCTTTTGGATCACGAAAGGACCACTTATTGTTTTTCAGACTATTTGGAGAATTGCAAAGCACTTATGAAAATGGTTTCAGAACTCAAAAAGCTCTGTGAATTTTACTTAGAGAGTTAACAATCCTAAAAATGTGTTTATTGAAAATAGCTCTAACATTTATTATTAGAAATGAAATTAGTTATCCAGTCAGTAGACGCACTGCTGACTGATCTGATGAATTGTTGTGCAATGTGGAGATTAAAGAGTAAACAAATAAGGTGGATAATTAGCCTGTGAGATTTCATTTTAGAAACAGTCACCCAACTATTCAGTTTATATGAACTCTTGAGATGTCCAAACAGAAATTAAAAATCACTTAAGTTTGTAATAAATGCTATCCAGAATTTGGAGTTTGACCACCATGAGCAGATTTTTATAATTCACATGTGGCCAAACCTATTAGTAACAAAAACCAGCACAGCCGTTTCCACAGCTAGTCCAGTGGCGGTTTAGGTCCATGGGCAGTGTACTGGAGATGTCTGTAGAGGTATGGCAGAAGGGGGACTGTTGGGAAGCAGCAGGTTTTACTCCCAACTCTCCCGGCCTGTATCACATGGGGTCTGCTGAGCAAGCGAAACTGATGCTCCCTCTGCCATGAGGCAGAAACTTCCCATACCCTTGCATGGATGCCTGGTTCCCTCTGGTTGAAATGCATTTATCAATGTTGAATTCACAGGAGCATTTTGTCAAACAGACAGATGAAGAAAGGGAGTTAGCAAGTCCGCTGGCTTGCTTGGCTGGTCAGTGAATGGGCTGAGAGGCAGCTCCTGCATCGGTCTTCAAACCTTCTGAGCCACGGTTTCTCCAATCATGTGAAGATTTCATTTGTGTGTATGAATAGAGAAACTATGTCAGAGGATTTCTTTACTCTTGATAAATATCAATTCAGCAGAACCAGGTAGTTCATTATATTCAATACATTCCAAACACTCTTTGTCCTCTGAGCTTGACAGGACCAGCATGATCACAGATGAAAGCACCAAAAGGTTAGTAACTTGTGGCTGGCTGGTTGGTTTCCAAATAAATTGACAGTATGATGTCATAGACTCTTGTGAGGATGGTAGCCTGAAGTTGTCCTAAGTTGGCAGCAGCTTGCAAATATGTAATATATGTAAGGGAGTAAGTAACAAAGTCCAGTTGATGAGTTTGTCCCATCACAAAGTACAGGTATTTCCCTCAGTACCTTGAACTGCGTACATGGCCAGAGGTACAGAAGTACATGACAAATGGGATGTGGAACATCTAAGTGTATTGTACTCTTCCCACATGCAACCAAAATGGATGGATTTTATTGTTTAATATAAAAGCTCCATTGTAATTTTAAATCAGTTTCTCCAGCATTCATCAAGTAAAATCTCTCTCTCTCTCCACTCACATCTGACAGGGTAGATTTGGGGAGCTTGTGCTCATTGAATTATTTTAGGAGTTCTAAAAAAGCAATGAGTATGGAGGGAAGTTACGCACTGTAAATGTCTTATATCACTGAGAGCTGTATAGGTATTCAGTCAGAGCCTTAGGAGACAAAAATGCACACTTAAATGTCCACTTAAGACAAGCTATGATGGATGCAAAAGCCTCAGGCTGACCTACAACACAGGAACCCCTTCTAAGTTCTTCAGCTTTGCAGCTGCAGGATGCCTTCTTTTAAGCTAACCCATGGCTGCCCCCCTTCTTTCTTCATGTAGAACAAGAGCTTTCTAAATGCTTCTGTGCCCACAGAGCACTAATGTAGTAAATAATACTACTTCTGGGGTAAAGTAGAACTGAATGAGACACCTGGAGTGTGTGTTGTATGTGTCAGAAGGTCTCCAAGGAGTCATATCTTCACAATAGAAAGATGAAGAGAAGTCCCAGTGTCTATTTAATCTACTGGGATATACTGCAAATTGTTACTCATTTTGCTTCTGAATTTTTCTCTGAGAATTTTTATATGGAAGTCGATTTACTGCAGGTTTGAATGCACTGATTCTTTTCTCCCATCCACAGCAAAGAGTTCCTAGCTCTGTTGTATGGGAGATTGGTAATCACAGTGTGAACCACTGATTAATCAGCTGAGGCAAGAGTGGGGTCAGCTGCGGGAGCACAGGTGAAAGTTATGTTGCTGTGCTCCCGGGAGGGGTGGAGTTCGACTCCACCTCCTCTGAGACCTCATTTAAAGGCTGACCCTCACTGAGGCAGCATCTCTTGGAGATCGCTTGCTAGTGAAGATCACCTCAGCTCCTAGCGTCATCACTGGTGAGTTCCCCTTTTTTCCTTATACCTTCTGTACTTCTACTATCATCCTTGTAGTTGCCATTCTTGTTAACACCTGTATAGTTACCGCCAATACATCTGTAGTGTGGAAATGCTTCTTTGGTGGCTGCTCAAAGCTATCAAGTTTACATTTGTCCCACAAAATTAGAATTGCCGAATGTGCATTTAACATCACACAAGAGTGAGGGAAGTGAATTCCTTGCCGTGGTAAATTTTCTGTATTTTTACTATAAAGAAAACTACTTTTTACTACAACTTTACTACAACTCTTCTATTTCAACAGGCTTTAAAAAAGAATTAACAAGAAATCTGGAAGCCTTCTTTTCACACTTGAAGTATTAGCCTTGTCATTATGGAATCATAAAATTATTGTTTTCCTTTCAAGGGTTCAAGTCAGATGATAATTTAGATATTCTCTAATGCTAGTCAACGCTAGAAATGCTAGACCCAAGATCTACCAATACATCATGAGATTTATGCTACAGTTGTAGCTTGAAACGGTGACATATCTAAGTGCTGTGCTTAATTTTACTTGAAAGTCTTAGCCTAAAAGGATTGACAAGAGACAGTGAGAGTAAATGAGAAAAACATCTTTTTCCACCAAGTAACAATGTGGTTTTAGCTCTAGCTAGTTTCAGGCTCAGTACCGAGCATCCTTTGAGGGCAAACAGAATTAAGTCCTGTGGCTTTAAAATAGAACATAGCTGAGACAAAAATTTGTAACAACTCTTGAGTATAATGCATTTTTCTGACTTTCTGGCCATGCATAGACACATCAAATATTTTCAGTCCCTTTGTTAACAAGCTCGTATAGTTATATGTATTTTCAAGGCTACTAATGGAAGTTTTAAAGCACATGACGGGAGCAGAACGTACGATGAAGAAGCTTGTGGGTCTGTATATGATAGGGGGCTCACCAAATGCCATCATGGACAAAAAGAGACTTGGTCTGGGGAAGGTTCATTTGATTTTATTGTTAGTTACTAACACAGAAGGATACTGAGAAATATAAAGACCTTTCCTTTACTCTGTCCCTTCTCAGTTTAAATTCATTCCCAGTTTTTCAGACTGCTACCCCTCCAAGTTTAGGGGGAATGAGGAATGGGGCTGTGGTCAGTTTTATCATAATCTGTCTCTAAATTCTAGAAACTTATATTAGATGGCTAAGGTAGGCTAGTCTGTCTAATATAATTTGATAGTGAGGTTTCTCATTTTTAAGAACATAATCTAAACATAAGTATAGTATTTCCCTTTGGAGGAAATTCTCGCTTTCCACAGGCTACAGAGAGATATGGGGGATGCTAGCTGTGCAAGTTTCATGTCTAAATGCAGGAAGCTACAACACATCTGGCCTCAAATGATTAAATTCTAGTAATTTCTTTTTGAATTGCACATTTATAACACATATACATGCATCTGATCAATATATGATAAGGTGAAGCCAATCGATTTACAAGTTAATGTGCTGGAGTCGATACTGTGTTCTAAAGACATTCTCAGTTCTGAAACCTGCAGGATTTTTTTTTTGTACCGGGCTTAACTATTTTTGTGTTGACTTTGTGATTTATTTAAATTCCCCAGATAACCTAAATTTTCAAGGAAACTGAAGAATCTAAACAGAACCTGCTATGTTTCTATTGTTTTGAAGTAATCATTCCATAGTTAGATCTTTCTACTGCATCTCACTAGTTCAAGTCAAAGCTCAGAAGTTCTTCTCTTTTGGCCAAAGTCTGGCAATGGGAAGCCCAAGCCATACTGGAAGAGACTAGTGTATAAACACATGAAAAGTCATTATTAAAGACTGTGCTTTATTCATGTATTAATATTTAAAAGTGATGGCAACCAGCTGCTTTTCCTGTTTACACTGTGGAAGATTTATCTGTCTGCTTCTGTGAGTAGGTGTATAAGTTCATCATCAGTCTATGTGCCTTAGGAGGTCTAAGTTAGTACAGTCCTAAGATCCACCTGGAACATCATCTGTCCACCAGGTTCACTTAGTTTCAAGACCAGCAAGCAACCTCTCTTACTGTTATTCCATAAAACTGCAGCTTCCTTCTTGTTGTCATCATTTCAACTCTACTCTTGACATAGTTAATTCTGAGTCTTGAAATTGCATAGCTGCTGAGAGACACAATAATGTGTAATGAATATGCATTGAACTTCATTAGTGTTGTCAGCAGCACAGACCATTGTAGTCGCAAAAGGAAAACAAGATTCTTTGCTTCACTTACCGTTGATCTCAGGCTTCTTGTTGAGGCTTACCATTAGCTCTTAAGGCTAGCAAGGGCAGGGATGCCCTCTAGCAATCCCCTCCTCCAAAATACCTGTAGGTGTTGGAAGGAAGGTGTCAGACTGCTGCTGAACTTATCTGTATTTCAAGGGAAGCTGTGGAATAGGTATGTTTTCCATTTTGAGTGGTCCTGTATGAAGCCAGGAGTTGGACTTGTTGACCCACGTGGGTCTACATATCTAATTGATATCCTCTGATTGTGTTCCAAAGATGGGCTGAGCTGGCTACAGAAGAGAAAGCAAGCGTCCATGTCCACACAAGCTTTCAGCTTGTCATGCTAAGGGGTGCAGAGTGCTTCCTATTTTTCTGGTCTGGATTAGAACAGCTGGGCTTCCCCTCCTTTCCCAAGCTGTCTGAAGAACAGGTATTTTCTCATAGGAAGTGTAAAGTATTAAGGGAAGGAATGAAATAGCCGTATGTTGACTTGAAGGAAAGCTTTTCAAGAGGTAGGGGCTTGTGTACATTTATGCCCATCACTTTTTAAAATACAATGTCAAATTTACAGGTGAAATGGTAAGATTAGGCTAAATGTTGGCCTTTATAATGTAGCACTAAGAAAATTGTTTATGCATACCTCTTAGTATCTCTCAGAATTGATTACGTACATAGCAGACAAAGTTTTGAATGAAAATCGAGGACTGCTTGGTGCAGGGCAAAAGGAAAAAAAAAAAGAATAAAATGGTGGGAAGCAAAAAACCTTTTAGTCTCCTTTAAAACGTTGCCTTTATTTTCCATTGTGTTGGCAGAAAGCAGGGATTTAAAGCTGTGAATTGCCTTGAGGCTGTGTTATCTTCTTCTACTTAGCAACAGTTAGAACTGCTCTTTTTGCAAGTGTTGGGTGAATGAGACAAGGACTCAAAATGATTGGGAAAAGGGAATAAAATAAGCCTGCACTTAACAGTAATATGGCACGTCTACTTTACCTGTGTAAAATGGGATCTAAAACAATCACGATGGTTTCCTGAAGCTGCACAAAGTAACACAGGGGGATATTCTCAGACTTAATTAATTAGTGCTTGTAGCATGATGTGAGATCCTAGGATGAAAAGTCATATATAACTGCAAAGTCTTAATTTTATGGAGCACAACTGACATTCAGTGGCATTTTCAAGGAAACTGATGTGGAAGTTCACCTGCAATCTTTGTTAGAATTCAGATTGTCCTTGTACAAATCCACTTAAGGATTTTCCTCAAGCTGCTATTTGTGTGGGGGTTTTTTCCCTTCTTTTCATTTCTTTTTCCCCATTTTGACTGTTGAGCTGTGCAAAGGCGAAAATTTTAAGTAATTGTTTTATAGGATTTTCCTGATAAAACCATATGCATCTTATGCACCTATACAAACCCCACACAGCAAAACCACAACAAAACTACCTTTTATTTCCAAGTTTTACAGAACACTAAAGTCCTGTGGTATATTGCCTGAGTACGTAATACTAGACAAGTTTTAAGGAGTCTAGAACCAATTTTCTTCACAATATCATATGTGATATAATTTGTAAAGAGATGAGGAAGGCTTGTAGCACAAATATCTGTAGTCAGTGTGAGTGCTTCAAGAGTAAAAATTTCAGATGAAATCAAAAGGCAGAAAATTTGATAATAACAAAGATATTGTATTTCTATAACAAGGCAAAACTGATTGCCACAAGATATCTTGAGATGAAAAGTTCAAGTGTATAAATTACTTTTTTTATTTTGTATGGATAACAACAAAAGCATTCATGGTTCCATTGCACTGGCTTAAAACTATAGATGTTCTTCTTCACAGCACCTGTAATTCTGGACATTGTTAGGATAAAGGGTGTGAGGCTGAGAAAACAGCATCAGCACTGATGTGGCAGTTCCTTTTGTGTTTGTTCTGTTAGAAGCCTCACTCTGGCTGGCCATCAGCCAATATATCAAATGGAAAATACAATTTATGACATTAAGGAAAATATAATATCAAGCCCCTAGTGCTTCATACATTTCCCCTATCACCCTCGGGTTTGAGCCTTTAGTCTCTAGCCATCTCATCAGTAGTCAGTGGAAAACTACTCTGCTGTGGTGGAAAAATGTAGTGCTTGCTTTAAGCATATTCCTGGAGTTTGACTGTGTGAGTACCTCAATTGTAATTGCAGAGGTGCAAACCCCAGACAGAACTTGCACTTGCCTTTGCTGGACCTTCAGCTTCTCTCAGAAATTCCTCCTTCAGGCTGAACCCGACAGGACTTTCCCCTTTCCCGTGTGACCAAGGTGTACACAACATATCTGCAGCATCTCAGTGAACTCACTGAGGGGAGGACATGGTGCTACCTTAACACAGTTCTGGATTTCATAGAATCATAGAATGGCTTGGGCTGGAAGGGACCTCAATGATCATTAAGCTCCTACCTCCCTGCAACAGGCAGGGCCACCAACCTCCATATCTAGTATTAAACCACGCTGCCCAGGGCCCCATCCAACCTAGTCTTGAATGCCTCCAAGGACAGGGAGGGCATACACAACCTCTCAGGGCAGTCTGTTCCAACACCTCACCACTCTTCTGATAAAGAATATCCCTGATATCCAATGTCAGTCTTCATCCTTCAACTTAATGGCAGGACAAGGAGAAATGGTTTTATCTACCCTTGTAAAGAGTTGGTTCCCATCCTGTTTATAGGTTCCCTTTAGGTAAAGGAATGCCCAGCCCCCTCAGCCTGTCTTTGTAGGGGAGGTGCTTCACACTCTGATCATCTTTGTGGCCCTCTTCCAGACCCTCTCCAACAGCTCTCTGTCTTACTTGGGTTATATTTCATATACCTTGTAATATTTGCTGATATATAGGCCATGCCCTTTCTTCCATCTGTTCTCCACAATGCATGCCCCACTCAGCTCAACCCCAGAACATACGAAGTATGTGTTTTACCAAGGAGGGCATGTATTAGGGAATCTCATGCCTCAATGCTATCTCAATACTATTAAATTTTTTGCATCATATTCTTCATCTCTTTATTTTAAAGAGTTAGTCCAGCTTATCATATCCAAAATGACTATTTAAAGCAAAAAGTCTTGTTCAGATTAAGTAAGGAAGACAGATTTGAACTGACCAAACCTAAGTTTGGAGAAAACAGTCCTGTCAGGTATCTGGTTTTCTACCCTTCCATCCCCATCCCTTTCTCATGATGAGGAATAAAATACATGATTAAAAGTGTGTGTGTGTGTGTGTGGGGGGGGGGGGGGGGGGGGAGGAAAAAAGAAAAAGAAAAAAAATATATCAAGAAAAATCAAAGGTGAGAAACTACGGTTAATTATACAGTAGGTCTTGTGAGCATTGTAAGAGATAAAATATTAATGTTAGGAAAACATGTTGGCATCATCCTCTAGATGGTGTCTATAGTGGAATGTCATGTCATTGATATTTTGGTTTATCTGATTTATTTAGTCATGCAGAAAAATCTCTTTTTGGATTTCAGTGGTTCTTAGCACAAATTAGACAAATAATACAACTGCAAATATGTGGCCCTTGGTGATGTTAGATGAATTTTAAATATGATGTTTGCCCTTACATTAAAAAAAGAAAAGAAAACCTTACAGAAGTGGCACAGAACAGGGTACTGAAGCATTTACTTCACTCCAGAAGGAGTTTTAAAAGTTTTACCAGGGCTGTATTGCTGTTTAAAAGCATGCTTGCTCCCAAAAGCCAGTGCAGAGACTGAATGCAGCTGGCTTAGTGTGTTTGGTGCCGTTCAGCTGCTTCATGCCTCACTGTTTCCTTTGTGGCTCTTTGTCTTCCAATCAAAGCTGGGGGCCAAGGCTCCTGCTGAGGCTGCAGCAGGTCCCCAGATGCCCAGGTGTGCCAGGAAGGAAAGCTGACTGCTGTGAAAATGAGCACCAGCCCCGCTCACAGATTCAGCTGCGTTCGGTTCACAGTTCCTCACATGCTCTGCCAGGAAGGAGAAAAATGAATTGCAATGAGATACTTGTAGATCAGGTACTAATTGTTGCTGTTTGCAAAACATTTTAAACTCCCTAGATTACTGCTTTTTCTAAAGGTTCCTCACAAAGCGTATTCCACAAGCTCCGGTAGGAGCAGTCACACAGGAAATGTCTAATCCATGTTCCTGCTGTTGGAGGCTTGTTCGATAGTATTAATCATTGCAATAACAATCTAAGAGAAAAATCTGGGTTGAAAGGCAATTTTAAATTTCCAAAATGAAATGCAAAGAAGTTCTTAAAAAGTGAAATCTTAAAAATGTGAAACATACCAAACATTCTAATGAAAATTCTAGAATTAATTTGCGCACAAACTGGATGAAAATAAATAGCACGACAACGATTTCTGGTAGGACTGGAAAAAAATGGTTACTTTCAGGCAAGATCATTTCTGGCAAAATGAGTAAATCTTTGGTTTCTATTTGCTTTACTTTTGAGTTTTTTCAGTGCTATCATGGGAATAATTGATATTCCAGTCCACGCTGCTAGAGGAAGGAATGGAGTCATAGATTACCTGTGTATCTGTAAGTTATATCCTTGTGAATTTGAGTATAAGACTTTAGGAATAGAGTAGATTTTAAAAATGAAAAAGAAACCATGTGCATAATACAGGCTTGAGAAGGAAGGCAACCCAAAGGATAAGTTAGGGATTGGATATGAAAATGAACCCAGTGCAATTTTGAGAGGGAAGGCAGTGGCTAAGATGTTTGCTGAGAAATAAACACGAACATCTGAGTTTTGTCAAGGTGGAGGTGCTCACTGTGTTTGCAGAAAATGGAAGGTTATGGGACTGGCAAAGTGAATAATGTCAAAGGTTAAGGGCAAAATGAGGATCTTTGTTAAACCCCAAATATTCCCAGCTTTTCTGTCACTTGTGGAGGAAGTGCCTTCCTTGATGGAGAATTCTGAAAACTGATATTGGAGGATAGTTGGAAGAATATTCTGACTTCTAGGAGATTATAACTTCCTCTTCCCTTGACTGGGGTGAGTTCAGCATTTCCGATTCTGTAGAAAAGAGAATGTCATACAGAATTACCTTCTGATCATGTATGTCTGGAGGATATGAAATAACCAGTACCATTAGCAGAGTGATTGTCTCTGATGCCCTCTCAGATATTTAGTTAGAGTCTCGCAGAAAAAAAAAAAAAAAAAAGAGCCAGCTTTTTCATCAGATATCAAAGATACCTGCTGAATAGGGGCTACTGTCCTAAGAGGCAATAGGGAGAGAGAAGAAATCAGAGCCTCACCTTAACATGACTGGATGGTGACTTACTGAGTGGTGACAATGACCCCTGGAGCAGGAGTAGGTACTGAAGCTCTCTGTTGGGCAGCTCTTGAGAGGTTCAGGGTTCTAATGTATCTGTCGTGTTTTGAACTCACGCTCTAAGACCTGGGCAACTTTTTCAACTGCCTTGAAAAAAGTGCAGAGCGGCAACACTGGAAAGTACCGCTTCATCTGATCGATAGATTAAAAGATGACTAGGTTGTGTAGTTTTATGCACGTTAAACATCTGTGAGGGGAGTCCACTTGCACAGAGTATTATTGACAGTTACGGATCAATGTTAATTTTTGATCATTTTCAACTTACAAAGACCTCTTGATCCTGTTGTCACCTTAGGGGCACTTCAAGTCATTGGCAGCGATCACTGTAGGCATGTAAAACCAGCAGGCTTCCAACAGCTGCACAGACATGCCCATGCCCAGAGGAATGAGGGGAAGGCCAGCACCTTGCATCCCAGCCATTGCTGCCTTTGAGAGGAGTGAAAGAGCATGCCCATTTGTTTCCAGACTTTAAGTGACTTCTGTGCTCATGAATTAAAAAATAAACAAACAAAAAAGGCAATCTGAAGCAAATCTCCATGGATACATTATTCATGATTCATGCTCTCTTGTTTTATGCTTTGAAAATGTGTTAAAACAAGGTTTTGTTTTAAAAACTTTGATCCTAATTTACAGTTGGAGCTGTGGAATTAGCCGAGGAGGGTGCATTTGTTGCAGCTAACAGCTTACACTTCCACTGGCAGCCTGTGAACCTTTTGCACAACAAAAGCAGAGGTGCTACCTTGTATCTCAGAGTGGTGATGCTGCCAGTGCTGTCAGAGGGAAGGGACAGGGCTACCCAAAGCAGGTAGCTCCCAGCTGCAGTATGGGGATGCTGATGCATCTACCTCCAGTCTGGGTCTGCAGTGTTTACATTAAAAAGATAGACCTTACAGGAGGAGAGCAAGAGTGAACACACATTGTTTGCTGGGCTATTCTTAATTTAAAGACTGAATGAGTGAGTCTGCTTTGCAATAAGAGGCACAGAAAGGAGGGCACGGGGCTGCAGTTCATCAGCTTTCACGGTCAGTCAGTCTTGAGCTACGAATACCCTAATGTTTGCATTAAAATTTTATTTTGTTGGCTTGTTTTTAATGGTAAATGAAATCTGGCCTGTTAGCAGTGTGTAAACATGGGATATATGAGTTCATGGCTTTGCAAACAAAGACCGGGAGAACATTCCATGCAGGGATTGTGATCCTGCGCCTGTTTAAGATGGTGCACTTGTCCAATGAAGCCAAAGGTTACCGTGCTATCCTTTGCAAGCTGTGTGTTTGTCATTTGCGTTTAACCATTCAAACAGGGCAGTATAGGATAGGACATTAAGTAATTCTTAAAATAAATCACTGAGACTGCCATCTATCCTCATTTTTAGAATCAGCCTCTGAGCTGAGTAAATTCACAGATGGCAGTGGCAGCAGTGGAGGGTTAGAAAGCATGGCTTCATTTTCTGGGAGGACATCCCTTGAGCTTACTTCAAAACCAAACCAAGCAAAAATACATGTAAACCATTTGCTCTTCAAGAAGTATCTGTAGGAGCCAGGGATAAAAGTCATCCCTGGAAGGAATGGTTTAGAAGTCTCCAGAGAACACAGTGAACTGCGGGCAAGGAAATCCCTCCAGCCTTGTTTCATTTCAAAGGGTGGTGAGGATTGTAAATAATTAAATCTTGGGGTTTAGTGGGAAAACTGTTGAAGGTGATGAAAAATATGCCATTTTTATATTAAAAAAGAAAAAGAAAAAATAGTGTTCTGTAACACTGTTGTCACAAAAGCCTACCCTGATCACACTGGCGATAAGAAAGCAGAACCATTACTTTTTGTACAGTGTTTGTAATGATGTGTTTCTGTCTTCTGAGAACCCCTGTGTAATGGTTCAGGGGCAGTAATTTAGTGTAGTGCGTTCCCTTCCTTCCTCCTCCATGCCCAAACTGTGGAATGTAAATTTTAGGCTTTTAAAAGTTCTGTTTTGAAAACCTAATAGATAACTGTCCTCATAAAAACTATTAATACAGACCACATCCAATTGCAAAGCTAATTTTAATCATGTTTTGTGCCAACATAATTTCTGATGCCAGATTTTTATGCTAAGCATGAACTTCAATTTGAGCTCCGTTCTTTAACCTGCAGTTCATAATTCTGCGTTCGGGCGTATAGGTTTTTGGCTATGGCAGTTTGAACGCTTCCACTTTCAAAGATCTAAGCCATAAATGTTTATTAAAAGAATCTATAGTGAAATCAGTTTTGTTATTTTTTAATGGCTGCCTTGAGTATGTTGGATGACTGAACGCATGTTGTTAATCATTAAGCTCTCGTGTTACAAAAAGCGTTTGATAGTATTGCCATCTAGGGGCCAAACGAAATTCTCCGTACTGAAATAAACTGTAATTGAACAGGTGCTGCTATTGACAATATACATATGTTTTTGCTTTATAGCCCACATGCTTTCCATATTTCTTATGACAAAAGATATCTCTAAATGTCCCACAGCAGCCAGAGCTTTTTTTATATATAATCTGTTCGAGGTGATTGCTATTTGCATTTGAGCTTATGCTTTTTTGGCAACGATGCCTGGGAATTCCTAACAAAGAATTATACTTTTTTGCATTATTAATCTTGCTAGTGTTTGCCCTGTTTAACAGAAAAAGGAATCATTTATCAGAAAAGTATGTTTATAATCTGTACTTGTGGCATCTTCAGATTTAATATTCATAATGGTCACTCAAACGCTGCGCTATATTTATCTAAAAGACTAACTCATTGTTGTGAGGAAATAACTACTGAAATATTGATGATCCAACTTTTAATATTTAAAAAAAAAAGAAATTAATATTTCTTTAAAATTTGTTTCTGAGTCTGTTCTCCTAACAAATGTTTAAATATTAAACAATTGAAAGTGTTAGCATTTAACAACTTAATACAACTTATGGAAGGAGGAAAATTGACTGCAGCTTTCTGCCACACGGAGAAGTGGAGGAGGCTGAATTCTTGTGCTCCCATTCTTTGTATTGGTAGAACAAATGCAAAAGCACTGCTAAGAATCGAGTTCAATACATGGGTGATCAGCAGATCCCCTTTCCTCCCTGATGAGACACATCTGAAGAGGTCTCGCAGTGAAACATGCTGCTCCCCTTCTTTGTTAGGCACCTTACATTCCATGCCTGCTGGAAGCAAAGCTGCGCTGTGCTGCCTTCCTGCTGGGTTAGCTGCTGTTTGGGGCAAGTTGCAGTGCCAGTGCAGTGGTCCCTCCTGTCCACTATAGCCTGCCTGTCCGCATTCATCCACACAGCCCTTCTGCTTGGCAGGCCCTCCTGCTTGGCAGGCCCCTCGCATGGCAGCAGGTGAGCCCCAGCCATTCCAGACAGGCTTGGCCCCGTACCCTGCACAGCCACATACCTTCTAGCCAGCCTTGGCCTCTGCTTGGCTTCAAGAGATGTCCTGACAGAGTAGAAATACAAAAACCAGTTTATTCTTTCCACCTCTCCCTTCATTTTTCTCATCCCACTTTTAAGCATTTTCTTTTCAGTAAGGAAAGGAGACTGTACTCTTGGAAACGCCAACATCTTTTTACGCAGGTAGATATAGGACAAAGGAAGATGGTTAGCATTACTCAGGAATACCCAGAAATCAGCTCCAAAGACTCCACCATATTGACTCATATTTTTAATAAATCTTAACAGTTTCTTTCCAAGATTCAGCCATTGAAATCCACAGAAAAATCCTGGTAACCAGCTGGGGTATTCTGCAAAGCAGTCAGAAGAGACCCAGAGCTGAGACCTCATTTTCCAAGTGACATAAACCACAGATGCTGATTACTTTTTTAACTAACTCAAACATCTGTATTCTTGCTTCAGGGAGGAAAGCATCAAGCTCATTTATTTGGATTGAAACCTTTCACAACATATCATGTCCATGTTGTAGCTGTAAACAATGCCGGACAGGTTTCAAGCCCCTGGACATCTGTGCGCACATTGGAAGCTTCGCCCAGTGGCCTGAGCAACTTCACTGTGGAAAAGAAGGAAAACGGCAGGGCTCTGTTGCTGAAATGGTCAGAGCCATCCGAACCCAATGGCATAATTAAGGTAATCTCTGTTAACATTTTGCTTGATCAAATAATAAGAAAAGATAAGCAATGAATATCAGTTTTTTATTTTTATATTTATCTATTTATTTTTATTTTTTATTTTTTTGCTGGAAAAGACTCAATCAAATGCATTATACTTTAAAATAAGACAGAAGTCCTATGTAAGCACAAGGCACTAAGAGTGCACTCATGGCTTGTGGTTGTATTCAAATGAGAATTAACATTCCTAGCCCCAACCACAAAAGTTCATTTACAGTGAACCAAACTATTAATTTAATGGACAGAAAGCTATGCAGGAAAGCTCATTGTCTTAAATAGCTTTAGCCCCTTACTCTGAAAATTGCCAAGATGCACTTCTAGAAAATCTAGGTTGGATGGAATATTGTTCTGAAATTTGTGCCTTCTGTTCACACAGTGGTTTCTAATGATTGTAGATCAGTTACCCAAAAGGAGAGAGGGAGGGAGGGGGAGTTCGGGTTTGTTTTTTTTCTTAAATAGTTTTATTTAGAGTTAGTCTGCAGGAAGCTTTGTGGTAATCTTCAAGAGGCTTCATATAAAACTTGATAACAAACATAATGAAAAGTGTCACTAGGTGATTTATTGCTACAAACCAAATGAAAAAAAAAAATCATGAAAATTGGATCAAAATGTTACTTTTGTATCAATGACCTTTTTGGTGATGGTTTCTATCAAGGAAGTCAGCTACTGGATGGTTGGTTGATAGTCCTCACTCTGTTGCAACGATTAAGGCATCTCATCTATATCTTGTTTACAAACAATAATTTTACAATATTCTGATTTATAGATTTCTGTTCTTTAATCCTGACTTCTTCTTTCCCTCTCGGTCTTTTTTTTTTTTTTTTTTTTTTTTTTTACCTTTTTCCCCAGACCTACAACATTTTCAGTGATGGCAACCTGGAGTACAGTGGTTTATCTCGCCAGTTCCTCTTTAGGCGCCTTGAGCCCTACACGCTCTATACCCTACTACTGGAAGCTTGTAATGCAGCAGGCTGCACTCGTTCTCCACCCCAGCCCATTCGAACAGATGAAGCACCTCCAGTGTCTCAGATGGCACCTGTAATCCAGGCAGTGAATGCTACCAACATTGAACTGAGCTGGTTGGAGCCAATTAATCCAAATGGAAGAATAATTCGTTATGAAGTTATTCACAGATGCACAAAAGAAAATGCTGCAGGGTACAGAGCAACAATGGAAGATGAGAAAATTGTTTTCACAGAATATAACACTGAAAGTAATACATTTGTATATAATGATAAAGGTTTGCAGCCATGGACAAGGTATGAATACAAAATACGCACCTGGAATGCAGCGGGCTACACTGACAGCTCTTGGACAGCAGCCATGACCAGTCAAACTGCCCCAAAAGGTCTCTCTGCCCCTAGGTTATCCTTAGAATCAGTTAACCCTCGCAAGGTGCTCGTCTCCTGGGATGCGCCGGCACAGCCCAATGGTATTCTTCAGTCATACAGGCTGCTAAAAAATGATGTTCTCTATCCTTTCAGCTTTGATGCTGCTACCTTCAACTACACAGATGAAGACTTACTACCCTATTCAACGTACAGTTATGCAATAGTTGCCTGTACAATGGGAGGCTGCTCTACCAGTGAACCAGCTGCAATACGAACATTGGAAGCAGCTCCTGCATTAGTGGATCCACCATCTCTGCAGGCTGTCAGTTCCACTCAGGTTAATGCATCCTGGGCACCTCCCCAAATACAAAATGGAGATATAACTAAGTACATTTTGAAATTAAACAATGAAGAGTATTATCCTGGCAAAAACTTACAAATGTTGATTTCTAATCTGCAGCCTTACACACATTATGATTTTGAA
This sequence comes from Coturnix japonica, assembly GCF_054131305.1. Lineage (NCBI taxonomy): Eukaryota > Metazoa > Chordata > Aves > Galliformes > Phasianidae > Coturnix > Coturnix japonica. The sequence goes on along the minus strand of NC_140665.1, from coordinate 19,294,159 downwards.
TTGGTTGCCTGTACTGCTGGGGGCTGCACATCTAGCACAGTCCAGTCAGTGATGACCATGGAGGCTCCACCATTAAATATGGAAGCTCCCAGGCTGCTTGTCATGGGCTCAGAGTCAATTGAGATCACATGGAAAAGTCCAGCTAAACCCAATGGTAAAATCACAAGCTATGAGCTGAGGAGGGGTGATGTTCTTGTTTACTCAGGTCAGGAAACTCGCTACCTTGATTTCACCTTAACACCAGGCATGGAGTACAGCTACACTGTCACTGCAAATAACAGTCAAGGGAGCGTGACCAGCCCATCAGCTCAGATAAAAACCAACCCCTCTGCTCCTTCTGGTATGTTGCCTCCTAGGTTGCAAGCCTGGTCCTCAAAGGAGATTTTGGTGGCCTGGGATCCTCCTATCAAAGTAAATGGTGACATTAAAAATTATACAATCTCTATCCACAAGCCTGCTGAAACAGGAAAGAAAACCATCGACTTTGATTCATCTCGTAGTTCCTTTGTGAGACGTTCTTTCATAGTGGCAGGTCTACAACCCTATAGTTGGTAAGTCTGGTAGATTCTGTTTGTTAAATGAATGCTGCAAATTGAATCAGTAGGCTGGGAGACAGGTTAGCTCTCTGTTTTGAACAGCTGGTCACACCTGTGAGTTTTAGTTCTTAAAAGGCACATGATAAAGCTAAGATATTTTAATTTATAGTAACACCAGACAAGTATCATCTTGATGAAGTGCATAGGGTTTACCTGGGTTATAACTGATACACAGGGTGGTTCAGTCAGTACTCTGCTATGGGCTCCAGAACCTGCACTGTGGTATATCTTTTGGAAGATGTCTACATGAAAGGAAAAATAGGGCTGTAGCTAACAAAGTTAAGATGGGGAAACGGAAAATTTATTAGCTAGTCCATTTGCAGCACAGCTGAGCATCAGTAGAGTCACACCAGGAGTGTTCTTAGTCCTTTGAATTGAAAAAGAGCTACTTGCGTTTATATAGGAGTCAGCTGCAGAAAAAACACACTTGATACTGAAGTAATGTCTGCTTTGCTAATTCTTGATTATTTACGCGACCTTTTCATATATATTTGTGTAGGCATAATTTGTGTGTGTTACATGGTTGATAAGTAAGTCTGTCTACTATTTACATATAACTAATCTAAATCCAAGGAGAGAAGAGTAATAGAGTGAAGCTCATGATGACTCAGCTCTGAAATGATATACACATCATCTTGTACAATAAATCATCATTTTGATTCATGTAATCAAAATGAAAACAATTTTGATGACTTGGCTCATGGAGATAAGAACCCTGCTTGAAAACAAAAAATGTGAAACCTGGATGGAAGTGTTCTTCTGTCATCTGCTTTATGAATTCCCACGTGTAGTCTATACATTGATATAAATTGTTTACTTTTTCAAAAATGCCAAAGACAAAAAAAATAAAAATAAAAAAAAAATTAAGGCCTTTCCCCCCGAAATGTGTGTTTGATTCAGATGTATTAACCACTTTTTTCCTGCTTATGTTTTCCAAGGTATGAGGTACAGCTCCAAGCTTGCACAGAGCTGGGCTGTGCCTCCAGTGAATGGGCATCTGTCCAGACGCTGGAAGCACCACCAGCAGGACAGCCTCCCCCTCTCACAGAGATACAGACCACAGCCAGGGGCTTCCAGACAGTGTCTTCTGTTCTGTGGACTGGCCCACAGCAGCCAAATGGGAAGATTTTACACTATGAACTTTACAGAAGACGGATGACACAAGCCCTCATAAATTTAGACCTCATACTTGTTTACAATGGCTCTTCAACGTCCTTCAGAGATGACCAGTTGTTGCCTTACACAGAATATGAATATCAGGTGGGATCTAATGTTATGTAAACAGTGTGATATTTTAGTGCTGAAAAGGCATTTCATTAGGTTTTTCTTTCATTTTCCTTCCTCCCTTAGTCATTTTGGAATTATTTTTTACTTTGAGATCATAAAGTAGCTTATGTCAAGAGGAACTGGGAGCGTTTTCTCAACAAATTACATGGTAGAACAGTAGGATCACAAGCAGATTTTGTGAGGTTATTGTTGATGGCTGCTACTTCTCATGCATGTGGGCCTTTTACTGTTGTTTTTCTTATGAATTTACAATAGGAATTCAGCTGTGGAGTAGGTACTGCCATCACTGACTGTCAGCAGAGCCCTGGAAACTAAGGTCAAGTTGTGTACACATATCTTGGCTTTATCCCATTCAACTGAGACATTTGCTGTTTCTAAGCACCTGACATTCCTTCCAAGTGTTTAGATAAGTTAGTGGAGTTTAGAACTTCACTAGAAACAGCCTTAAATCCGTTGTCCATAAAGTCATAGTTTTGTAGCAGGTTAAGGTTTTTTTGTATAAAGATGCCTTTCAACATACACTCTTATTTATCTGCCAACAGGATAGCAATAAGCCTCACTCCTGAATCAATACACAATAATTCTACATATGGAGTGTCCTGGATGAGTTTGGCAATTCTCAGAAGTATTTACAACTTTTATCCTAAAATAAAATCAAATAAAATTTGCTCAAACATGGATTTGTTTCAATAAGCATGAAACACAGTGCAATACACATCTTGAGCTCCCACAGAATAGTGGCAATCTTTCTTTAAAATGTTCATTTGCTTTACAGGATGACAAAGTAATTTAGGTTGGAATGGCTCTCATTCAGTCCAGCTTCCTGCTCAAAGTACTGTCAGTTGAGAGGTCAGATGAGGTTATTTAGGGCATATTTCTTTTGCACCTTGGAAATCTGGGGAAATGAGCAACATCTTTGGGCAGTCTGTGCCACTGCTTGACTGTCCCCATGGTGTCCTCACATGCCAAGTTCTTCAATCCCCTGATTACCTTGGTGGCCCTTTGCTGAACTCACTCCAATTCATCAATCTTTCTTGGGACCTAAACAGGACAAACGCTAAATGAAGGCATGTAATCACTTCCCTTAATTGTCTGGCTACAGTCCTGTTAAATAGCTCAAGATGCAGTTGCCTGTTTTTGCTGCCAGGGTACATTGCTGGCTCATGTTTGACTTCCTATCTACTAAGATCCCCCTGGTTCTTTCCAGCTGAACTGTTCCATAGCTGGTCAGTGTCTACCCTGTAGTGCTGCAAGGGTTTATTAATACCTAAGGTGCAAGACTTCACATTTGTCCTTGATGAACCCCTCTGGAAAAACTTCTCTGGGATCTTTTGACTGCTCTTGATCATATTGACTGGTTCTTTCCACTTTGGTGTCAACCTGATGGAGATTTGATGGCAGTGCTCTTCACAGATCAGGTTCTTTGCTTTCTGTTCTTCACTTCTACTGTCGTATTCTTTTTGGTAACCAGAAGCCATGCAGAATTAAATCTAAAATGTTTCTTTATCACATTAGCAGTAGAATCTATTGAGCTGATACATACACATGTCAAAGACTCACAATGTCATGTAGCACGGAAGAGACATCCAGAGGTCATCTAGTCTAACTTCCTGCTTGAAGCAGATCTATTCAGAGCAGGCTGCTCAGTGTCCAATTTCATTCAGGACCAAGTTCTCCATCCCTCATTCTCCAAGGATGGAGACTGTACAACCTGTCTGTTCCAATGACTGCTTACATATCTCTTATTTCCCTTTGTGCCTAACTCTGTTGTTTCAGCCTGTGACCATTGCTTCTTGTATGTCAGTCCCAGGGCCTAGAATGAAGAACTCAGTGGCTTTCTTCATAAATCACTTTTAGCAGCTAAAACTTGGATAAGAAAAGGATTCTGAATGGGCAATTATTAAACTATTGAAAAAAGAGCCTGGGATGCTACTAGAAAAATATACTTACTACAGTATTCACAGAATCTGTCTTCACTACTTGAGATTTACAAACTGTATGGAAACTGTTGAGTCACGGCCTGAACCACTGATAGATCACCTGAGGCAAGAACTGGGCCAGCCCTGAGAGCACAAGTGAAGGCAGTTCAGCTGTCTGACTGGAAGGACTGGAGTCTGGCTGCACCTCTCTTGGACCCCATTTAAGGGCCGACTGGTTTTGTGACCAAAGCTATTAATTTCTTTTCAAGAAACAGCAAAGTTTAGAGTTAAATATTTTTGTAGTGGGTCCCCCTGTATACAAATATAATATTTGTATTTCTTTAATAAAGAAATTTCTTTAATTTCTTTCTCACTGTGCAGGGCTCTTCTGTAGGTTCTCAATACTGTGAATTTTCCATTTGCTTTAGTTTCTTTAAAATTGAACTATTGCTAGACCAGATCTCCATGCTATTTTGGTCAAGATCTGTGAAGAATGCAAATGCAAGTGCAGATGGAGTTTGGTAGAGAGAAAAGAGTTGTAGCAAATCCATGCCCTGATTACTACTCCTTTCTTAGCTGAAGAAAAACATATTCTTTGTCTGGGCTGGAGACTGTGTGATATTTGCAGTTGCACCAACTTGCAATTACCACATTCAGAAGCTGTTTTGGGGGGGAGAAGTTGATAGCACAGCACAGAGATTTGCTTGAGCTAGTGAATTTAATGATCAGTTGATGATGGGTAGCAAAGCGGATTCCTTTGGTCTACCATGCCATATTCAAGACTTGTCTTTTTTTATCTTGGTTCTGCTCCGTAACTGGGATGAGTTATTGACTGGATCTCTAAATCATTTCTGTAACCTGTTTTTTTGGGAAGTTTTTTGTGTTGTTTTTGTTGTGGGGTTTTTTTTTTTTTTTCCTCTCCACTGATGGCCATTTATTTCACTGTGAGAGGTTTTTGCATGTACATGTTTGTCTTCTCCTTGTGTCACTTGCAGCTGTCCCCTGGGATCTATTGTAAGCTCCTCCATTGTTGACAATTTATATCTTGTCTGTGAGACAAGTTATTCATAAGTATAGGGCTTGGCTTTTGCTATTATGCTGATGAAACCCAGATTTATATTTCACTTAAACTGAATATTGATTCTGCTGTCTCTGCATTTGAGGTTTATTTGCTGGACATAAAACTTTAAATGCAACTGAATTTCCTCTAGCACAATGCAGATAAAAACACAGCACTGTGATGGGACCCTCTTCAGCATTTTTGGAGCTATAGAGGTGTAGTTCAATGAACCCTGATAGCTTCTTAGGATCTGAGGTGAGGCTTTGTAAGGGAAACTATTGATGACAGCCTGAACCTCTGATTAACCATCTGAGGCAAGCGATGAGTCAGCTGTGGGAGCACAAGTGAAGGTGTCATGGTTTTGTAATTTTGCTATCAGTACTCTACATCATAACATCATGTAAAGCATGGATACTTTTATTGAATGTGCAGTTCACAGAAGAAGACTACGTATCCCAGAGAACATCATGGTCAGGGATGAGTCACGGGACCAGGACGCTATAAAATCTTGTTCCCAGGCTGGAGTCCTCTTTCTCTTTCGGACTCTCGGAGAGTGGAAAGCATTCCAGCCATGTCGCCTAGAGTTTACAGTAGGCCTCTCAGTTTTCGGGGACTCTCTCTCTCTCTGTTTCGTTCGATTTATTAGCCTCAATTATTCTATTCACAGTATTCTTCTTCCTTAAGTAGTGTGTTTCTTTCAGTCCAAATATTTCTGTGAAGTGAAAGGCCAAGGGAAGATCCTGAGGTATGCCAGGAGAAATAGATTTGGGGCACTCCATCTTGGACTCTTAGAAACTATTAAAGAGAAAACAAATTGTATTTCTGACGTTGGAGTGTTACAGAAAAATGAGTGAGAAGTCATGAAGATTATGGCAGGACCAACTGCATAGAGCACACAAAATGTCAGTCCTCTTGGTCACTATCAGAGATAATGAGAACAGCACTTGGTTACCAGCCCATCCATCAGCTAAGCTCCAGTTTGTGCTGCTTAGTTACTGACAAACAACTAAGTGACTTTTACAGCTTAGAATGGGGTGAAGCAGGTTCACTGAATAACCAGTGATTGATAATATCCTTCATCTTTTGGCTTCTTTTCTTCGTTTTAATTCACTGTTTCTGCTTGTCACACTGAAAGATACACCACAAAGCAGTGGCAAAATCAAAGACGCTTCCTCCTTGCACTCCCTGCTATTCCCTCTTTGTTTGAAAAAGGGTTTTCTTGTAAGAGAAAATCTGAAAAGTAAAGCAAGCACAACTATATTCTTTCAATGTTATAAAGGTGATACCTACTCTAAGTACCCTTTTGCTGAACTAGATGCTTCCTTTGTCCTGGTACAGCAGGGCATGCAATAGGGAGAAGTACTACTTAAAACAATGCAATTTCTTTTATAAAGTCCCTCTTCTGGCACCACATTTCTGTTCCCAACACTGTTCTAAATTTAAGTGTGTTAACAATGTACTGATGAAACAAACCTTGATTTGTATTCATTTAACAAAATATTGGACTGTTGTTCTGGAAGGAAACAAACAAACTACTGACAGTTATGATACCTCTCTTGTAGGACTTTTCCCAGTACATTGCTATTCTGATATGTTCAAAAACATGGCGAGCTATCCTTTAAAAACACATTAGTGTGAGTACTACGGGAAAATATATTCCAGGGCAGTAGATGACTTGATATGATTTCCTTGATTGTATCTTTTTATTTATGAGGCATAATTTATGACTGCTGAAAAGCAAACTAAAATGAGTGATGGCTAACTACAGCCAAAGTAATAAATCAGAAGCGGAGAAAGAAGTGGTGATTTTGATCGAATCTATTGAATTAGCTGTTGCCCTTAGCTATTACAGGTATTGGAAAGACCTTTTAATATCTGCTTATCTCTCTCATGGGAATGTGGTAACTATCTCATTATATACCCATAGGAAACAAATTATTTAATTTTCTACCTTTTAGAGTTAAACTTGTTTACATCTCTCATTAATTACGGGTGTTATACTATGTTATATGAAACGAGCATCCTCTAGAATATGGAAATTTTATGCAAGTCCCAAGCTGTTTGCCTGTAATCTTTGTCTTTCTCTTTCACCTCCCTAGAATGGGTTTAGTACTTTTATTACGTATAGAGATTTGAATAGTGAAGATGAATAGCAGTGTTAAGAGGTTCAAATTACAGAAGTGCTAGAAGCCTGGACCTACAGTCTATCCCATTATATGTTTATGGCCTCCCTAAGTATGCTGACTGAGTGCTAAATAGGTAAGAGAATAGATTTCAGGATGGGCAATCAGAAAACACACTTTTGTTTACTAATCTCTGTGCCACTGATCATGAGTGGATGTGATTCCTTTCTTTCCATTGTCTTTGTTCTATTCCTACTAGATTGCAACCACTCTTGAAACTTTATACTTATACTTTCCCAACACTGCAGTGCCCAGAATGAATATGTTATTTTAATACTGAATACTAGGTTTCTGTAGACAGGGTTTGTGCTCTGAGTTATGCTGACAGTGCATTAGGAATCCCAAATTACCTAGACGGCACGTCGGCCAGGTCTGATGAGGGGAAGGATTTGTGAAGAGTGCTGCAAATGATGGTGGCAGAGAGTTTCCTTGGTTTCCTCTAATTTTATTTAATTAGTCAAGATTATAGATTTCAGTTTTCTTGTGGAATGCTGTTCAAACACAACTAAAAATCTGGCACTGTGTTTCTGAAACTTAATGACATCATATCTTTTATACCTCTAAAACATCTTGCTAGCTGGGAAAACTCTGTGTCTGTGTAATCACAGGGCTATAAGTGAGCAGGTCTTGGTGAAGAAAACAGTCACAAAGTGTGTTTGGACCTCCAGGAATCAATTGTAGATACAGAAGTCATATCAGTTAGTCTCTGCTACTGCTCATCTCTCCTGACATGTGCAGAGTGGTGCTACCGCTGAATCCTTCTTGGAAGGACCAGCAATCAGTTGTGTTAAGTCCTTGGATTCCCTTTGAGCAGAGAGCTGAGGTCTTGCCCCTCTCAGAAGTGTGTTAACTTCAGCATTGTCTGATGCATGGTACCTGTAGGGCTTGGTGGGAGCTAGTAGTCAGTGCTGATCAGCAGTGAGTTGTTGGAGAAGGGTGACTGTCACCTGGTCTCTGCAAAGCAGAGGGTGTTGGCTCTCTCAGCCCTAGGAATTCAGCAGAAGCTCAAGACTTCTGCCTCCAGACAGACAAGCTATCACCAGACAATCCACTCTTCTGCCTGCAGCGTCCTTGCTATACTTCAGCAGAAGTGAAGGAGAACAGGACCTCTGAGAGTTTCTCATGCTTGCTTTGCAGGAGCAGTGGGAGTTTCCTGGTTGGCCTCTGTGTTTACAGTGGAAGTATCTGTCACACTGCTGAGGCCAGGTGTGAAATGCGAGTCGTGTGAGCTGGCAGGCATTACTGCACACATGACATCCTCTGCCAGACCTCTGCTCAATCAGCTTGTGGTTATGCTTTTTGTGTGACTGGAGTCATGACCAGAAGATCATTTTAATCTATGGGGGAATTTTTGGTAACACAATGTATTTTTTTCTGCCTTAATCACAGACTGTATTTGTCATCTGAGAGTGTTGAATCTGTGCACTTTATTTTGGTAGCTTCTTCACTGTCCCTTTTCATCACACAGAAGCTTAGTGCTTGCCTGGTCTGTGACTGGTTGTCTTCTGATGCTGCTTCCCTCCATTCCCTCCTGTATGAGGTACATATGATCTCCATTTGATTAAAAGAAAAATTACTTTTTTGGTTCAAAACACAGCTTGCCCAGGTGAACCTGGGCCTTCAAGAGTGTTACAGCACATGACCCTGTGTTGCCCAGAGGTCCTACTCACAGCATCTCCATCTTTGAGCCATTATGATTTTATTGCCATGTATGGGGAGAGTTCAAGCTCAGTAAATCTGAATAGCAACAAGTGCTCACTGCACTCAGGCTGTGGCCAATTTCTCAGCACTTTCCTTCCTGTTCTCCTACCTCTTGCCCCTTCTTGCTGGGCCATGAGCCCTGAGGTTGTCCTACGGTCATTTTGAGCAATGCCTGAACACCAGTCTCATCTAGGAGCTGAGATCCATTCAGGGTCACTGTTGATTAAAGAAACAAGCTTAGTTACCTGTAGGTGGAGTTCTCTAGTATTCTAGATCTGCCGGCTCCAGATAAGTTTCCTCCTCTCTGGTTCCACCTCATAATTCAATGTGGGCTGGAGGCCAACAAATTTATGAAGCAGTTTAAAAAATGTCTCATGCTTTTGTGGAGGGAAAGTAGTCATTAAAAACCATATATCTTTTGGCAGCGTGCAGAGCTATGCACCATGATGTCATAGTTAATGCTTTTGGAAGCAGTATATTCAAAAAGTCAGGTTATAAGAAGTGTTTGATATCTTTCTGCTGTCTGTTTTGTCATTCAGTACGTTCCTGCCTACATGAGCTCTGTGCTCTGAGGCAGCTTTTAGAGTCTTCTGCTATTATGAACAGCAAATGATGATGACGATGCCTATTAAGCTGTTTACATTTCTATGTGGATGCTATAAATATTTTCCATGCTGAGTATGTCATGTCATACAGAGACTTTTTTTGTGTGTGCCAAAATAAAACTTATTACAGAAGTCTAAACTGTGGAATTTCAGCTTAGCCAGGCTGTCAGTTATCCATGCCCTTTTTGTGGTGACTTTCTGAGGAGCCGTGACCAAATCAAACCTCTGATTTTAGCAGGTGCTTCTCATTGTGTCTTCTGTTGCCTTGCTGTCTGATGTCTTCATGAATTGAAATGGCCAAATATGAGCAGCCATTTCTGTGCAATTACAACTCTGGATCTCCAAACACAGGCCAGAGTTTACTTGAATGATGATTCTCATAGGGAAAAAAAATTATAGTTATCCATTCTTTTACAGATGATTAAGCAGAAGGAGTCGAGGGAGTCAGGATTATGTCAGTGTAAATCCAGATTTTAGATCCACTGAAGTCCTGTTGAGCTCTCACAGTGTTTTCCAAAGCTGATGTGAGTTTTGCATAGCTGAAGATATTCTACTGGAAATATGTCTTGGCGTGGCCGAGTTGCTAAGTTTCCCTCACTGACATTCTGACACCATGACTGTTAGTCAGGCCCTGATGGATCTTGACCTCTTTTTGCAGTGGAATGTGCTGCTCAGAGGATGGGCTTAAGATCCCTCCCTGGAGAAGGACCTGGCTGGGAAACAGTGTCTGTTTGCACTTGCCTTTGCTCTGCCCAGTTGATCTTGGTTTTGTTACGTTTGTGCGAAGTAGAACAGCCTTGGGGGCGGCACACTGCACACAGAGATGGGTTGTGCACTTGGGCACTTCCCCTCTGGAAGACAGTGAGACTGACTGCCTCTGTTGGAGCGTAGGATTGAAGTGAAATTGCTGCCCTCTGGGAAGAGGCCTTCAGCCACCCAGATGTCATGTGAAAGGGGATCAGCATTCTCTTTTCCCTTATCCTTAGATGGTGTCCATCAAAAATAAGGCTTCTTTTCTGAAAGATATGGCTTAGGCACCTATGATACTGGAGGGATGGAAGAAAATGCCTCCCGACAGCTCTCAGTGAGGTGTGTGCACCCCAGCTGTGCTGCATCCCTCTCTTCTCCTAATTTCCTAAGGGAGACCTGATTGCTGTGCTAGGGAGGAATCCTCTCTCCCATCAGTTTTAGTGTGGAAGCTGGTTCTGCAGCTCAGGCCCAATGGTGCCACATTCTATGCTCATTAAGACCACAGCCCAGTGTGTAACCAGAGCTTTTGAACTAAGGTCAGTGTTGAGTTGAGGCAAGTGGCATGCTCAGAACTCCTTTTTCTGAATGTGTCTTTTTCTCTCCACAAAGAAATATGCTTCTTGAAATGAGCTACTGTGGGCAAATCTTTGTAGCAGCAGGGACTTAACTGAGATAGAGGGTTTGACCTACTGCAGTAAAGTGAACAGAGTTTGACTTATGAAAAGTTCACAACAGAGATATATTACTGATTTCACTGAAAATGAAAGTATCCTGGCAGAGCTTTTATCATAGGGCGTCATCTACACTTACACAGTGTTTCACTGGATGATATTATATGTTTCTGAAGGAATAAGGCAGTAACTCCAGTTTTGTAGTTGGCAGAACCATAGTCTTCAAAGCCTCTGAGGTAGTTTTTGGCCCTTTTCCGTCCCTGGGCCCCTTGTGAAGTGTTCTGTGGTCTTGGAACTTAATATTGCCAGCTGGTAAGATGCCAGGGTCAGTCTTGAAGAACTCTAATTTTTAAACCTCTTTTTTTTTTTTTTTTCTTAAGGCACAGTCCCACCAGCCATTTCTCCACAACTTCTGCCTGGAGTAGATCACATAAGAACATGTTTTACTGTTGTTAGAATTGCTCGGCATGAAAGCTTACTAAGGAATACTTACACTAAAAATCTCTCAGACAGTCCTCTTGTATTGCCATTTAGATCTATCATTCTGATTGATCACTCTGTGGTTGGCTAATATTGAGCCTAATTTAACCCTACACACTCACGCATCCATCTATTCTGTCTATTGTACCTGACATTCTACAAATTACTTACTCATGCAAATGACGACCTAAGGCAACCTTTTATGATATTCGTGTTTAATTATACAAATAGTTTTTGATAAATAAGATTATACATCCTTCCATATGTTTATTCACTCCTTGATGAAAGCAAAATTTAATTTTCATGCAGATTTGTTGAAGACTGTGTTTAATAAGTGCTGAGTTTTATGTAGTCTGCAGATCACTCTGGTTTTGGGAAGCTGACAAAACCAGTAGGTGTAGTTCACAGAGACATGTGGGTTTTAATCAGGCCTCCTTCAAGCTGCTAAATTTTGGAATCTTGGGGTTGAAACAGTTGCCTCTGTGCTCAAGCAGTAAAGTGAATGTTGCTGTGGAAGCAAATGGGAGATGCTGATTTAACCATACTTTTCAGTGGGTTTTGTTTATATTATGGGTTACTGAAAATGTTGCTGAATGATTGCTACAGAAATATTTTTAAGAGATATGTCCCTATTAAAATGTCGAGTTTATAAGAGTAACTGGAATTTGTCTTGTGCAATTCAGTCAAGGTGAACATAATTAGATGTCAGACAGTGGCAGGCGGAACTCACTGGGGCTGCTCGCACACGTGAAGGAAGTGTGCAGAAAGGAGACAAATAGAAGGACTGGGTGTCAGTGTTTTTGTTCACATTGGTTTGAAAAAGTTATCAGTGTTGATCCTCTTTGCGTGGCGCAACAAAGACAGTGGTGGGAATTCAGGTAAGTACAAGCTACATGAATACACACTTCCTGAGACAAGAAATCTACTTCTCAATGTAGTTCTTTTTTGTTGTTAGGAAGTCACAGGATCAGTGCAGACAAGGGACATTTGAACACAGGTGCTGTTATACTGTGTCTTAGCAGAATTAAAGCTGCAGCAGCATCTCAGAGAGCTGTGGAGCTTTTGTGGGCTTGAGTCCTTCACTGACAGTCTGTTTCTGTATGCTAAAGGTGTGGTCAGTGAACTCGGCGGGCCGGACACCGAGCGGCTGGACACGCTGCCGGACAGGCCCTGCTCCTCCCGAGGGCCTGGCAGCTCCCCTCTTCCACACAGTGGCATCCACAGTGGCCATAGTGAACATCAGCCCTCCTCTTAAGCCAAACGGGGTGGTCAGTATCTACAGGCTGTTTTCTAATGATACTCAAGGGACTGAGGTGGTGGTAAGTGTTGTCAAAATTATTTGTGCACTTCCATTTTAACTTTTGTTTTCTAGCATTAGCAGTTTTGTTCTTACTGTGCTGGTTGCAAATTTCCTTCCTCTCCTGCTCTCCCTTTGTTGCCTGCTCTGCAACGCTCTCTTCTGGCCAAAGCGGGTCCTACACTTTCACTCAGCTAAATGTGCTCCTCGAGGAATTATCTATACAGCAATCAAACCTTTCTGACTTGGAAATATGCTGTGACAACGTGATGAGAATCCACAGTATTATTTTGGTGATGGCTAACCAACCAAATGAAATACTTTGAGACAGCCCCTGTGTTTCACTCCAGCCTATAGGAGGCAGAGGAGGTTCTTTGGTATGTGTATACCTGGCATGAGATTAAGAAACAACGGTTCAAATGTTGGTCCTACCAAATCTTAATCAGGAAGTGGTTTTGTGCTTTGGATAGCTGACAGGTTTGAAGCTCCAAAGAAAATGCTGAGTTACCTTTAAAATCTTTCTTGCTGGTAAGATGTATTGCATGGCAAAGTACTGAAGAATAGTGCAAGTAAAAAGTTAAGTGTCTCTCAATCTAGATCACCTTAAAAGAAGTTCTTAGTGGTGAGATCATTGGTGTGGATCTTAGCTATTCAATCAAATCTCAGTGAATCTCTAGGCAATGCCTCCTTTTGTCTGTGCTGTGGAGGGTTCCAAGCCTCAAATGCAGAGTCATTTTCATCTCTAGCTTGGACATTGCTATGACAAAGATGCCCATAATCCAGAATGTGGAGGGTTCCATGTGATCCTCAAATTTTTCCTCAGTTTTAACTGTCTGGCTTGTGGGTTTCCATTTTCTAGGGTGGGCACATGGGAAGCAAGAAAGAGTAGGCTTACATAGATGTTTATGGTATCAGACTGATACTGTTTCTTGTATATTTGTACAAGAAGGCTCAACAAATGTGAGGAGACTGCAGCAAGGCAGATGATGCTTTTGTGGGAGTGAGATGCAGCTGTGATTTTTCCTTTGAGACTGAATCCATTAGGTGTCCCAGTGTGACTGGACTCAGCTAAGCTAGGAAACCTGCAGAGTTTCATTAGATTAATGTGCTGATCGCACATTACACATTCATTTCTCCATGTATTTATACATCCCAGTGCAATTGGCCATGTCCATGTCTGATGCAGCTAGCTCATCTCCCTGTTGTCTGTATGGTCTTCCGTCTCCATCCCATCACACCTGCCATGCTGCTGTCTGATCTCTAGCACTGGCATTAGGCAATACCAAACACTTTTATTTTCTTGCTTCACTCATTCCTTCCTATTCATTTATTTTCAATTCCTTTTTGCCCAGTGTTTCTCCCTAAAAGTTTGCAGTTTCTCTGTCCCTGAGAATGACATGTACAAGTTGATATACAGATCAACTCAAGAGGTCTCTGAGGCCACTGATGGTGTGGTCTTTTCTTTCTAACAGTGCCCTTTAACTTTATAATGGGAGGAAAGTGACTGCAGAGGTCCCAGTGCACAGCAGCTGCATTAATGTCAGGCTTAAAGGACATGCAGAACCTTGTGCCCATGGTGTTCTGGAGTTAATTCATCCTGATAACTCTTATTTAGTACTTGTGGTGCTTGAACCTATGACAAGTTTCCCCTTAATTTTTTGCAGCTGTCAGAAGGGACTGCCACCCAGCAGACAATACATGGGCTAAAACCATTTACCACGTACTCCATTGGTGTGGAGGCCTGCACCTGTTTCAACTGTTGTAGCAAAGGACCCACGGCCCAAATGACCACACAACCAGCTCCCCCCTCTGAGCAACCACCCCCACAGATCCGTGCCGTGACCTCCAGGAACGCCTCTTTCCAGTGGAGCGCCCCTCAGTCACCTAATGGCATCGTCACCAGGTGGGAGCTGCAACCCAGCCAAATTTCAGCTATTTAGGAGTGGTGGCAGAGCAACCTTCCTGGATGTAAATTGTGATCATGTGACTGAGAGCTCTGGATGGTTGGAACAGCCGTGTTCATTCTTCCTGGTGTTGGTGATGATATCTCATGTGGCCTAAATAGCATCCAAGAGGTGTTTAGGTGAACCAGTTGCATTTCTCATGAGCAGGATATAGAGATTGATGAAGGCGGCAAGGATGCTGGGAGTGGAGGTCATTATCTAACAGCTGTGGTTGCACAGTGAGAGTGGTGAGATCAATTGTCTGCAAGAGGCAGCTGTATCTTGTAGTTAGTAAGGCTAGCTGATGTGCAGAAGTGTTGATGCCTATTAAGGCACCAATAATTTCATTGTGAGCATGACTGACAACCACAGTTCTTACAGATATCCTACAGCTGGAGCCAAAGTCTCCAAGAGAAAAACTAGCATGAGGTTCAGTATCCTGTCTGATGGCCAGACATAGAGCAATCAAGATGAAATGGTTGGCTGGGATGAAACAGTCATGTTGTGTTATAAAAGCTCTTAATGAATCTAAATATTTACTTTCTTCTCAGCTATGAGCTCCATGTGTACATGGCTTGTCCTCTGAACCTGCAGCCAGCTGTGAAGGCTTGCAGCCCTGGCCCAACTGAGGTGAAGTATACAGGAAATGGACAGAGTGCCAACGTATCCAACCTTGAGCCTTACACAACCTACAACCTGCGAGTTGTGTCTTACAACTCCGTGGGGAGCAGCGCCTCAGAGTGGGTTGGCTTCACTACAGAAAAGGAGCGTGAGTATGAGATCAGAAATTTCTGCTTCTGCTGCATGGGGTAGAGATCTGTTGATTTTCTTCAAGAATAAGCGTACTGCCTTAACTCATGCCACACTTCTTCCAGGTTCATTAAAGTTTTCCACAGGTTTCATCTGAGTGTCTGGATCCTTGCTGATAGTGAAGAGTTTATCACTAATCAGCCACAACAAGGCACTACTTTAAATTCATGTGTCTACCCTGAAAAAAAAAAACCAAAAACCAAAAAACAAACAAAAAAAAAAACTACCAAAAACTTGAAACCAAAATCAACTGCAAAGTGAGGGTGTCCAGCACTGGGCTGCAGCTTCTGCTGTGGTTCAGTGGGGCCAGGGGGCTCGCGGCAGCCTTAGGATGCAAATCTTTCTTTCTTTGACTGGATTGTGACCATCACTCTTTTTTGGGTGATTTAGAACTGGTTGTCTGCCATTGCTTTTACCTGCTTTTCCCTACAGGTAGTATGTATGGAAATAAAATGTGCAAAAGGTTTTGACCACAAGCTGCTGGGCCCCTGGCACCAGCACAGTGCTTTTGGACAAATAAAGCCCTAAAAAGAGCTTTTTGGTTGGTCTTTTTCTTTAGGTCCCTTACCCAATGCAGTCCTATCTGCCCTGAAGCTAGTCTCTGCAGCAATGATTGCTTTCCCAGTGTAGGGGCTGGCTTGCTACTACAACTTTCTCCTTTCTCCATCTATCTATTTACTCATACAATTGAGTATGAGACAGCTAAAATGTGTGAATGAGCTTGAATCATTCAGAGCCTATTATTTCTCTCTGCTGTGTAATTCTGCCATGTCTGTTGCCTTGAAATGAGCTTTTCTCCTTTTGCAGCACCTCGGTACATGGCTCCATTCTCAGTTGTTAGCAATTTATCTACCATCCATATAGACTGGAGTCGCACTTTCGTACTGAACGGACGCCTGAAGGAGTATGCGTTAACTGAGAGTGGGCAGCGTATCTACAGTGGCTTTGACACAGAGTTGTATTTGCCAAGGACATCTGACAAAAGTCAGTTTCAATTTCCTATGTCTTTCTTCCTTTAAAAAGACTGTTGAGCTCAATTAATAGTGTTAATATTATTGCTAAATCTGAGGAATGTGTCTCCCTGGAAGTCTCTCACTAAGAGCACAGCTTTTACTGCTTTTCTTCCTGAATGGAGAAACAAACCATGCAGCAGCTCTGGCAAGCAGTGATTTCCCTCTAAATACTTGCTGAATGCTATAGCCAAACTCATTGAACTGTATCCAAGCAGATGCTTGAAACAAAAATTCTTGGAACCAATAACCATTTTACCAGACTGGATGAGCCTGCTTTGGTTTGTTGTGAGGGCTGAGCTTTACTAAATCCCAGAGCTCCTGTACTTTAAGGCTGTGCTCTAGGAAAAAAAAAAAAAAAAAAAAAAAAAAAAAAAAAAAGCATGGAAATAAACTTCACAAATATAAATATAATAATATTATATTATATATATAATATATATATATAGGGTACTATGGGTAGGCTGTGGTTGAACTTGATCTTCATGTGTATATATATATACATATATATATATGACTAAATCAATAGCTTTTGGAATTGGCCTTGTTTTGAAGTGCAGTTTCTCTTGCAGAAGCTTGCAAAATTCAAAACAAAAACTAATCATGTCAACAGAGGAAAAATGAAAACAAAAAAGAAAGGTTCTGTTTTTAAGAGGTTTTTCTTTGTGTGTTAAAGAGGCTTTTTTTGTCATTTACTTTTTACTTTCCTGGATACTGCTATGATGCAATATCTCAGACTTTTCTTAACAAGTTTCTATCAGCTGTGAACAAATGGCCCAAGGAGTTTGGGGCACAGTGATAGAATAAATTGAAAATTGCCAGTTACACACAACTGAAAAAGGGAGAACTGAGTGTTGAAAGGGCAGTGTAATTTATAGCGTCATAGTGATGCCATACCACATGTTCTGCCACACTTAATGGTTTAGGAGTTGAATACTCACGCATAAGGGATTATGAGGCTCTAATTTTTAACTCAAGTAGCATGTGTTTGCTGATGTGCTGTGCTTGCTTCGTTCTCTACTGTTGGATAATGGTGAAAAAGCAGCACCTACAGAATTCTGATTTCTCCTTTTTGCTCAGCTTTTTTATTTCAAGTGACGTGCATCACCGATGAAGGGAGCGCCATGACACCAGTCATCAAGTACAGTGCTGCCGATGGACTTGGTAATTACATGAAGAAGTTACCTTACTCCTGCTGATTGTGTGTTTGTGGTAAAAATCTGATATGCAGTGCATGCTAGAAAGAGTGGAATCTAACTGAGGGATCATACCATGAGTTTTCTCAGGACCCCTGCTTTATAGTTCCTTTGCCTGTTTTGTGAAGGTAACGGGTTTTGTGTAATCTAATCCTACTTCAGTTGTTGTCCACTAGTAGATACCTACAACTAAAATGTTTGAGTTTCCTTTTAACTTTGTTTTCTAGGACAGAAAGCTAAGCTCAAACTCTTCCTAACTGACATTGCTTTTAATTAATTTATTGTGAGTTAGCATTTTGTTTGGCTTCTTAAAATAGATCGCCCTTGTCTTTGCAATCTCTCTTTATACTGTAGTTCCCTAATATAGCTCTTCATGCTCTCAACTATCGTCTTGCAAAATTTCAGGCAAGGCTATAGTAAAAGCATTATGAAGTATTCCCATATCCATCACCTTCATTTGTTCTTTTGACTGCTGGTTGTACCCTGCATCTACTACAAATTGGATCAGCACCACAGGCATCTTGCAGTGGAGACTTGGATGTGAAGGTGATGGAAATTCCTTAGCAAAGAGCCTTGATACGCATGTAGGATTGCAAATAACCAGGCAATTCTGAATTCTGTCACAGAGATTTCTGATGCTTGTCTTGTGCAAAAGCAGAGCCATGTGGCTGTTTTTTCTAACAGGCGGGGGGAGGAGGAATAAGGTGTTTCATGTTGTTTTCTTTTATATTAATTTATCATTCATTTTTGTTCAGTCTTTCTCCCACTCATTTAAACTGTGTAGGCATGCTGCTACAGGCACTGTGGTGTAGAGAATGTCCTCTGTCCGCACCTCTCTGAAATTACTGGAGTAATTTTCACTCTTCAAGGTTACTTGGAGAACCTTTTATTTTTCCTCCCCCCTCACATTCTACCTCCACTGCCTCTTTTCTCAAGAGCTGCTGATGCAGTGGTGATTTCCAGCCTGAGCAGCAATACCAGAACTTTAAGCAGGGTCTCTTGAGGGTAGTAAGCTTTTTATTATAGCCCGCCAGCATATTGAACCATTATGCCACCTTGAACATAAGTGCAAATAAGCACATGACGACAAAATGACTTAAATTCTTGCCTAATTTATTAGAGGCGAAAGGGATAGCATATTGTTAAGTGACTTTCTGAAATAACATTCCCTTTCTCCCCTAAATCCCTCTTGATTTTTACAGGTCTGATCTTGACAACACCTGGAGAGAAGGACAAAGCAGAGTCTAAAAGTGTAAAATTCTACAATGAGCTGTGGTTTGCAGTCCTGATGGTACTTCTAGGTTTGATCCTCTTGGCTATTCTTCTCTCCTTAATTCTTCAAAGGAAAGTGCACAAGCAACCCTATGCACGAGACAGACCTCCGTTAGTTCCACTCCAGAAAAGAACATCGCCAATGAGTGTGTATTCAACAGGTGAAACTCATCCGGTAGGTTGGGTGAAACACGATTACTCATATCCATTGTCTCATACTTCTGTCTGCCCTTCACAATTTCCTTTGTCCTTTGACTACTTCACACTCCTATTTCCCAGCTGAATACTGTTCAGTGTAGGAGAAAGACTGTCTGGTGTGCCTGTTAAGGCACAGAGAGCCAGGATGAAGGCACTCAGTCCAAAAAGATTGCTGTGGCAACTGATCTGTGGGTCCTGACATTTCTGGACCTGAAATGCTGCTGATGCTTTAAGAAAAACAGTTCATCTGTAGTCACAGAAAATCCAGAGCCATTGATGGCACCTGATGTTAGATGGCTTCTGCAATAGAGCTGAAAAGGCCTTCCTATCCTGAGAAATGGTAACAAAATGTGCGTCTTAGAGGAGCATGTCACATGGTCCCAACCGTCTGTTGTGAAAGGTTAGCCAGGATCAAGTTGACAGTTTTTTGTCAGGTAAATATGAGATGCTCTTGCAAAAACAGAGCTTAGGGATGGGCTGTTTCTTTCTAGTTATCAGCTACAGGACAAGCTGCCAGGAAGGTCTGGGGAGAGTGAGTGCAACTAGAGACAAGCTAAGAACCTTAACAAAATGTATGTGTGTCTGTGCATGTAAAGCCACACTGGGACCATGAAAGGGCAAGAGGTGGGCTGCTGGGGAGTGATAAAGAAGGCTTAGTGTCATTTTTATTATGACATATATAGTTCTGTTTAAAAAGAAAAAATAAGCCAGGTAAAGAACACATAGTGGAGCAGTTGTGCTATCCTATCCATTTGCAAAAAGTGAGACAGAAGAATGTGGAAAATTTTATGACTGAAAGTTAGAATTTCTTGCCAGGCACGGGCTATGAGGCTATTCTTGTCACTGCTCTGCTGCTTTTTCCTGTGACTCTTGCATCCTTCACGCATTCTGTTCCTCTTTGTCTCAGTGCCAAGAAGCTGCATCTGTGCCTCAATGAAGCAGCACTTGGAAACAATGGGATTTCCAGTGTGCCCCTTCTCCTGGCAAAAGCTGAGAGCATAAAAAGCTTCTTTTATTGGTCTTATGGTTTTGATTCCACTTCTTCTACAGCCTGTTATGTTGTGTTGTCCCCCTTGACTTATGATGTCCTTGCTGTTGGCATGCCTAAATAGTAGCCTTTATTTTTAGTTTTTTCTCCAAAAGCTTGTGGAGCTAATAGGGGAAAACATTGTGCTGTGCACCAGATGAAGACCTTTGTACAGAGCTACTTCGAAGAGGCAAAACTGCTTGTTTTACAATTGCTACTGCAATCAGGCAGAGAGCATTGCTGGCTGCCCACATAGTAGCTGGTGACCAGTTGAAGTTAAATCATGCTGTGTAGTTGCTGGTTCCCTACTCACCTACTTCCTGCTATGCTCTCTCCCACCTGAGCTTCAGCTAATTTACTTCCTTGTATAGGAAACAGGTTGCACCTGTGCTGTGCTTACCCTGCCCTAATGCTTCTCCTCCCTCTCTTTAATCCCAGTTTGAGACAATTGCTGACACATCTGATTCATCAAGCAGCATCACTCTCAAAAGTTACAGGATGCGTTCTGAGGTAGAGTTGTTAGCATGCAGAGCTGCAAGAGGTGTGATAGCCCTAAGAGCATGCAGAAAGGCAATTTTACTTACAGTGCATGTTCTTCCTTGTGGGTGAAAGCTTTTTCCTGGTCATGGTGACTGTATATAACTGTGCAAAAGGAAATCTGCTTAATGCCCTTGCTGTGTGAGTGTGGACTATCATTCTGGTAGACAAAAATATTTGGACCTCTGCTTGTTGGCTAATGAAGGAAAAAAAATAAATAGAGGGGAAAAAAGTAAAGGACAGCCCTGTTTCACAGAGTTGGGCCTTTTTTTTCCCCTTCCTTTTCAATAATATGATTGACAGTAGGAAAAGGTTCTTTTTTTTTCTATCCCTTCCAATTGTATTTGTGCATGACTGCTAAAGCACGGGCTCCTCTGTTCTCTCACACTTTTGTTTTGTTTAAAATGTTTGAAGATGAGGCCCTGTATGTTTGATTTGTTGGTTTGCTGCTTCCTCGTAGGGGCTAGCAGATACAAAAATTCCAGGAGTTGGATCTCCCACAAGCAGCCGTGGTATCCATAACACTACTGGGGGACGGAGACCAAGTCAGAGCCAACTAAATCGCACGTATTCTCCAGCCTCTCTTCATCGTAGTGTAAGCCAGCTGCTTGACATCTATGACAAGAAGTCTTTTGTTGATGAATTACCTTGGGATACCATCATTCGTAATCATCGCGCTGGTGCTCGTGGCTTGGTAAGGACTCCTTCTGTGATGTTGTTGAATGTCAGCTGTTTGTGATTTTTAGAGTTACATTAGAATCATGAAAATGTCTATCTAGATCTTTTGAAGTCCTCGTATTGCTGTAACAGGATGCAAGAAGCCTTCACTCCATATCTATCTGTCCGTGGTATCTTTTGAACCAGTAATTGCATGGTCTATTTGTAATACGCATCTTGAAGAAATCCATTCTGTTTGGCTGACTCATAGATGTTTCTCTCCATCTATTTCAGCAAGTGGATAAGAGGGGACAGTTAGAAAAATGACGTCATGCTCTGTGTGTGGGGGGCTAAAAGGAGTCTGGAGGTGGTAGGCAATAGCACCTGTAGGCATGCCACAGCACAGGGATGTTGCTGCCATTGCTGCAATATCTGCTAAAGCTTAAGAATCTAATGACACTTAACTCACAGTAGAACTGGTTTACCAAAGGGTCTGTTGACCTTTGGAACTGTTAGACAGTAAGAGCAGGGGAATTAAAATTCACTTGTGGTGGCCAACCACCATTACAGTATGAGCTGAGCTCCCTTTTAAATTCAAAGATACAAAACTGGGCTCTTCTATTAGAGCTTTCTGTACATTGCTTTAGATTTCCCCAAATCCAATTGCCTCTGCTGTTGTGTTGCTCAACTCCTCTGCTGCAAAAATAAAGACTGCAAGTCTTTTAACTAACTCAGCTCTTCACCTTATTACAGCAAGCAGCTACAGATTGACATAAAGTATTGTTCATGCCATCCATTTTTTTGGGATGAATGTACTGAATGGTGTAAGCACACCAGTACAGACAGTTGCAGAACGCTGCTAATAGAGTCTGTGATATAGAAACCAAGTTTATGTCTCTGCTTGCTGTCAACTTTTTATCTGGCTCAGTGCCATAGAGTAGTTGAAGATTAAGAGGAAGCTGAGAGACTCTGTGAAGCTCAAAGCATGTCAAAACAATTGACTAACAGGTCATGCTCTATGGGTTTTAGTAACTGGAGTTGTATTAGGCCTGTGGCCAGGTGCTAGTGCAGTTCCACAGTGCTCCACTTTAGGCCACATTCTTTTATAAATTATCTGGCTTTAGGACTCAAATGCATACAAACTTCAGAGATGACACTAAATAGGGAAAAGCTTTTGACTCTTGAGAGTAAAGGGGCCTTGCAGAGAGATTTTAACAAAGTGAAGAGCTGGGAAGTTGAACAAGAGGAAGTGCAGCATTCTGCATTTGAGATGGGACAGCCTTAGATGCATGTACAGCCTGGGGGATGAGAGGAGAGCAGCCCTGCAGGAAAGGCTGACAGCAAGTCAAGTATATGTCAGCAGCGTCTTCAAGCAGCCTAAAGGATCATCTGTCCCCTCAGTGATCCTTGTGCTCAGGATATTATAGGCTAGGCTCCCCATTACTACAGTAAACACCATTTCCTTAATATTCGCCAGGATGGGAGATAGGTTTTAAAACCTATCATAACCATGAAAATCTAGTGTTAGAGTCAGGTGTGTGAATGCTTTTGGATCTTAGCTTATGGTGGGAGGAAGGGAAAAACATACAGAGAAGTAGAAATGCACTTAACTAACTTACTCAAGCTGTTACAGAATCATTTGGGGAAGAAAGAATTGAAGGAATAAGATTCCATTTTGTAAGCTGAAGATGTACCTCACCAACTGTTTTGTTTTTGTTTTCTTTTGCATATTACAGTATGTTGAAGAAGAAGATCTTGTCAATGTCATCAAAGGTTTCAGCACAGTCACCAAAGAGCACACAACGTTCACAGACACCCACCTCTGAAAACCATAACTGCATTCACTAAATGGAAAGTGGGTAACTTGCCAAAAGCAGCCTGCATAGACCTGGGGATAGGGCTGCGGTTTCCACATCTCTTGCCCACTAAGAGATAAAAATGTGTGTTGGAAGCTGGGGGAGGGCGAGTGGGGGGTTAGTTAGCCTTTTTCATGTTCTTTATCCATACACGAAAAATTGTGTTAGCACTGATGTTTCAGAAAGGTAAAAGAAGAACAGTTTGGAAACCCAAAGTTAGTTATATAATAGTAAAGGATGGTGAAGACAGAAGCTCTCATCCACTTTTCACAGCTGAAGAGCATCTGGGGGGGGAGGGAGGTAAGAAAAATCTTTTACCTTTCCAAAGTGCAGCATATGGCTGAAAGGGGCCTTCCTGGCAGGATCGCCATGTCTTCTTTTGGCCTGACAAAGGTCCACCACAAATCTGTTTTCACACCTCAGTGAATAAAACAGCAAATGGAGTAATTCCTATGGAGTTGGTTTACTCTTTGCATTCTCTCCCTCCTTCTTCCCTGACCCTTTGTCTCAAGTAAGAAAAAACAAATTAAACTAAAAAGTCAAATTAATACTCAACTAACTCCAAGCAGACCTATTCCCTTTTTCTAAGGTAGAAAGCCTCCTCTCCTGTTCCCTATTAAACATTTGCTGTCACAGCTCTCCCTTCTGCTTGTGTATTACTAAACTACATGCAATATAATTTGTTCATCACCCACAGCAAACCCAGTAGCAAACATCAAGCAAATAGCAAAACACAGGTAGGAAATATCATGTCAAAGCACTTGTAATTGAGAATTATTACACCATGACAGTAGACCTACTCCCATATTCACCTCTCTTCTCTTTCCTGAGGAAGTGACAAGGAAGCTCTCAGGAGACTGCCAATTCAGTGTATTTTACCAAGCATGTTTTTATGCATGCTCTCAGTCACAATCAGCAAAACCCATCATCTGATACCATGCATTTTCAGAAAGCACAAGCAACATTTTTCTGACAATTTATTAGGACAAAGAGGCAATATAATATGCTATTTTAAATAGCTTCCTCCTTTACCTGGACAATACATTTCAGTTTCCAGACAGCAGCAGCTCTACAGACTTACGTGTGGCTGTGTCTAAAACGAGTCTTCCACCAAGCAACCATGTATTTCTCTAGCACCCTCCCCTCCCCCTTCCAACATTACCACAACATAGCACATGCCTGACCATGTTTACTCAAGAATGCACAACAATATTTTGGACCAAGTACCGCATTACATTTTGGAGCATTACATAAAGCCACACACTGATGCGGACAACTCTTCCAATCCAATGTTTGGCAGCAGCCAAGTACTCACTCATAACCTACCTCCTTACAATTTTCATTCAGGTTATTGGAACAAAATCCCATTCAAGAAGAAACCCACAACATGCAGTGTTATATTTGCTAGCAGCCAGACTGCACCTCCACCTTTGCCACCAGTCACAATTTCACAAGCCGTAGTCTTGGCAAGACGAATCATTCTTCCTGTGACGTGGTGAAGCAGCTGTCTTTGTAGGTGATGGAGAAGCCGCACCAGGTAACTCAGGCCCTCCTTCAGCAAGCGCTGGTGCAGAAACCAGATGAGGCACTTTCTTCCTTCCCAGGAAACCAGCTCCTTCAAACCCTGTTTTCTTTTTGCTTTCTGCTTTGGCTTCACCTTCCTCTTCTGGTCCTCTTCTTTTGAGATCCAGAGAACTCTCTGGCAGCTTGTGAACCTCTATACTGCAACACCCACCTGCCTCTGTCACACCAGTGCCTCGCACTTCAAGTGCTGTTGTCAGGACTGCCTTCTCAGCTGCACTGACTTCAGCTGTTGACTTCCTGCCCTCTGTCTGGCTTGAATTCCCATTTACAGGAGCTGACTTTTCTACTGGGCTTTTGCTGGATAAGTTGAAAGCCTGGAAGTCCCGATAACTGTGAAAGCTCTCCGTCCGCCTTGCTCTTGCCAGCAGTGGGCTTTCTCTGTATGGCCGCACAGAACCATACGTAGCTGTTTCGTAGATAGTTTCATGGTGTTGCAGCTGGAGGCTTCCAGAAACCAACAAAGAAGAACAAGGAAACAGTGTAAAAACAACAAATAAGCAGATTTAAGACTGACAATAACAATAACAGCCAGTTCTGCAAAATCTGTTCCCACTCCTCTTAGGGCAGCAATATACTCAAGTCCTACACAACAGTTTTGAGTCCACTTGCTTCATATTCTCATATGGTACTATAATGTGCACACGTATAAACCAACAGCAATCAAGAAGCATATGTGTAATTTACAATACTTACAAGCATGGGTTCATGCAGCAGTCTGGTCATCAAGCCTGCCCTCACCTACCCGAAGAGTAAAACTTGCTTTCACTCTATGACCTACCTGGAATTAGACTCCCGCAGCCGGTTTGGCTGAACTACGGAGGTGGCAGGACTGATGTTGGGTGTGGCACAGCGAGATGTACTCAAGTCACACTGGTCAAGCAACTTCAGCAGTTCTTCCTCTGTAGGGCCTCCAACATCTGAAAGAGATGGTTCTTAGTGCTGGAGCCCATTTGTATTAGTCACATACAAGCGGTAACAGAAAAGGAACAGCAGACCTGACATAACACAACTTGCTTACCTTTATCTTCACTCTTATTAACCATGTCCATTGCTGTGGTCAGGTCCCACATCTGGATGCTGCCATTTGCATGTCCGGTGAAGAGGTAACGGCGGGGTCGGGAGCCCATTCTGCTGGATCCTTCACATTCCCGGACAGTAAAAGATGAGATGGTAGTGCAGTCTACTGCCTGAATCTCACAGATTCTACAGAAAGAAAAAACAAAAACACTTTCACATGGCATAGCTTGGCCAGTAAAAGCAGTACAATTTTGATTTTCTGAGAAGGTAATGAATTTGCCCTCAGGAAGATCTTTCTTTCAGCTAGAAGTTCTTCCCATGTGTGGCTAACATGATGCTCACCTGCAGAGAGTACCCTTCTCCCTGTCCTACTGCCTCCCATTTCCATAGGGAACCCCACTACATTCAGTGTCCTTCTATAATCCACAGTTGTAAGAAATCCAAGGCTCACATTAGAATGACAGCAATGACCTCTTCCAGTGCTAGACACTCTAGAAAACTAAGCTGCAGAAAGCACATTTAGCCATATAAAAAGCCATTTAGCCGCTTAAAAAACCAAGGATGATAAATTCAAGGTCAGAAGACAAAAATGTGTCAATAACAATGTTCTTACAGAATGAATGCCAAAATAAGAAATTTAGCAAAAGTCTCCAATACATGCAAAACCGACAGAAGTAAAAAAGCACACCGGTAATCTACAAGGCTCCTTTCCTCAATTCAACTGCCAAGAGTGTTAAAGCATCAGTGCTTTCTCCCAGATCTGAAGTTATTAGGCACGAAAGAGATGTAAGAATAATAAGAAATTCAGAACTGAGATGTACCATCTTTTCTGACCTCCTGCTGCTTTCCTAGTCTTACTGGAAATAAAACCTTTTCATCTGTTGCCTTGTAGTAGAGTATGATGCAGTCAAGCCTAAATAAATAATTGCATACATGATGTAAAAGACAACCACTGATTTCTGAAGGTACTTATAAGTTCTCATACATTCCAAGACAACTGCAAAGGAAGAGAGAGAATGTTTTCCCCTTGCCTTCCTGAGCAGCATAATCCCAACCACCACCTGCAATTTCAGCATTAGTTTCTGAAATACAGAGTTACCTTGGCACTATGGAGGAAAGAAACAGATTCTGTACAGGCTCACAAATATTTCTTTTGTGAACTCAGCAGGTAAGCCATCACCATGCACATTTATGAAACCACATTTTTCAACATGCCATGTAGTTTTTAAGTTATATCATTAAGTATAAAGCTCTGTCACGAATTCACACAACAGAACACAGCCAAAGCTGTCAAACACGTGAGAAGTTTGCTAAATGCAACTGCAGGCATCTCCACAGGATAGGAGACTCAGACACTTAAGGAGAACTGCTTCTTTCCCATTTAAAACTCTGAACATGGACATACCTTTTCCCAGTTGAAGACAGCCTTACAAATAGCTTATTAGTGATGGGAACAACTTTCTGAATAAACACCTGCTGATCATCACGTTCACCAAAGGGTCCTAGAAAAGAAAAAAATAAATCACTTTCAATATTTTTATAGTTTCAACTCCCATATCCCACATAGCCATGAAGACCCAATTACATATTAGTATAATGATTGGGCATCAGGCCCAGCAAACTAAAGATCACAGAATTGCAGGGGTTGGAAGGGACCTCTAAAGATTATCGAGTCCAACCCCCCTGCCAAAGCAGGTTCCCTACACCAGGTCACACAGGTATGCGTGCAAGTGGGACTTGAATATCTCCAGAGAAGGAGACTCTACAACCCTCCTGGGCAGCCTGTTCCAGTGTTTCGTAACCTTCACTGTAAAGAAGTTCTTGCGCACATTCATGCGGAACTTCCTATGTTCCAGCTTATGTACATTTCCCCTTGTCCTGTCTCCACCGAAAAGACTGGCCTCACCACTATGAACACTTTTGAGTATTCCCTGCTTATTTGTTTTAAAGGACACCAGTTCTTGAGTTTCCCATATGCCCCTGTAGAAATTACCATGTCAGTACAAAGCCCCACATTAGGTCACCACATAAATACTTCCTTATTTTGCAGCTTCCAGATGTTGAATGCCTGATTAGATTTCTTGTAACCTCTCCCTGTGCTCATACAGCATCCTTTTCATCTAAGGTACATTTGCAAGACTAACCACAAAGGAATCTAGACTGCCCAGCTACTCATATTTAGTTACACACATGCCTTGAATATCTTGCTATAGCAACGTGCTTCCATCATTTGCCTGTGCAGTTTCAGGCCTTCAGTAAACTTTACAACAACTCCATAATTTTTCTGTGTTCATCATTTAAAACCAAACGACCAGCAAACTGTTGCAACTAACTCAAACCTTGCTACATTCACCTGCTTTGAATATATTCTTCCATGCTTTCTGACATTCTCTCATTAAAAGTGAAATGCTACGTGAGTTTACCCAATGAAAAGGTATAGCATTTATGATCAGTTTTTTTTTCCTCATTTTTCCTATAGTAAAGTAAGTGCTTTAAGTGCCCACACTCTACACAGCTAAATGATGTAAGTTTCCAGGTAAGTATTACTGATTCCCACCATTACTGGATAATTGCAGTATATGACAGCATACGCTCATCAGCTGGCAAGCATATTATAGCCTCTGTTAAACCTACATGAGACCAGTTAAAGTACAGTCTCAGCACATCAAATTGGAGAGGTATCCTACCGATGTCATTTCCAGAACAGTAACTGCCATGACTCTCTGCTTCCTCCAGGGATAAGATTTTGAATGATGCAAGAGGTGTCGAGCCCGGCTGAGTTGAAATCATGCCTCGGAACCGAGTCACAGTCCATGTCCGTACATGATTGTTATCTGCACAGACTAGAAAGGAAAAAGGTGTACAGTAACATGGATAAGGGATGACAACTTGAAGATAAACTTCAATATTATCTATATTATAGTTTCTCTAGCTTTTCAAGATTGAGTGATCAAACAGGATTTAGTGATCTAGCCACAACAAACAATTATGTAACAGTGTACAAATTGTTGCGAATGTCCTGTTTTCTCTTAAGTTCAGTCTCAACCTTCAGAAATGCAGGAAAAAATAGGGAGGTGGAATAAATGATCGACCGACATTAAGGTCTGACTGGGTCAGCACCAGTAGCCTATACAACTTCCTGTGCAACTTCAAGGATGAGGCATGTCATGAGAACAACCAGGCAGCAGAACCCTTATACAATAGTGCTCTTCTGTCTCATTCATCTGTTCATCTTCTTACATACAAATGTGCCCTTTTCTGGCAATGAGGGATTTGAATGAAAGTAAATCAGTCCCCTGCCATGTCCTGGTTGCTGGACTCTGAAACAAATTCTTCCAGTTGAAGGAGAGATTTACTTCTCTCTGGAAGCAACAAATGCCTTCCCGAGCCAAAGATAAGACAGCATAACAAAGACTGGGAGATGGATGACAGAAGACAAGAAAGAGAACCCTCTGAAATCATGGGAAAGCTTTTTCTACAATCCAAGAGGGGACAGTGCTTGCTTTGCTGCAACTTAAAAAAGCTCCTGAAAAGTTGCAAAAACAAGACAAATCCTAAGGGATTTGCCCCCAACAGAAGAACTTAGCAGTGAAATATTTGTTTACAAACCCTTTTATTTCCACAAATGGCAACACTGGAATAAAAGGAAAGGTTAGATGCTCCAGGTCAATTAAAGTCTAAGCCTTTTAAAATGCTAAAGCGTTTGAGGAATATTCACTCTAAAAAAAGAAAATGTAAACAAATCAAGCCCCTCAAAATCTATCCAACTCATTTCTATCACATATGAGAACAAAGAAATTAAGAAGTAATGCATACAAAAACTTCAGTGGACAGAAATAAGGAGATCCACCAATGCAGATCTGTGCACAAGAATAAATAAATTACCTGACACCAGGTGTTTCTCTGAGAGCATAATCTTCGTAACAGGGCTCCGATGAACTGTGAAAGTCTGAAAGAGCTGAGGCCCAGATCCAACTGTTTCAGGGTGCTGTACAATCACCCTCACTGCTCCAGAGCTGGTACCATACGCTATTTCAATCCAATTGCCACTTACACCTACAGCAAGAAAACAGTTGTTCCTTTCTCCAAGTTTCCAAAGTAAGAAAAATACGTATTTTAAACACTTTTCACTCGTTATTTTCCTGTGATCAGAGAGCACGTTTTTCTATGTGAGTTTTTTTCAGTTCCACAGTGCACACTTCAAAACTGTCTTAGTAGCAGTCCCCACTTTCCCAGTCCTCTCCCCTCACTTCTGGAGGTGATGGGAAAGAAAGTCATTTGAAGATCTTGTTCTACATTCTAGGAGGATATTGTGCCACTCCTCACAGTGACATGGTCAATATGTGCCACATGCTGTTTACTTCTGCCTTAGCAGGAGGGAAATGGAAGGACAGCAATGCAAGAACAGGAAGGACTATAGCTAAAAAGGTCACTATGATATCAATACAGATATACAAGTAAATAGTTTTTTCAAGTTCTTTTGTTTTCCCCTTCATTTATATATATATATATACACACATTAACATATAACATATAACAACATGCATGTACATGTATATGCATGCATGCAATTGCATATGTACCATTTCATAGAATCACCTCTGTTAGAAAAGACCTTAATGATCTTTAAGTCCAGCTGTCAATCTGACCTACCAAACCTGATCACTAAACCACACCCCTTAGTTGACATCCACATGTCTCTTGAATACCTCCAAGGACAAGGACACCACTGATCCCTGGGCAGCCTGTTCCAATGCTTGGCCACCCTCTCCATGAATAAATTCTTCCTAATATCCAATCTAAACATTTCCTGGCAGAATTTGAGATTGTTTCCTTATATTCTATCACCTGTCATCTGAGAAAAGAGATGATGCTCTCTTCACTGCAACTTCTTTTAAAGGCATTTCCAGAGCAATGAGATCTCCCCTCAGTCCCCCTTCTAAAGACTAAATGGCTTCAGTTCCCTCAGCCACACCTCATAACTCTTGTTTTCTGGTCCTCCACCAACTTTTGTTCTTCTCTGCATACACTCCATACCAGCAGCTCCATATCCTTCTTACCTTGAGGGGCCCAGAAGTGAACTACAGTATTTGGTGCATAGTCACATTCAGAGGTCATAATTCCTTTGACAGTGACTAAAGGGAAAAAAATCGCTGTTTCTGTACAAGCATCTGCTTTTGCCCTGCTAGCAGAAAGTCCAAATGGAACAAAAAAAAATCTGTAACACTGAGGAAACAGTGTTGCTTAAGGAACAACAATACAATACTGACTTGTTTTAGGTGTGAGGTAGACACTGAGCGCTGTTATAGCATCATTGGAGGAATCATGGTACAATTCTGTCACTAGAAGATCATTGTCCTTCATCCGCAATGGGAACTTCTGCATGTCTGTGGGAAAAAGACATTTATTTATTCCTCTGAATAGAGGGTTGTTGTGATGTGACTTAGCCCAACTGAAGAGTTCAGGAACAAAGCTGCTCAGTACCACTATATTTTTAATCCTCCCTACACTCTCTTACCTATATAATAGATAGAGCCATTGTTACAGCCCAGCAGCAGAAAAGACCCAGCAGTATCATAGCTTGTGATAGGAACAACATCCTGGACCTATTGCAAAGAGAAGAAACAAATCAAGTCAGATTACTACTTCCTCAGTTTTCAGACTTGTTTTTAGTATGTTTTGTTGGAGAATACATAAGAACAGACAAACTACTGGTCTGAAGCTGTTGTGCATGCTCTCATATACAACCTTATCTGTGTGAAGGCACTTAGCTTATAGGGTTGCAGCTAAACCACATCTTGAAAAAACAAGGGCAAACCAAACATGCAAAATGAGCATACTTTACACTTTGTCTATCCTTTCTTCCCCCTCCCCCAAACAACTTTACGCCTTTCTCTATCTGCAGTTTTTGTAACCTCTTGCTAGCCTCCATATATCTGCTAAAGGCTGAGATCTCCATAAATAGGAAAAGAGATAAAATGATGTAGCAGCACAAGAGCAAAAAGCATCCCCCCTCTGCCCCCCCCCCCCAAAAAAAAGCAATGTCTTAGCATCTGATCATCTTAGTCTACAGTGAAAGTGCAACATGGTCTATGGTTCTTTGGATCAAAAGTATGTAAGGAAGCTTTCCCACCTGCAAGTGTTTACAAAAGCAACAAAGGTGGAAAGAAGTCATTAACAGATGCACCACATTACTCATAGCCTTGAAGAACTCATTAACAACTGCAAGGAGAGACCTGAACAAGTGGACCCACAAATGCTGCCAACAGCACTATGACTTTCTGGGTCAGAGAGATCAGAGAAAACAAGGAAAACCTTTTCTTCTGCAGCTGAGATAGGAACATCAGAGGTGATTCAGAAATTGCACCTGCTATGATATGAACTATTCCCCATTTATTATGGAAACAGAGCACCAGCATACATCAGAAATTGGTAAAACATAGCCAGTGAGAATCTTCATTTCACAGTCTGAGTTGTCTATCAAATTCTACTGCTTTACCTGCTATCTCCTATTCTGCAATAGCAAATATTACGCTTTCTTTAAGCTCTCCTATGTTAAGTATTTCATTACTGATGTATCCAACTACCCTCTTCTTTTTGCGTGCTACTGTAAAGTTGCCAGAGGAAGAAGTACTAGGAAAAGCACCTTCAGCTGCTCAGATCTCCAAGTAGAGAAGATGCCAGAACGCATTATAGACAGAGGTCTGAGTCACATTCTCAGGGTAAATTACCTCAAACACAAAAATTGCAGTGCAATGAAGGAGTGTTTTGTAAAAACTAAGTTTCCTTGAAGTAAAATTTAAAAAGGGCAATTCTGAAAGTGTGTAGAAAGGCACTGGGAAAGAAAATCTGAAAGGACACAAAGATTTTGGTCTGAATGAGGCACTGGTCACTATCCTAAACATCTCTCCTTCAGTAAGTAGACTTCCTATTTAACACGCATTCTGACAAAATGAGTAAAGTCAGTACATCCAGAAGCATTCAAATGCAAGACAAATACCGTTAAGGCTCCGTGGATAGTTCTACCAAAGAGTCCCCCACCAAGATCTCCAGAGATCACTCTTTTTTAATGTATGTTTCTAAAGGTGCAGGAATTAACTACACGCATTTCCAAAAGTTCCTTGTTATAATTCTGGTGGTGTTTTGTTTTGTTTTCCCAAATGTACAAAACATGCAAATGTAAGCACAGATGACATTTACTACTCCAAAGCTTACCAGGTCCTTTTATCTGAATATCTAAAAAGCAGTCATTCAAGGAACGACTGGATGTTGTGTTGAGGGACATGGTTTAGTGGGAGCTATTGGTAGTAGGTGGTCAATTGGACTGGATGATCTTTTAGGTCTTTTCCAACCTTAGTGATTCCATGATTCCATGCTTGGTAGTACCACTAAACATCACCCCATGGTAAGCATTTCACACTTGCTCTTAGATTATTTATTTTTTTTTAATTCTTTCTACTAGAAAGACATAGATTACTATAAACTGATTCAGGGAATCAAACAGAACACACCTGCCAGTGCTGAGTCACAGCATTCCACACTCCTACTTTCCCTGTATGACTTGTAGCCACCAACTGGTTGCCAATGAAGAAGAGAGCATCTACAGGGACTCCAAGGCTGAACACACCTACACAAAAAAAATAAAAAAAGAAAAAAAGAATCTATGAGGCTCATGTAAAATAAAGAGGAAAAGTAGTAACAATGGAGTCTTTCCAATATTATCATGTTTTGTTTTTCTTTTAAATTACAGCAGCAAGTAAAGAGAGGCCAAAGCTAGGTTCTCTGTGAACTAGATGAAGTACCATTCAAGCAGCAAATGGTTCCATTAAATTAAATGGCAGTATGACATTATGATGGTGTGTTTGTGTTTGTCTTTTTTGTTGTTATTGTTGTTAGAAGTCCAATCAAACAGAAATTGTCTTAAAACTCATTTTAGAAACCAGACATACTGAGTAGATCACCCTGAAAGTAATGACTCCTATTTATTTCCATGAAAACTACAACAGATACAAAAAGCAAAATAACACTATATAACAGGCTATATTCTCTGCTACAAAACACTATTTTTCAACATAGACACCAATATCAGCCAGAACTGATCAAAGTCCAGGCGATACAGCGTGTGTGGGTAGCCCAGGCAAGTTCAGCAACTCGCTTCACAGTCTTCAATCTGGCATAGGGCCTAGCAATACAGTGTTGCAAGAGAAAGGTTGTTTTCTCTAGCCTTACTCTCAAAATTCCAGCCTTCGGCCTTAGTCACTGTCACAAGGCAGCAGTTAGAGTTGGTTTGTTTGGGTTCCAGGAAATCCAAAAGGACCATCCCTTTCCTACCCCAAAAGACAGCACACATAACTTCACCCGCTGAGGGCCATGTCTTGACCTTTCCCTATGATGGAGAATTCATGTGTTGCAAATTCATGAGCTACCATTTTTACTCCAGCTCACAGTAGCGACAGCACATCTCACCATCAGTAATGAACCAGTCCAGGAAACTGTCACCCTCAGCCTCTCACTGTAAACTTAATGAGGTTTATAGTGCCACCCCTAACCAAGAAGCAGCATTCTGTTACACCTCAATAAGGAACCTCGGGAAACTCCATACTTATGTTCTAATTACAATGCTAAACTGTTTTCCAAGGCACAGTACAATCATTCAATGCAGATAAGATTCAGCAGTACAGGGTACTGTGAGAAGAGCAATAATAAAAAATCCACAAAAACAACTAGAATTGATTACTCCAGAGTAGGATGAGGTTCGAAGAAATGAAGGAAGACAGCGTGAAGGATCTGGAGGAATTTGAAGTGTCAGTCCTGCTTAGGCTCAACAATCTTGAACCATCCACAGGGGAGACAATGCTATATATAATGACAGGCTCTTCTATTAAGGGTCTCTCTCAGTAAAATACTGCTTACAGCAGCAATCCAGCAATAGTGTCTTATGTAAGTAATATTGAAAGGAAGGGATGCTCTCTGGGAGAGCTCTGTCACAAAGATGCCAGTCCACGCAATTTTCTGTGGATGGCATTACCAGGCTACAAAGACCACTTGGGATAAGTAGTTTCTTTCACAAGATGTTAGCCATGTACTCTAGCACAAAGATTGTAAGCATTTGCTGCAATAAGAAAACAAGGCAGTTATATTCAAATTATTACTGTTATTAAATACAAGTATATTTTAGTTGCTTAAGATTAAGCAATAAGATCTATTATCCAGAAGAGGAACAGCTCATTCTGATCAACATTAGCCAGATGAAAGATTCAACCCTATAGGCACTTACTCTCCCAGGCCTCCTCTTGCAAGAGAGACTAAGTGGAACTTCCTTGGTTTCACAAAGTCACCCCAATGCAGTATGGCTTGTTTGGCAAAAATACTTCCCTCATTTTCTTTTTTTTTCCCCATCTTCAGTCATAATTTCAGTTAACAGAACTTTACGAGAGCTAGAAATTGCCTGATCACCTTTAAAGTAAGGTCTACCTTTCAATTAAAGGCACACGTACCAGAACATAAGCTCCAGAGAATCATATGGTTTGGAAGGGACCTTGGGAGATTATCTAGTTCACTGCTACCTGCTAAAGCAAGTTCCCTAGAGCAGGTTGCACAGGAAAGTGTCAAGGCAGATTCTGAATATCTCTGGAGGGGACTCCACAACCTCTCATTGGAACAAGAGCAGCTTGTTATATAACCAGGACTATGCTAAAGGAAATTCCTAATATTATTCCCTTCAGTGCCTCCCAAACTTGCCCTGTATTTGAACAACAGCGGGTCAGACTAACCACCAGGTCAATACCAAGGAACACTTACTTCTAAAAATCTCTTCTCGCTGTTTCAAAGCCTCCCTAACTGTGCCTTTCAGTGTCAGGGAGATGAACCAGGAATTCCTGCATGCTTAGGTTAGAACAGAGTACATCTTCCTTACCTAGATATCAAGTTATACAAAAAACAAATTGTCTTCTTCTAAATGCCATTTATTAACTATATTTAGCAGAGACCTGAAATCTTATCATCTTTGTAAAAATATGGCTTTAATAAGGCAAAAAAAGAACAGAGTCCCTCAGTATCTAGATTTCCACCTTAGTAGCTTTATTCCCTTATGCTGTGGCCTATATTCAAAACTTTCCACAGGACTTCCAGTTAACTCCAATTTGCAACTCCACATAAAAACTGAATAGCAAGCATCAATCAGTATCTGTTCAGTAAGCAGATTATTTTTTCATCTTTTTCACTTTAAGAAAATATTCTTCCAGTACAACAGGAAAGAAAGTGAATATGCTCTAACAGGAGGCTTGATTTGTCAGCTTTTGAAAACGCTTATTCTCTATAGCCCAAAATAAATTCACAAGCTACTTTCTGGTTAAAGTAAAATAAAAACAAACAAGCAATTACCAATTTCACTGCCACTACCACCATCTTGAATGCTCCATAAGATTATGCTACTCTCTGAAGCAACTGCAACCATCTTATCCTTGTCTCCATGAGGTCCTCCGACCACCTTAGCATTGAGAGCCACTCGCTCGATTGTCCAGTCCAGATAGGGGCTTGTGAACACCTGCTGCCATCCAGATGATTCTTTGATTCTGAAAGAGCAAAGGTAACAGGGAGAAGAGGTTAAGGATTCATAAACAGACAGTACTGTCTAAACCTGACCAAAGGTGGATTTCCCAACTGAACTAGAGCATGCTGAATCTCAGCATTCAAATTACATAAATGTTAACATAGAAAGTAGAAGCATCTCTAATAATTCGGCCATAGTTTCAATGCACCCTGCCTGGAGCACCACAGATTGCTGTGTTCCACCCACACAGCACATGGAATAAATTATACTGCAGCAACTTAGGAGCAGGACTGCAATATCCATAAGTCCTTGCAAGCAACTAAGACATTCTCATAAACTCATTAACACAATTTAACAACTTCTGCAGTATTTTAAGGAAAAAGTATTTTTAATGACACATTGTGCTTTCCTGCAGCCTTTTAAAAACTATACTAAGTATTTAAATTGCAACTGTTACAAACAGCCAAAAAGGAAGTCTAAATATGTGCTTATATTTCATGAAGCGTAAGTTTCACTGTCCAGTCCATTAGTCACATTGAACATATACAATCTAATGTCATTTCAGGATCGACTAATCTGTTGTTTAAAGCAAGAAGCTTAATTTATTCTTGATAGACTTCTATAGTCTGACAAATAACTTCATTGATACCTGTAGCAAACCGCAAAATGAGCATAGGCAGCTACTATCCAATTGTGATGGCCAGCTACTATTAGAACTTTCCGTGGGTCCACAGGAAAGCCTGTAAACAACAATAAATCCAAAGCCAGTCAAGTGATGGATAATTAGAGAGAAGATGAGCAGATACATCTAGAATGGGATAGGATTCTCTACTCAGATATTCAAAAGAAACTTTGTTAATAACATTACAAAAAATATTTCAGACAGATTCTAGATGTTGATATCCCTCACAGTCCTTACAAGTAGCAGAGTTCTTACCAAGAAGGAAGACATTTCATCTCAGCATCTACAATGAAGAGTTTTCATTAAGTAAAAAAAAGGCAAGTATATGGGCATATTTCCTTGAAAACAGTCTTAAAAACTGATAATACAGCAGAAAAAAAATCAAGGATTGTAACCAAATAATAAACAATACCCTTTTTCTGCAAAGGTTTCATCCAAGCAGACGATGCAACCCTGTATCAGTTACAGACTGATTTACAGTATCTTAGAATACCAGTAACTTATTCCTGATATATAACCGAATGGCACTGAAAATCATTATTACGCTATTTCCCTGTTCTCAGCTTTCATACACTATAGAGGAAAGGCCTAAAGACTGCATCTTCTATCTCCCTTTTCCCAAGACTGCCCCCTTCCAAATTTGCAGCAGCTCAAGAAAAAGCTTATTTTCATTGTTCTTGTGTTTAACATTCAACCTTTACCATACTCGAGACCTCCCTAACACTGCTACAATTTATACAATTATAACATAAGTAACAGTTCTAAGAACATAATATCACTTACAAACCCAATAGCTGGAAAATAACAATTCAATCTTATCTTGTTTACAGTTTTAAAATATTTTATATAGAAAATATTTGATTTAGTCAAACAACTGAATACTATCTTTGAAGTAAAGACTCCCGATTTCTGGAGGGCAAAAGAGATACCAGGAAAAGAAACAAGAGCAAGAAGTAGATTCACGCTCTTGAAAAAAGACCAAAGAGACACTGGAAAGACAGTATTTTCTCCTGGCTTCCAGGATGGTGTAAGGCATTTATCTAAGCATCCGTACTAACGCTGCATGAAGAACTTTGATTCGCCTTCCTTCTCAGTCCAGTGTCTTGACTGCACAACCATGAACCTTAAATACTACATAGGGAGGACTGTTTAAGTAACTGTTCATTGATTTAAGATCAGGCAAACAAAGAAGAAAAGACTGAACCAAAAATAACCACACAGTTTTTAATTTTCTGATGACAACAATTCCTTGCAATTTGTTTTGGTTTTAAAAATGACACCCCTCACCTAGCCTGACTGTACCTTCTCCAGGACCAGCAAGTGTAGGTTGGACACCACCACCATGAATATCATTCTCAGAGCAGTTTTGACCAGCTCTAGCATCAGTTGGTGGCCCAGCAGTATTATTTATTTTACGACTGGGAATGCCTGTAAAAGAAAAGAGATGCTTTGTCTCATTCCATAAACTGCAGCAATATAATAGACACTCAATTGTTTTCAAAATTCAGAATATTTTTTATATTAATCCAAAGTCTAATCCATCACCTGTAAGAATTAGACCATATCCCAGTACTGAAATAAAACATTTCTGCTCTCTACTTAGTTTCTTAAACTGCTTGTGAATGCCTACCTCCAGAAACTTGTGAACAAAAGTTATGCCCCAGTCTTCAGGTTAATGCAAAAAATGCATTCACCTCTGCAGAGAAGTAGAAATCTCACACGCAGTAATCACTAAAGGAAGCTGATTTGTGTTGATCTGTCGTCTACTGGCATAGGGCATATAAAGTAATTGCATCACCAGAAAGAAGAGCACTTTCCACCAATTAACTGAAGTGTACTTGAAGAGCTTCTACTCTGGCCTACTATCAAACACAATTTATTTAGTAGAAATTGTCACTCCTCCTCCAATACTCTAAATTTATCATTTCATATTGCATACTGATATGTCTTACTTTTCAGTCAGAACTGTGTTCAGTACAACCAGTTGTCTTTAACCTTTCCATATGAAAGCTTTTTTTCTGAATAGTTTGATTGCCAATTGCCTCCACATACTGAAGCAATAAGCAGCTCAACATAAGACCCAACTAGAAAAGTACCTGGAGGAGGCAGGTAGCCATGAAACAGGACACTGCCACAAGATGAGCGTTCCAGTTCTTCACATAGAAGCAGTCTCCTAACTGAAGGAGGAAAAAAAAACAGTATGGTCGTAGATTTCACTTCCCAGGAAATGGGACATAATTCAAATAACTTTCTGTATCAGTCAGTTTGAAAACCTGCACAGTTACAACTACTAAGGATTTGTAATTGATTCCTTATGGTAGTAACAAAGATGAAACAACCTCACAAGAAAATAAATTAAATTACCTAAAGGAGTGATTCCATAGAATTCAGCTTCATGTCTGAGAACATTAATACTCACCCCCCTAATAAACAAAAAAAACAAGAAAGGACATAGTAAGATAACACCTTTGTAACACTATAATGCGATAGAAAGCACAGCAGTAATATCAGGTAGCAAAGTCCTAGGCTGCAGCAAGTGAGGTTAAGCCCAAACGCAGCAGCAGCAGACAAAGAAACAACGGGAAAAAAATCTGCTTATCCTTGGAAGGCCTCAAGCACGCAGGGATTCTAGAAAGATAACCTTTGCCTCCACTAACAACCCTTAAATGAAGTCTGGAAAGGGGTGGATCGTGGCTCCACCAGGTGCAATCACTCAGGAGCATGGCATGCACCTGAGCTCCCATGGGTTGGTCCTGCCTTCCCCACCAGGCACTCAATCACTGCTTCAAGCTGTGACATAGCAATTCAACTACAACTTTGAAATTAAATATTTGCACACCACTAAAAGTGATCTTAACATTAGTAATCTTTCATAAGGACAAACAAGTAGAGAAATACATTGCCAGCAGTCTAAACCATAAGAATCCACAAAAAAAACCACCATGGCTGTGTTTGCCTCTAACATGTCATATACCTACACATACAGCCACTGTAGACAAAGGCCCATGTTTATAAGGAAGCTGAGACTATCATTAGACACCCACCTGAGTAAGACTGTTTTTCATATGGGAACTGCTCAATTTCTAATGCATCAGAGCCAATTAATTTTTACTTAAAAAAATCAGAATTTCTTACCTTAAGTCTAACTCCTTTGTGCGAAGAAAATTTAAAATGGGTGCAAATGCTGTTGGATCTCTATCAATAAATATCTGCAAGGAAAAATTGTACTTTTAGCATTATTATGGAGCAAGTGTCAATGTGTTTTCTCATGTTAGGTCTGGGGAAGAGGAATTGAAGAGGGTGCAGTCTACACACAAAAATCATAGAATCACAGAATGGCCTAGGTTGAAAAGGACCATATTGGTCATCTAGTTTCAACCCCTCTGCCATGTGCAGGGTCACCAACCACTGTTGCAAGTAGATGGCAAAAATAAGTAAAAAAAACCACAAACCTGCTAAGTTCAGGAGACTCGAAAAACATCAATGGTACTCAGACTTTATATGTGTTCAAATTTCAGTTAACATACTCAAATCAGAAGTTTGAAGTGTTTTTACTACAACTATCTCTTGTAGCAAAGTACTTGTGTGCCTTACAGCTCAACAGCATTGTTGTAACTAGTTTCCCATGTAAGAATAACATAAACACAGACAGAAATGGCCACTTTGCTACATTTGCCAACCAAAGCTACAATTCCAAGTCAAGACTGTTCAACTACATATGCAAAAGCTACCTAATGAAAATTACCCATCCCTCTGGAATACACCAATTAGCAGGTTTTCAGTTGAAAAAAATAATTACTGACACTGTATTTGCAATGTCTGTACAATGCAGAACAAGTATAAAAGCACACACATTGCTCCTGTTTCCTTTATCTCTGAGTGAAGATTAGAACCAAGAAATCCAGAGATGTCATCAATTTTCATGAAAGTTTAGCAACCAGACTTTTGCAGCACGATACACAAATAGTTACACCTACAAGACCTTTCTTTGTCCTATTCAGGACAAGCAAGGAAAAAAGGAAATGCTGTTTTTTGACATTTTAAATCTTCTCTAAATATAACCAGATCAAATACTCCCAATCACAATAGCACAAACAACACATAAGCAGGCTTTGAAATTATAAACGAGATGATGGCAGACTTTGTATTGAAGCTCCATTCTTCGCAACAAAAGGAAAACACGCGGTGATATTTACAAGTGATTCCAAGTCCCCTGTTTTCCTCCTGTTCAGATGGTAAGAGTCAAAATACAAACACATGTCCAGCTGAACATTACTCCTCATAGATTCATCAGCAGGGATGGTGCTGTCAGTACTACAAGCACAGGCTTCAGCAACACAACTACTGGGGGTTATATAATACAACAATGAAATGCTGTCAAGAGCTGAAACAAGTTTTTTGAAGTCTAGGAATGTGAATGTTTTCCATTCACAGGACCATTCATTTTCCAGGCTCTTAGCACAGCTGACTTGGGCGGCATAATCATTAGCACCTGGAGTGAATGTTCTCTAGGAGAGAACCTAATTGAAAGCACAACATTAATACAATGCTTTATTGATACGTTTACTACTCACAGCACCAGTTTCATCCTTCAGTGTTGAAATCCTTCCACTCAGCAAACTAAAATAAAGGAAATCATTATTAGATGTAACCAAGGAACACGCTAATGTGAATACAAGGTAAGTTTTCTCTCAGTTTGCTCTATTTATGCACTTCCAGTTGCGTTTTCCTAAAACAGTGTAGCTGAGCTAACACAAAACTGCCTAGGTAAGGGAAAGTGCTGGGAAGGAGGCTGATGAGACCACACAGTGTGTTTCTCCTGAGCAAAGCAACTGTGCGTGTACACCTAAGGAAAGGCTAAAACATGCACAACCACATTCCAGGTTCCCAAAGGGAAGAGACACAATCCTGAAAGGACAGAAAACTTTTCTGAGGCACCCAGAGGGTTGCAAAGTTTGTCACAACCAAGGAAATAAGTAAAAACAGCCAAAAAAGAAAGAAAAAATAATAATCTATTCTGCATGGATTTACTGGGAATGGATGGATGAGTTCTTACACTATTTTACTTTAAACCTTCCCTCCCATCAGATCAAATTATTGTTCCAAATCAGTAGAAAACATCACTAAAACCTCATTTTACAGACAAAAAGGAAACTCACCAACATAATGATATCAAACAGTTTCCAAATCCCAACTGACACTGGATAGCCGTTAGCTTGGAGATTTTTCAGTACCGGAGGATGAACCTCATTAGATTGTACGTTTAGTGTTGAGAGACTAGGAGAACAGCAAAGGACTTCTTTCCTTTGCATCTCATTCCACATCTCAGAAAAGATCTCAGAGTCATCTCTCTGGCTCTCCATTTATCTGAGTATTTCTAACAGAAGCAGGTAATGCTGCCTGTCCATGCCAGCTGCCAGGCTTTTATTTCAAAGGAAGTCTAGAGTACTAAAAATCTAATGCAAGAAAGCAAAACTGCAAGATTTGGGTTTCTCTTTAAGTATTTGGTATTAATTGGGATGGTAGGCATAAATCCCAGTGACCACAGCAGGGAATCACTGGAGTACAAACACTAAGCAGCACAACCTACAGAAGTAGTCACAGTAGGGATGTAAAGGTTAGCAAACAGATACTCAATAATCCAGTGGATCCTGTAGCACAACACAAAACTTTTACTTGACTTGGGGAACAGCAGTAATTCAAGAAATATTAAAGATGGTGCTACTATGTATGGTCACAAAAATCACAAGTGGCATTATTACAACAGAGTCAGTCACATCTCCGTTTCCCACAGATCTGTACCCATATTTCCAGGACAGTCCATATAAGGAGTGACAACTCTTCAGCACATGTAAGCTGCCTGTGCACCATTCCAGACAGAAGCATTTTGGATATCAGCTTATTTCAGACAAACCCATCCTCTTGCTAATGATGGGGGAAGAGCAGTAAGAAATAAAAACATTTATGGCAAAAAATTAGCTCTTACAAATACCTGGAAAAAAAGGAGTCTGGAATCCACATCAGTGTTTGTCTCGAAGTGCTGAACCTAGGAAACCACAGTTACAACTTAAGAATCGGGTGTAAAATTGGAAGGAATTCTCATCTGTCAAATTCTTTGACATGTCCTGCAAAGCTGATATGAAACAGGTAAGGATCTCAGAGTTCTGAAACATACCTACACAAGGTCAAAGATGTTGCAGTTTCCTTGCACGGATTGTTTCTAAGCATGAAACTTGGAGAATCATTTTTCATGTTTGTAACACAGTCCCAAACATTCTTTGGGTCTCATACTTTGTCAACATCAACGCTTTAAAAATAAACAAACATACAGACATGCACACGTATACAAAAACCCAGAAAATAAGCATAAGTTTACCAACTGTGCACCACACTTGTCATTAGCTGCATGTTAACCTCATTTAGGAGTTGAAGGGTGCAAAAGACTACAGTAAGACTCATGTAAGTATTTTACAGTAACAAGTTAATATCTTATTTTATTTTAATTATCTATAGCTTTGCTTCTTGGGCCCTATTGGGAGCCCACAGTGCCACATTACAGAATCACAGAATTGTAGCGGTTGGAAGGGACCTCTAGAGATCATCGAGTCCAACCCCCTGCCAAAGCAGGCTCCCTACACCACGTCACACAGGTAGGTGTCCAGGCGGGTCTTAAATATCTCCAGAGAA
Source organism: Coturnix japonica (assembly GCF_054131305.1). Classification (NCBI taxonomy): domain Eukaryota; kingdom Metazoa; phylum Chordata; class Aves; order Galliformes; family Phasianidae; genus Coturnix; species Coturnix japonica. The sequence goes on along the minus strand of NC_140665.1, from coordinate 19,250,582 downwards.
GGAGACTCCACCACCTCCCTGTGCAGCCTGTTCCAGTGCTCCGTCACCCTCACCATAAAGAAGTTCTTGCGCACACTTGTGCAGAACTTCCTATGCTGTAGTTTCATCTCATTACCCCTAGTCCTGTCCCCATGCACTACTGAAAAGAGACCAGCCTCACCACTATGGCTCCCACACCTCAGGTATTTGTAAACCTGGATCAAGTCCCCTCTCAGCCTTCTTTTCTCAAGGCTAAACAGACCCAGTTCCCTAAGTCTCTCCTCATAGGGGAGATGCTCCAGGCCCTTCACCATCTCTGTGGCCCTCCGCTGGACTCTTACCAAGAGATCCCCTGTCTTTTTTGTACTGGGGAGCCCAGAACTGGACACAGTAAAGTTCCATTTTAGTAACACATTAGTAGTTACAAATAAGAAAATATCTACACCGAATCATAATGATATTACAAAATAATAGAAGTTACAGCATCACATATGCCAGACAGTATTTTACATAATAAACACCTACAAACTCCTTATGCTTCTTTATTTTTATTTAACATGAAGACAGACAACTGGACTGTCAGCTTGGAAAATGAATTAATGCCCAGCACCACCTGTCTGGTTGTCCATTGCCTCCTACTAGCATTACTACTAAGAAATCTTGGGTGACACCTTTGTTAATACAAGTAGAATACAAGTACATAAACACAATTTATATACTTTTTCACTGCTGGTATTTTCCAGTTTTCTCAGAGGAGGAGTGGCGATGGGGTGGGGGGGAAGTAAATAAAAAGCATTGCTTTATATTGTTTAGGAGTCAGAAGGATGAATGCTACATGGAACTGCCATCCATTCTGCACAGAATGCAGATTGTGCAGTTACTCACTGCAAGCGTAACAATGACAAATCTGTTCTTAGCACAAAATCTACAGTCAGCGTTCTAAGCACAAACATGCACAAAGCCTTTTGTACAAAAGAAAAAAATAATAACAAAACAGTTTGCTATTTAAATGGAAAGTGACTTCTAAGTATACTTTCTCACCCGTGGATTTGCTAGGGCACAGTTTTTATCCCTGTAGCACCGCCCTTCTCTGTTTCCAGAGTAGGGTACAATTCATTTAACCATGTTACAGTATGCACATAACTGAAAGCAATCCACGATTCACTTAACTGTGCATGAAGGAAAGCAGTCCCTTGCAACAATTATATCCGGGATTAATCCAGACATTCCTTGTGACAGAGGGGACAGATGCGACAACCCCCCAGTTAACCCTCTTAAAGGTCTTCACAAACTGCCGAATTAACTTGTCTGATACTTTAAAGCTTTCAGTTATGTTTGTGTTTGGGGTGGGAAGGAGCCACAAAAAGACACAAAGGACTTATAGTTCCCCAGGAAGGCACACACGGGGAAAAAAGGGATATAGAAAAAAGTAGGGAAAATGTACTAGAACCACAGCTAGCTGCATTTTCTATGGTACTCAATAAGAAATGCTAAATTAATTCCAAAGCAGTAAGGAAAACTGATGTGACCATGAAAACATTCGGGATCGCTGAACAAAGAAAAGGGAAATTAGGTAAACAGTGTGCAATATCCTCAAATAATCTGAAGCACATGGCAGCCTACTGTTATCTCAAAGAATAACACAGGCAATTGGAAACAGTCACGCTTGAATGTCCAATGTAAAACAGCCATAGTACGCTGTGCTTGCAGAGTTACAAGCAGAGGGAGGCTAAATGTCAGAGAATTCACCAAACTTTTAATGTTTTTTATGTAATTTCTGTGATTGCTAACTTGTAAGGGGCATACACTCCTGGCTAAGGAATCCACAAAAGCTGAGACCGCAGCTGCTGGAGAAACCACATGCAGCAGAGAGGTTCTGGCAGCCCCAGGGAGCCAGGGAATCTCACGTCAAAACACAGGAACTCTGCTCAGCTGGGTCTCTGTACTAAATCACCCACAAGAGACAGCTTTCCAAACAAAAATAAGAGTCTCAGGTTTCTAATACAGACCACAGGAACTAGGGGAGAGGAAAGAAGAAATACGTGCTCTGCCCATGCACTCTCCAGATCATCAATCCTTACACAGAAGGTTGTTACAATTGCCCATTGTCTACCTATTGAAAGGTAAGTGCCTACGTACACATTTCCTGCTCCTTAAATCCAGAAGGTACTTGTTCTAGAATCTAGAACTGTTCAACTAAAAACAAAATATAAAATGAGTAAGAACAATTAAAAAACATAAGACTGAACCATCTCTGTGATTCTGTTCATGATAAAAAACAATAAACTGGTCTATAATTCTAAAGACTGAGTGCAAAGAAGCACCTTATTCAGGGTAACGTGAAACCTGGTCCAAACCAGCATCAAAGTTATCCTGACAGCATCACTATGGATGAGTTTTGTCTAACTCACAAGCAGTTTCTCATGGCAGAACCAGGTTCTGAGTGTCTTATTACAGCGAAAGAACTCCGCAGCAGCTTTTACAGCACCCAAAAGAGCAAGCCGTCCCTCATAGTAACGTAATAGTATTATACTTAAGATACTAATAATTCCTACTGACTTAGAGCTGGTCTGCATTGCGTGCAGACTCGGGAAGCCACGTCCCTTCAGCTTCCACCGCCTCCCGTAATCCACATGCTTTCATGCCTACGCATTCTGACAGGAACATTTGCACCATTTATCACGCCGATGCTGGCCACAGCTACTACAGCTCCCTCCCAATCCACCAACACTGCACGTCACCTTCCACAACTCCAGCGTACGTTTATAAAGCAACACTCCATTCCGGACTATAGCTGCAATATCGTGTCAGTCCGCTCTTCCCGTGCCACCCCCGAGTCCTCCACACCACCAGCTCTGCGGGGCGAGCCTTGTTTCAGGCGCACAGCCATCACATCACACCCCGCACAGCGCACGGGGCTCCCACCCCACCGGCCCCGCCGCCCCCCGGTCCTGCCCGCCGCCCGGCTCACCTGGTACCGCCTACGTTGAGCTGGACGATCTCCCCGCTCCCAGCTCCAGCAAAGCCTCCGCCGTTCCCCGCCATCTTCCCCGCCGCCTGCTCCAGCCGCCGCCCGCCGTCGCCCGCCGCCGGATCCTCGGAGTCGGGGCACGGTGGCGAAGCCGGGGGCGGCGGGGGGTTGGGGGGCGGCGGCCCCGCGCAGGGCGCTGCGGCCAGGGCAGGCTCCGCGTCCACCCGGGCTCGGCCTCCGGGCTTCCCGCCGCTCAGGCCCCGCCAGGCCGCGCCGCCTCCTCGGGCCGAGCGGGACGTGCCATGGCAACGCGGCGGCGGTCGGGGAGGGATCGGGGCGGGCCGAAACGCCGCGAAACGATCGCGGAACCGGGCAGGCTGCGAGCCTGAGGCTGTCCCCGAGCAGCCTGGGGGCCGGGCCGTGCAGGTGAGCGGGGCGTTGCCCTTCCTCGCTAGCCCGCCCCGGCTGCGGCGTCATGGTGTGAGGGGAAGGAGCCGAGAAGGCGGAATTCTTGGCTTCAGTGTTTAAAAACAAACGAACAAACAAATAAAAAGTGAAAAGCGAGGAAACGCGAAACAAATCCCTTGAAAACACGCTAGGAAAACAAGAGAGGCAGACGGCCCTCGTTAATCGAGCTCTGCCCTTCTTAAAGGGGACACCAGTCGACGCTACAGCTCTGAGGTTGCAGTGCAATTTGAGGAAGGAATCTGTCTCAGCAAGTGAAGGAAATTTGGGGAAGAAATAAACGCTGTTGCGGTTAGCAGAGGAAGTAATAAAGTTGTGGTTTAAAGCTGTGAGAGTGAGCTTTGTTAATTAATTCCTACGCTGAAACACCAAGTTTCAATACAAGCTGGTATTTTAATTTATTTTCAGTGAAATTTGCCAGGAGACTGAAAACCAGCTGCAAGAATCCACCCCCTATTTATATTATTGTTGTTTTTTTTCCATACAAGGGCAGGGATGGATTTGAAGCATGCTCAAAAATAGTATTTTACAAAAGCATTGGGAGGGGTGTGAAGGGAAAACTTAAAAGCAGCAGTCACCACACCCTGGGCCTTCATGCCTTCTGTGTACCAGCAGCGTGGATGTAGGCTGGGTTTCCTCTTCAGCCCCTTCTTAAATAAAGCATAGTCACAGCTGGCATTTGTCATTCAATTAATGACATCCAATCCTGGAAGAAGTAATGCGAGAAAATCAGCTGTGCGCTGATGTCAGCTGCAGTCCTCAAGCATTTCCACTAGATGCCTCTATTGTTTTTAAAGTAAGATGCCAAAAAGTAATTCCTGCTTATCCTGATCATTTAAGGCATGTTTTCAAGACAGTGCCTCTTGATGGTGCAATTAAAGTACATAATTTGCAATCCCTCCAGAAAAATCCCAAGAACATTTCAAAGCACACATCACATATGCATTATCCAATATTAATATGCAAAGCAGCCTCATATTCCTGTTTTCTGTGATCTTTTTATTAATTCATCGCCAAAAAGATCCCCAAACATTTATATCTGTCAAGAAATGGACACACATGGCACAATGCAAAAAAAAAAAGTGGGCATATCAAAATTAAATATACATGCTTTTGTATAAACATTGTACAGTTTAGGAAAGAAGGAGGCTCATGCAATGAATTATTGGCTATGCAGTAGTGCATAGGGACAAGCTTGACTTTGTAATTTGGTCTCTTTAGCTATAATAATTCATGGAGTACATGGAAGACTTTTTAGCCACCTTTTTTCCACTTGGTTATGAGTAAAGTTTTCTTTACACTTTAATAGTGTTTCCCAGGGGTTGGTTCTGGATCTGATCCTGTTCAGTATCATAATCAGTGACCTGGATGAACAGATAGAGTGCATCCTCAGGAAGTTTGCTGAGGGGAGGAGTGGCTGGGAGGAGTGGCTGACACTCCAGAAGGCTGTGCTGCCATTCAGTGAATCTTGGACATACTAGAAAGCTGGATGGTGAGGAACATTATGAGGTGGAACAAAGTCCTAACCCTGGGGAAAAATAACCACATACATCAGTACAGGTTAGGGGCTGACCTGCTGGAAAGAAGCTCTACAGAGAAGGACCTATGTGTTCTGGTGAAAAACAGGTTGGCCATGAGCCAGCAGTGTGCCCTTGTGGCAAAGATGGATCAATGATACCCTGGAGTGCATCAAAAGGAATGTGGCCAGCAGGTCGAGGGTGGTGATTCTGCTCTTCTGCAGTGCCTTGGTGAGGTCACATCTGTAGTACTGTGCCCAGCTGTGGGCTCTCCAGTTTAAGAAAGACAGTGAACTTCTAGAGAGCCCAATGGAGAGCTACAAAGATGATTAGGGGCCTGGAGCATCTCCCTTAGTAGGGCAAGCTGAGAGACTTGGGACTGTTTAACCTGGAGAAGACTGAAAGGGGACTTCAATTCAATAAATATCTAAAGGGCAGGAGACAAGTGGAGGAGGCCAGGCTCTTTTTGCCTAGCAACAGAACAAAAGGCAGTGGGCATAAGCTGGAACACGGGATTCATATGAACATGAGGACAGACTTCTTTTCTTTGAGCACTGTAACAAGCTGCCCAGACAGGCTGTGGAGCCTCCTTCTCTGGAGCTATTCAAAACCCACCTGACTGCTATCCTGCATAATCGACTCTAGGGAATGTGCATTAGCAGTGGGGTTGGACTAGATGATCTGCAGAGGTCCCTTTCAACCCATACAATTTTGTGCTTGCTGGTATTATACAGTAATAATAACAGAATAAAAATTGTCTACCATCTGCTCTAAAAGGAGGAACTTTGGAGTCTACCCAATATAGCCACTCTGGGAAATGCTACTATGAGTCACTACAAACAATAGTTGATGTACGCTCAGTTTTTCCCCAGCTTTGCTTGAAATTACATAGCTGAAAGAGTCTAAATTATGAAGGTATTTTCTTAATGACTGCGATTCAGTAACGAGTACTAGAATAACTTTAAATAGGACACAGGGGAGAGAGGAAGCTCAGGAGATTAGGTGGAATATGCATTGCTTCTTTCCTGAACACATGGTTGTTACTTGCAAGTAGGGAAACAACCTTCCTTTTCAGTTCCAGCTGCAGTGCTACATAGTGGGTAGTAACCAGAGCTGTTCTAGATAAAAGGGATGTTGGCAGAAAGATGGATCCAGGATCACATCAGAAACTGCATCCTACAGGAGGAAGAAAGACTCGACAGCATCCTGTAAAAAAATATACGTCCAACTCTGATGAATCTGGAGAATTCCTAACATTTGTTTTTGGATGTTAAGATGGAACAAAGCTTCAGTCTTGACAGGTCTGGGGTGGGGGACTGTTATACTCTACAATAGCTTTTATTATCAATTACCATATGTAGGACATCCACTGTTACAGAACACCACTGAGTTTTGGTTCCCAAAAGGCTTTCAGGATGTAATGCCACAGAACAGCTTTTATGTCAGAATTTCTTTTCTTTTTTTATTTCTCCCTGCTAAATTTAAATTAAAAAATAAAATTAAAAAAAAAAAAAAGTTTTTCTAAATCTGCCTTTTTAAAAGGTCCCTTCTCTACCCAGTACTGTAGAAAATTTTAGTATGGAACAAGATGCTAAATTAATCACAACCCTACAATTTTCTGTATATCCTGTCAGGGCTGGGTAAGACAAGAGATAACATACGAACTTCAGGCCCCAGCACAAGAAAGGCATAGAGCTGTTGGAGCAGGTCCAGAGGAGGGTCACAGAGAGGCTTGGGAGGCTGGAGCACCCGTTCTTTGAAGAAAGGGGGGAGCTAGGCTTGTTCAGGTTGGAGAAGAAAAGGCTCCAGGGAGGCTTCATTGTGACCCTCCAGTACTTTAAGGGGAGCTAATAAACAGGAAGAAGACTGGGGTTGGAACAGGGTGGGCATTAAGGCCCCTCCATCCCAAGCCATTCTATTATTCTATGAAGCACAGTAAATTCTATAATTACCCATTATTTTAGTAGTACCTGAAATGTCCACAGCGTGGAGCTGTTTGCTAGCACATGTACGTTGAACAAGCCTAGGATCTTTTCCAATCAGGAACCGCTGAAGAACGTCACTGCCGCAAACTTGGAACCCTAACCTAAGAGCGAGGTGCTGCGAAGGAGTTCTCACCTTGCTTCATTTGCTGCAGAATCCAAAACTCTGCTGCATCCATCTTGTTTAGAAATTACATAAATGCACGAGGTGAGTCTGAGATTCAGAGTATATGTATGAACTGGTTACTATCCTAAACAATAGCACTGATTGTATGTTAGCTTCTTACCTGAGTGACCAACTGCCAACATTTAGCAAAACGTTATGTATGTGTGCATGTAGTCTGTGCATACCTACAGATAACTGCTGGTTGGTTCCAAATGGGTAGGGAAAAGAATAATTTTAACAAGTATAATATTTATGATAATTAGTTGAATAACTTAAGCAACATATTTAACTGAGTTGCTCTTTTGAGGGCATGTTCAGTGGTGAGCTATGTAGATTTACATCTCTCTTGTAGAAGAGACCTCTTCAAAAAGTCAGCTAAGCCATGCTTATGGCTGATCTACCTTAGGCAGTTAGAGCAGTTGGTAGAGCAGCGTAATGCTGCCAGAACACACTAGTGAATGTGGCAACGCAATTTAAGAATGACTTTTGGTCAAACAAAGGGGAACATGATTTCACAGCTACATTTGGCAGCAGGTGGTTTCCCTTCCCTTACTCTCAAACTGTACATATCTTACCCATACTTTAGATTCTTTGGGGTTGTATAGAAAGTTTTAATTAAATGTTAAGTCAAGCAAACCCTTCCATAGAAATAACTACTGGATATGGCTTATTCTGTAGTAGGCAACACATGTACAATATCTCCAGTTACTTCTTTTAATGTCCACCATCAGCCATTCAGGCTGAAATTTCCTAGGTTATGCTTCTCCCTTAATCTCTGTTCAGAAACAACATACCTAAAAATAGAAGGGTAATCTGCTATTTTAATAATGTTCTTAGTTTTACGTGAATGTTTTTAGCAGGACTTCAGATCTGGTAAAACAACAGGTCATCTTATTTTAGGGTGATATAACCTTGGTCTAAGCACCCTTAAGAAGAGCTACTTCAATCTGGCCACACTATTAGTATGTGAAAGCCTAACTCCCAACTATTCTAAAGCAGCCTAAATTATTGAAGCATATTCTGAGAAACATCTCTTAGGATGATTTTTGAATGTGTAAATGTATTTCATAAGTTATCATTGGAACAATGTTTGTGTACACACATATATATATATATGTATACATTTCTAAATTGATAATAATAAATCTTCACCTATGAGGCACCTATCTTTTTCTTCCTCCTGAAGTTAAATATAAGGAAAAATCTTCCAAGGGGGCAACTGGGAATTGGCCAGTAAATGCAGGGAAATAGAGCCTTGATCTCCAGCTGCTGTGCAGCACATCTGCTTCTTGCCAGCTGGCCTGGGTAGTCCATAAGCAGCAGAGAGGCACAGAGCCAGACTTCTGTAGGTCACCTGGAAGACTCTTGGTAATTTCACCTTTCCCTTGCCTGTTCTCTCCATTCTTCTCATCTTTATCGGTGATGATTTCCACCTGCCAGTTTTTCTTTCTTGCCTAATGAGACTTTTTGGTCTCCCAGATAGTAGAAACATCTGTTATTTTGCCATAGTTCACCAGCAGCACATTGAACAGCTACAAAATTTTAAAATGCAAGATCAAATTCTACCAGTAAGTAAAGAAAAAGTCAACACTGAGGTATTTTCACACCTTGCCAGAACATTTTCTCCATACCTCAGAAGCAATTAACATTGCATCATCTTTCTTTTCATATTACAATTGCAGAGCTTGACTCAGGAAAGGAAAGGTAATTTGCAGTTCTCTGTATAAGAGCCACACGCCCACACACAACCTTATTCATGAAAAAAATATTCTAATTTTGAAGAAAACTTCTGAAATATCTTGAGCCCAGAAGTGAATTATAATGAAAACATTTATCACTTATTGAAATAGCCTAATTGCAGTGAAGGTTGCCAATATTTTATTGTATTTTTTCTTCCATTTTTCTGGAAAAGAAAAAGAAAAAAAGAAATCACATTCTAGAAATGCCGCAAAGGCAACTTTTTCTTTTTTTCTTTCCTTATATATTGGTATATTTAAACTTTGCATGGTTTAACTGAGACAACTTTGGTTCAAAAATCTATTACAACATTATCATAGCTAACATTACTAGAGGGACAAAAATAGTAACTACGGAGGATTTTTTGTCATACAGAAGGTTTCCAGCTATGGCCCAAACAGAGACCATTACTGTCATCTCAAATTTATATCAATTAGTGTTCCATCCTTACCTTGCATACTGCTTTTCATCTTGTCATCAGATATTGAAATAGAAATGTGAAAGATTTCCTTGGGGTATGGATTGGTGGGGGGAGGGAGAGTAATTTAGAGAAGATATGTTTGAGAAAACTGGATATGAATGAGCAGTGCAAGTCACATTTTTGAAGAAGCATAACACGTCGTATTGAAATATCCTTGTTTTAGTTCTGTATTTCACACACACAATAAAAGAACTGAGTGTGAAGATCTTTCAGAATTCGGTGATAGTAATAACAATTCCAAACAAAAATATGAGCAGGTAGAAGAGATGAGTGTTCTCATTTGCAGTCAGTGAACCAAGAAAGCAGAAAAATATTTTTTATTCAATGCATATTCAAGATTAAATATGGATGTGCTTAATAAAAATACCCACAGTTACACTGCATGCTTATGACAAGCAAAATGTCACCTCAGGGTGGTAAGAAACATCATTTGGGTCTGAGGGGTTTTTTCCTTAATATTCTGCTGCAGGAATTCTCTACTATTCGATGATGTTCTTAATGCTGAGTGTTGGGAAAGGAGTCATTGAACTAGCTTAAAGGGGGCTGATTCTCAAGTAAGGTGGTGACTTATTGCTTCTTCAGTATTTTCATTGAAAAAGTCAAATATTAAAGGAATGGACATTAAATAGACATTTCAGAAAAGAAATTGTGACTCAAGTCCAATATCCTTTAGCAGTCCCTTGAGTCAGAGTTAATCAAATTCTAGCTAAGGATTTTCTGCACCCGTGCTGGCAGAGAAATGCTATATAATTACAGATTATATAGTTGATTGATGGCGACTTCATGAGTCACACAAAAGGGTAGGGAGACATTTCTTTCATAAAAAGTATTTAATGAGTGATGTTTCTTCTACTTACTTCCTATTTCAAGTGGATACTTTAACTTCAGTGTAGCTTCAGTTTCCTACATTTCCAGGAAAAAAAAAACCCACTTCACATATTAGACTACATATTAGACTATAAAACACCATATGTTTTTTCTGATTTTTGTTAATAGTTGTTTTAATAGCACAAGATGTGAAAAGCCCATCAAAAATATGTCAGATAAAATTCCAATAGTGCCTATTGGAAGCAGAGTACGGCAGTGCACTTTCACTCAAAGCTTCCTCATAGAAGAACTACATTGCCTTACTGTGGTTTAATAGTCTGTGTCCATTTAAGTGGAATTCTCACTCAGGATAGAAGAAAAGTATTTTTGCATTTGTCTTTCTTGGTCTGTTGTTATCAGAATTCACAAGATTACGCGCTGGAAAGTTTTGTGTTATTTACAAAGACCCGGGCGTGAAGTTTCTGTTCGGTAAATCTACAAACTGGTTAAATAAGCAGCCTGTATGTATATATAGCCACATATAAAATATATAGCTGTATTTTGCTAATCATAGAAATGTCACGTTGTATTTTGATATATCTTTTTTAATTTTGTATTTTCTCCACTCTTGAACCCATGTGTTTCTCTTTGAGCCTTCTACCAAATCAGTCAGACCTCTACAGGTGGCACCCATTCAGTTCTGTTACACTTCCCAGCAGTCATTCAGCAGCTGGCACCAAACCCTTTGCACAGGTTTGCCACACACAGATATTCAAGCTACAGTTTCCAGTAGATACCAGGTCATGGTTCCAGGGAAAGAATGCCACTTCCACCTGCTCATTTCTATTCAAGATCACAGACTTGAATTGAAAGCCTAAAACGAAGTAGTGCAGTACTTGAATCTTGTTTGGACTTAATGCCACAGCGACATTAAATTTGTTTGCAGTACAGCACGGATGCTTTTATCCTTTTTCAGCCTTTCTTAAGGTCATAGCATCCTCTAGTACTGCATCCTGCTGATGACAGTGGTCACTGCTGAATGCTTCTTTATATCCAGATAACTACCTTAGCAAGCGCAGTTATGCAACAAAAATATCCTTTCCTAACCCATGGCACTTAATGGTTGTCTTATGACCATGAGGAAAACTGCTCTTTATCCTATGTAGTGCAAGTAACTCTAGTTTTATGTTTCACGTACAACTCCTATGGGTCTTATTTTTACCTAATTTTGCATTATGTAATGTAGCGATCTTAGAGGTTTCTAACCTTTTTCAGTTAAGTCCAAAGAAATGAGTACCAATGAGATTACAACTGTATTAAAGGAGAACAGCATTGAAGTCCATAAGCACTAGCATGGTTTTCTTGTTATTCACTAAGGGAATAAAAACCTGCCTATCACAAAGCATGGCTAGTACAGTGCAAGATACGCAGCTGCAATTATACCTCTGTCATTGTACCTCCAGACATAATGGAGAAGAAGCATAGAGACAAGGGGACAAGGGAGTCAAGACTCCTGCATCACACAGCCCACACAAAATGGCTGCAGCTGCAGCACTCACCTCCATGCCAACCTCTGCTTCAGTGTGGTAACTGGAAAGGAAAAAGGGAATAATCTAACATCAAACATACCTTTTTTTTCCTGCCTGCAGAATGTACCTTGTCTAATACAGGGGTCCAGCATGAGGAATCTGCTCCTGATGAAATACTGGACACAGACAAACAAAAATCATCTGTAGAATGAATTTGATGTATTGTTTCTAGTTTATAGAGGCATTTGTACTGGTCTTTGCACATTTTGAGTTCCCTGTCATAGCAGAATTGAAGGCATATATAATTCTTCACCATGCTTATGGTAAGTGCATAAAGATGGTCATTGACACGTTCAGTTCATTGACATTTCTACATAATAGAAACAACATAGGTTTTATGACATAATCTGTTGCATAATAAAAGGCTGAACTTCACATCCACTTGAAACATTTTAATTTCATTAGCAACATCCTGTTGTGATGGTTTGATTCAGAGTCATAGGAAATTTAAAGTGGAAAATAGTTTCAAAACACGAAGAACAAACAGATTAAAACCTTTTCAGAATTAATCATATGAGAAAATGATTTCTCACCCATATAAAGAAATATTAATACTTTATTGAATATACTGCTGAAGGAAAAGTAAATATGCCAATCAACAGTGACTTGCTTTGCATTCTGTGAATTTTTAGCTTTAGTTTTTGATACCATGAACAGTGCTGTTTAAGCATGGCCTGTTTAAGAGCATATTCCATTAGAAATAAGGATACTTTTAAAGAAACAAAGAAATCATCACCTTATACCAGTCCAAAGATAAACTCACTTTTAATTGACAGACTGTAGCATGAAAACAGACTGCATTTATCATCCTTCTGAATGCATATGGGGAGAGGAATCCAAAACTCAATGGAAAGCCAGATCCACTGTAGTGGGGTTTGGTTTTGTTTTTCAGAAAAAGCAAATCTAATGGAAAGAAAAATCACTTATTCGAAGCCTAGAACAGAAAAGAATTTGAGTCAGTGACAGAAGGAGATATGGTGGGAGGAATGGAGTTCTGACTGCACTTTTCTTTAATCTCTTAAATTATATTGAGGGCAGCCTGGGCTGAATGACAGGTTCAGTTAAATTGTGCCCTGATTTTTCAGAGGTTTTGAATATTGGACTAAAACATTAACTGCATCATTTTTAATGCGCATCACTCTAAATAATGGATTATTAATGCTACATTTCTTTTTATTTTTCTTTTTTTCTTTTTTTTTTTTTTAGAGAAAATATCCCAATTAAGGCATTTTATAAACAAAGTTACTGTATTTCAAAAAAACTGCATGTATTCTACCTAAATTGTTTTTAAACCTACTTTTCTGACATTTATCCTGTTTATTACTATCTACACCATAAATCTAACTAATCATAAAGCTGTTTTCCAGACTTTAAGTAGGATTGTTTTGCTACCCTTTATTTGGTGTGTCACATCATTTTCTCTTGAAACAAAGCAAAAAGAAAAACAAATCAACTTTTAAAAAAAAATTGAATTCCAAACTGTTTGGCACTCAATAGTTTGATTTTCTTAGATGTGGAAAAACATTCTCTATGTTAGTATCTGAGGAAGAAAAGATTCTTACTAGATTCAATGTACTTAAATACTACCAAATTTCTAACATTGCTCCTTATATATGTATTTATTTGAAACCTTTAGTAATCCACATAAGCATATTGCAGGTAACGGGGAAGGCTGTGGAGTTGTTAACACAGAGGGGGAAAAAAAACACTGATAACTACTTAGCAAATGCAAAATTCAAGAAGTGTCCTAATTGTTATGTAGAACCTGGTCTGTAATCTTAAATGATCCTATGTAACCTTAAATGTAACTCTAAAGAGAAGATCGTACTTGCCTGTCTCTTTGATTCCTACAATCAAGACCCTTCAAATACAAATCCAGGTAGAGGTGCACCTACCCTAGTGCTTCTGCTTCACAGACAAATGTTTCTTCAAAGTCAAGCAGAAGGTTCTGTCTTGATCATCGTGTATAATAAATGAAAACTTGTTTTAAAATAAATCATAGTATACCATGCCTTGGTCTGAAATTCAGGAAAAACCCTGAAACCAGACAGCTCTTATTCATTCTTAAGATACATTTCTTTCCTCCCTTACTTTTGTAGAATGTATTAACTATGATTCTGTATAAAATAGAAATCTCAAAGAAGCCTCCCTTCCTTAGTTCTTGCAGCAGCCAAGGTGAAAGGTTCTTCTCTGAGAAAATGTACAGAGGTGAGATTCTCTAAGTTTATTCTCATATGTATATATACATGAATAGATATATATATATTCTCCACACATCCTGGCACAGCTTGCACACCATCTGCCCCTACTGCCGCTGTGGCTCTGCCCTGCCGAGCAGCCTTGATCAGCAACAACCACACATCAGTGCACTATTAATACTGTCTGAGCTGAAACCAGGACAAGGGGAAGGCACAGTGCAGTGCTAGCTCAAGTTATAGCAAATAAGAATATCAGTAAAATGGGAATATCCAAAGAGGAAACCTCCACAGAAACTGTTCACTAAGGGATAAAACAACTTCTTTCTTCCCTTAAAACAAATAAATATCTGTCCTTCTTTACCTTAAGAAGTATTACTGCCCATGCTTCATAAAGCTCTTACTAAATCATAGAGTCATAGAATGGCTTGGGTTAGAAGGGACCTCAATGGTCATCTAGTTCCAGCACCCTAACTTGAGTACCACCAGCTCATCTGCCCAGGGCCCCATCCAGCCTGGCCTTGAGCGCCTCCAGGGGTGGGGCACCACAGCTTCTCTAGACAGCTGTTCCAGGGACTCACTGCCCTCCAAACAAATTGATGCGTAAAGCAGAAAATAAACCATTAATAAAACCATAAGCAAACTGTATGAGAACATATTATTTGTGAAATGGATAACCTCAAGAAAAAGAGAGAGACCTATTCTCTAACACTGTGAAGAAAAGTATAACCTCCAACAATTTTACACGTCAAACTTGTACTTGGATTTACTACCCGAACATCCAAAGGAAGAATTTGATCCTGGATGGTCACAGCTCCATCATTAAAATCAACAGACTCAAAAAAAGGCCCTCAAGCAGAAGAATTTTTGAGTAAGACCATTTCTAGATTGAAGACTGATATGTTTTCCTCTACATAGACATCAATTCTGAGGCTTTATTGTCAATATGGTTAATTTAAAACCACTGTTATGAAACAGAAAATTCAGTAAAAACTTCTGCACTTGCTAAACATTGTTTCTCCTTGAAAATCCTCTGAACACAAATATCCATCATTTTTCCAGCAAATGATTTGGCATCATTTCCAAAATGCAAAAAGTAGTGCATTTTAAACTCAGTAATGTTTTACATTTGCTGTTTCTTTTGCCCCTCTGCCTTTCAGACAAGCATCTAAACCTCGAATGCTGGGAGGACTGGGGTGGTGGGGGGAAGCACAAAAGTAAAATAAAAGCTGTTAATTTAGAGAACTATTTTATGGAGGGAAAAAAAAAATCTTCCAAGTCATTTGAACTGCTTGCTGGCACATTTCTAAAGATGACAATAAGGGTGGTTTGTTCATATACCTTATACAACACAACATTCTGTAACAGCTCTCAAGCCGGGCTATGTAAGCCATTTGTTACAGACCCAGAAGGGAGTGGTGCCAACTAATGAACCACTAAAACCACTTCTGTAATGTTCTGTGTTTCTCGGAGGTCTTCTGTTCACATGATGAGGCCTGTTATTGCTTAGTTATAAAACATTATTTGATTATGGACTAGCAAAAACTTATTACAGTCCCAGCTGGGTATATGTTGCTTTTAATTCTGGACTGTCCAAGCTATGCTGCATAAAGGATAAAGAGCCTGACTTCTTTTCCTACACTACAGGTTTCTTCATTAGAGAGCAGAAAATGCAGAAGGTGAAAGTGTTATACAGGCTCTTCTAGGTGTAAAAATCCAGCAGAAATATTTTTCCAGTTCCTGGGTAAATTCCATTTCACTGCTTTTCTCCTCTGAATCACAGCTGTGTTGTTTGTCAGAGTGAGAGACAGTACTAAAAAAGACAGAGTAAGTTTGTTTATCTTCAGTAGTATTGTTCTCAAGGTTGTGCAGGCATCAGCACCAACTTCAATAACAGTTTTAGCTTCAGGAATTTACCTTACACTGTCTGTTCCCTTTTACAGTACTTTAGATAAAATTGCCCATGGCAAAAGAAGTAAGCATAAAAAAAATCAGGGTAATGATCCTTCATTACCCATACAAAGCAGTGAAAGAGTAATATATTACATGTCTTATTTCAGGAATGATTTTGCAGTTGCAGGCAAGTTGGGTAACTGGAGCCTAAGGCCTCTTAAGCTTCATTTTGTATCCTTGGCTTATGGAAATAATTTCAGTGAACATTTGCTTTCTATCCTGCTGTTTAAGAAAGGATACTATGTGCATTGTAATCAAGTGTAGGTAATTCATATACTGTCTTCAAAGATACTCAAATAAACCTTTTAAACAAAATGTCCCTACTTCAAAAATGTTGATGACAATTCTACGACTATCTTGTTATGGAGTACATAATCTGACAATGCACTAGAAAATACATAATCAAATATCAAACCCACCACAGCCAAAATGAGCAATACCTCTGTAAGGTTATCACAGAGGTACCTGTACCCAGTGGTTTCTGGCTCAGCCTTGGTGTCTACATATACCAAACAGACAAGCAAGATCACAAACAAAAAGTACATCCTAGCATTTAATTACTTTTAAAATAAAAATATGTATTAATTTGTAATCCAGGTGTTGCAATACTTCATGTACTTTTGATTATTCCTTACTTTCATAAAGAGCTTAATGCAGTTTTATAGCATAATCTCATTCTCAGTTAAAATAGGGCAACAAAACTGACCATGCAGAGTATACCACATAGTGTAACACAGCTGCACAGACAGCTGTTGGCACTGGGCAAGTATGGAGTTGTAGCAGTGGACATTACACAGCCAGTTTGAATGAGACTGAAAGTTAAGGACAAAAGTATTGCTAGAGAGAGCAGAGAAGATCAGCATGGTGAAGAAAGTAACTAAAGAGCAATCACTCTCTTACTGAAGGAATTCAGTATTTGTGATCTTTATGACATCAGTGTATCATCAATTTTTCATAACTCTAGAATTTCTGGGAAACATGACATATGTGAAAGCATATTTAAAATAAAATTCTGTGAGATGTTATAAGCAAGCAGTGTCGTTTCCTCTTTTATAACACAATCTTGAGAAGAACAAATTGGCACCGAATGTACCGCACATTACCTTTCTACTAAGTAGGACTTATTAAAATGTGAATTCAGTAGAAGACTGGTAAACCTCAAAGATTACTACAAAGCAGACCATGCTCTATAAGAAGGGGCCTTTGTAATCTATTCCTCTGCTTACTTTAGAGTTATCATCAGAAAAGAGCCGAGTGGAAAGACTGCACTGCAGCATGACATCAATGTCCGTAAATGCTGTAAATCCAAGCCCTAGGGTACCAAATCAAATTTTTCTTAATTGACAATGATCCTTCACCAGAAATACCCTCTGCTCATATCCCAGTTCAGAATCTTCTGCCTAATGCACAACTTAATAAGGAAGCATTTTGTTAAACACCAGGCAACTAAAATTTGTATTAGTTTCAGTTCCTAAATGTGAGATCATGCTCTGTAGCAAAGCATCAGGTATTGTTGTTAATACAGATACCGCTACATGTACAATTTGCATTTAATTATTGCTTTGATGAAGATAAATTTCACAGATAAAAGTGGCTGGAAACCAAACCATTGCAGGTGTTATGAGAACTGTGAGCTTAGAAGTGGGAAAGAAAAAAGAACAAGAAAAAGTTAACACCAAAAGATATTTCATGCCTCTTGCAGACAAATAGTTGTCCCTTCAATGCAAAAATGCTTATTACAGTTTAATGTCCCTTCAGTCACCTTGTTCAGTAGGTCAGCTATATTTAGTTTCACAGTCTATCTTGTCAAGACATCCTGGATTCTCTAATTGATGGTAGAAGTATAAAGAAAATTATATTTGCACTATACAAATAAAGTCTTGAAAGCCCTTGCTCAAGTGAGAGAGGCTCTTACTCACATCAGAGATCACACAAATTAGGTCTTCAATTAATTGCCTGAACTGGTTTATATCAATAAATATACATGGTTTACTGAGAAGTGCAGTTTTGCTTTAAAGAAGCAGTTTCCTTCTTCTACAGTACCAGAGCAGAACTGCAGCACTGGAAAATGAGGGCTAAAATTGTTATTTGTAAAGTCTCTGCTATAGCTTCTGAGGAAAGTCAAGGAATGTTTTGACTGAGCACAAAAATTGACAGAGGGAAATAAAGCAAAATGTTAGAATGCAATGGGGTATTACAACCAAATTAGTATAAACACATTACCCTTAGGTCTTATATTGTCAGCAAATTGCAGTTCAGAGCAGAGTATGCACAAAAACATGCTAGCTGTGTTTTATTATTTTATTCTCCATCCCTTTGCGTTATTTAAAACATATATCATGGTGGCCTTATTCTGCAGTTGTATATCATAACAATAACTTTTTAAGACAACATAGCATCTACCATTTCTTTCTGAAGAGAGCTTGCTTTAGAAAAAGAAAAAGAAAGTTACAATGAGAAAAATTAAAGCATACTTCTTTGTGTCAGGGAAAGTGGGAACAGGGCTACTGTGTAAGGCAGGGCAGGCTGGGAGATGAGGTTGGTCACTGCAGTGTCCTCACACACTACAGTACAAGCACAACAAAGCTCAGTTGAAAAGCCACATTCAGTAAATGCATCCATCAACAACCCCATGCCCAACCAGGGGATGAATCAAATCTGGGGGCCATGCAAGGACATGTGGGGTAGGGGCTCCCAGGTGAGGCCTGTCAGGGCCATTAACGACTAGCAGTACACACAGGCATCAGGCTGAGCATCAGTTAAGGAAGTGATTAAAAGTAATGATGGAGATGGCTTGCAACTTTAAGTTCTTGTTGATTATGATGACTTTTATTGAAATACTGCTTTAGGTTTACTGTGGCTTTGTTCCTCACTCTCTGCAGCAAAGTCATGTGTGAGATCCTAGGATAGCTAACCTGTTGTGAACAGCAGATGGGAAAACCATCCTGTTGAACAGGTAATATGGGAGTATCAATCTAGTGGAGGGGGAATGGACTCATTCCAGGACCAGCAGAATGGAATGAGCCTAAGTGCTGCGCTGGAGAAGGTAAAATAAGGATTGTTGGAAAGCATTTGTAGAGAAGTCCACTAGATGTCTACTTTGTCTAAAACCAGCATTCTGTGTGAGTGAGCTGCATTATGAAGCACAGCTGGTTACACAGTACCGAATCAGCTTCCAGCTGGCTCTAAGGCAAGACCTTTAAAGGTATGTTCTTTCTTCTATTATGTTGACTTTGAAGATAATAATCTCAATTTATGTGGCTGTAACGACAGTTAAGATTTAGGTCCCTAAATTTAATTTTTAGCCAACTTAAACTTACTTATTAATGATGAATTCCTTTTCCAATTTGAATAAGCCCCATAACCCCATGTTAGACAAACACATGTAAGAAATACATGTAGAATGGTGAAAGTTGCTTTAGCACCATAATGACTATGTAGAACAAGAATTAAACTTTTAATCAAATCAGATACGCTTCAATACAATGATAGTAATGTTAACAGAGAATCAATCTCCAGTGCGTATGTTCTGTACTGCGAGGTTGATGAATACTTTTGTATTTACCTTTTAAGGCTGCTTTGATATGAAACAGGACAATAAACTTCTCATTAACATCAACATAGGGTCTTTTTTTGTCCTCTGTATAGTTATGGGCATGCACCATGGTTATTTGAGTATCACATATACTTACACAAAAATGTAAATGAGTACTGTATTATAAAAGCACAGAGAAGCTATTTTTCTTATGACCTGGAAATGCCTTGGCCCTTCCATTTTTATAACGTGGAGTATAAATCTTAGTTCTGTGCTGTCATTTCAATTCTTAGGCTCTTTCCTTACATTATCACTTTTGTTACAGCTCTTCACTTGCATTTTTATGAGCAGTATGGTGGGAGGAATATTATATAAATTATTCAGATGACACTTTGTACCAAATACATGTCACGTTTTTTGAAGTTATCTCTTGGATAGAAGATTCTCAAAGAAATGCAGCTCCATCATCCTAATGTAAGAAAGAAAATGTTTTCACAAACTGAGAAAAAAAAGTTTTTTTTTCATGAAAAAATACTAGCCTTGATGGCTGCTATATAACATATACTGAACATGGTTTCTTCTACCTTCTGCTAAATGATCTTCTGAATTAAAAGAAAAGAAACTTGCAGTATTCTTGGTTCCTGTGGCTTTGATCCCAAATAATATTTAAAGCCTAATACAGAACTAGCACATGCCATTTCTTCCAGTATGTATGTTGATTTTTTTCCTGCCCACTACATTCCTGTTTACTAGAAATTAAAGCAGACTACAACAAATAATAATGGTTCTTCAACCATGAATATTTATATAAAACAGTCCAGGTTCTACTTAGAGCATCACATAAAGCTAAATATTTTATTGAATGCAATTATTATTGTAGCATTTCACATTCACCCTTTTGCAAATACATTATACTGTGTTACTGCATAACAAGCAAAGTCTCCATTATCAGACACAGATTTCTGAGATGCCCTTTGCTTCATACTAGATGGAGTATATAGGCAAGGTTTTGGCCATCTGATTTACTGAGACCTATGGGTATATTATAGCTATTGAATCATAGACAGCAATCTGGTGTAGCATTAAGATTACAATGGTAATTAGATATTTGAAGATAAAAAACTCTTCCCTTCATAGACTCGTAGAATCATAGAATTACCTAGGTTGGAAAAGACACGAAAATCATCAAGTCCAACCATAGCCTAATCGTAGTACCCTAACTCTAACAACCCTCTGCTACATAATATCTCTGAGCACCACATCCAAATGGCTCTTATATCCAAGGATGGTAACTCAACCACCTCCCTGGGGAGCCTATTCCAGTGTTTGATTCCCTTTTTGATGCTAATGAAGAAACACACATCAATTTCAATATAAACAGGAAATTAAGAGAGAAAAAAAAAGGACAAGTTAACAAGAATTTTGGAATTCCAACTATACAGGTAAATGAATCCTCTTAAAGGGATATGCATGATATAGAAATAGTGATTTTATACAAGTATATTAATAGAA
The DNA here is from genome assembly GCF_054131305.1 of Coturnix japonica. Taxonomy (NCBI): domain Eukaryota; kingdom Metazoa; phylum Chordata; class Aves; order Galliformes; family Phasianidae; genus Coturnix; species Coturnix japonica. Next base: position 19,229,693 of record NC_140665.1, on the reverse strand, counting down.
GCTCTAAATAAAAGAGTAGTGTAGCTGAAAACCAAGATTTTCTTTTTACCTTAAAGCAACCAACATATGAATGACTACAAAGCTTTCAAACTCCTATATGCATTGATATGCATTCAAAACCAATGAACCTGGTTTGGAGCCAGGTTCACAAAATGATAACTTTCACTCAGAAAGGACTGCAGAGTAAAGCTCAAGCATTCATTCACCCTGAGCAAGTTAAGGATAGAACTATGATATGATAAAGGTAATAGATTAACATTTTATCCATGTATAACACATTTAATAACTGGTTTCCAGCAAGATTAAGCCACTGTTGCAATAAGACAGCTGCAGAACACAAAGGAAAATGAACAGATATTAATGTCTGTTTCCAGTAGAAGACCAAAATGCAGTGTACATTCTGAAGAACTGCCTCAACTATGGCTTACTTCAGTGGGTGCTGGACACATGACAAGCCTTTCAACTCATTCAACTAAGAGCTCTTATTTCTCATATTCCAAAAAGACAGCATTTATTACAAGAAGATATACTGAAATGTCTACTTGACCCAGCAGGACTGTTTATTTTCTACAGGAAGCCTCTATGTTATCACATTACTCACCCTCAGAATTTTTTATGTTAGACAATTCCTCTGCTGTTGCTGGATCTTCAGTTTCTGTCTCAGTTTTTTTCCTGCAGGTGAACATTCAGCTTAAAGATTCCAAGAAATGTGGTGTAAGTGCTGGACTCAAAGCCTAAAACAGAAGAGCATGTTTTTCAGTTATTATGATTAATCAAAGTGACATGTTTTAGTTTTATTTTGGCTCCCATCAGATTAATATTTAATTGAATTCAGACATTAATGGAATAGGAAAGAGAAACAGTTCTTTCTGAATTTATCAGAAGCTTCTGAGTGTGAGTGAAACATTCATAACAAAACAGAAAACAAATACTGTGTGAAACATTTGGGGGATCTAGATGGAGTTTTCTTACATATGAGGTGTTTTTCAATATCATAACAAATGCACTCAACAGATTCACATAATGAAATGACCTGAGCTCCAGTAGAATAAATACAACTTGCTTAGAAAAAGATGTGAAAATGAACAGCAGAAATTTCTTCTTCCCTGACAGTTTTTCCCCCCCTAGCTCTCCAGTTTGGCATATCACTTTTAGAAACAATGAAATTGAAGTTGACAGAATCTTAGACTGTGCAAAGTTATAAATAACTTGAACTAAGCTAGGAGCTCTCACGCACATAGATTTTATCACACTTTCATTCTCAAAAGTGAAATTGGACAAGCTGCTCTGCATTAAAGTGGTTCCTTGGTTGATGAGTTGCCTCCAAAATAATACAGAGACTGTTCACAAGAACCCAGCTTGCTTCTGTAGTGTCAAGATAGAATGCCTCCATGCAGCCTGATCTCCTCAGTGATATCTGTTTGATGATATTTTATGCACCTACTGCCCCATCCTCCCATTCCTAATTCCTGGTGATTCTCAGGACTGTTGTGTACATCTAACATAATTTTACACCTGTAGTGACTGATGCTATGAGGGCAGGAAATAGCACGCCTAGTGCTCTATGAAGGAAGCCCTTGTTTCCACCTTCCATAGCGTAGTACTTGCAAACTGCTCACAGCAATGTGAATTCTAACCCTAAACACAGATTCCAAAAGCCTGCCATGGAATAGTACTTCTTCAGCTTGTTAGTCCCTTATTCTCCGGAAAGGTTTCCTTCTCAGGCTGACCAACAAAGTAGCAATGCAAGCCTGGGAAAGTCCTCTGCTTTTATCTGTATTTCTTTTAAGCTTATCCGTGACATCTACATTGGTATGCCAATTACATGCCTCTTAATAGTTGAAGTCAAAGTCTGTCTTGGCTTGAGACTGAGCAGTTCCCATCTGACTCCAAGTCTTAGAGTTGACTGTGGGTTAAAAGTAGCAGTTGATAGTATATGCTGTCAGTATACAAAGTCTGCTCCCACTTTTTCCTTCACTGTACATGCTGTCAAGTCTTTTGAATATTCCTGTATAAATGGATGAGATTAAGCACATGCCAGCTATTTTTAGAAGACGGATCCTTAGAAAAGAGTAAAGGACTGCTGGTATGAATGCAAAATGTGGTTTCAACCAGTGTGGGTTTGTTATTTACATGTATTTTCACTTGCACCTGCTCTTGGGATCAGAGAGGGAGCTGGAGGGGAAGCTGAGATGGAATATACCCAGAAGGATGTGCTGTTTGCAAGTCCTCACTGTCTCCGAAATATGGATCCACACAGCCTGATAAGTTTCTCCAAGGTAGTGAATTAAGATGAATGAAAAATATAGTTCATGCTACCTGAGATTTTTCTATCTTCCACTTATTTCCAAACAGCCTTATGTGAAGTAAAGCTGATTTTGATCTTGAGACCTGGCTCAGTAGTTTCAGAGGATAAAGCAAAACTTAGTTTTTGACACAATTTATAAGCATCAGAGACTTGTGTGTGAACACAGTGTGAAGACAAGCTATGTTGTCTGTGTGGACACCTGTTGCTTACCACCTGCTTGTTGCTTTAATTGTTGTAGCCAACTGTTTACTGTGGATACAATTAAATCATACAAGTCCATCCATCCTAGTGTTGGGAAGTGTCTTGTGGTGCCTACTGCATATTTCCTTATGAGGAAGAGCAGACTGGTCAATGGCTGAGCCCTTATTTTATATGCTAGACATCAAATATATCACAAGACCCACAGACATGTGGACTTATAGCTTTGATTACCTTACAGTAAAATTTTTTCAGCAATGAGAATTACAGAAAGAAATCCACATTCAGAACCTACAAAAAGTTTTCACAGGACTCGCTTTACAAAGTTCATTTCTATTCTTTCCAGTAACTGATTTGACTTTTATAAGAATACTTACAGAGAGAATGGAAATGGATGGAATTAAGAAACATTACTGAAATGTGTGTTTCTCCCTAGATCCATTTAAACAAATTGAGAAGAACATTTGCAATTTTCATTTACCATAATTTTCCTTTATTTTTCACAACCTGAATTCAAAAGAGTAGAACTGGACTGGTGCTACACAAGTATTTATATTTTATTGGAAATATTTTTTAGAAAGTCTTGCAAGATTTAGATGCTGAGTAGCACAAAACACCACAAATCTAAGTAATGAAAATCAAATGGCTTTCAGTCATATTTTACAGCTTGCTTCATTATTTAATATTCCAGTGCCAGAAAGAAGTATACCACTTTGCAATATCCATCATTTCTTTCTCCCCTGGAGTCGTCTACCTCAATATAAACAAGAATTTCAAAATATGTTTTCAGCACTGGAGTGTTTTTAGACCATATTCAAAACAAAACTATATAACTCAAAATTTGTGTATTTCCCTCCAGATTTAAATAATGTTTTTTTTTAAACTACCAAGAGATAAGACACAGACATTTGCTTTTGCCCAACAAAGCTTTATACATAAGTGTTCTTCTTGAGGAGCCCACATTGCCACTTGGCAGTCCTTCTGCAGACCCCGAAGCTCTCAGCACTCTCTTTCAATTTCTAACCCTAATTTTAATGAAACCATTTTGCCTTGGTGACTCCCTACCTGAAGACAAAGCCATGGCCCATATGAAAAGCTCTTGTGGGAGAAACCTTTCTGCCATCTAAGTCACTCCTTGGCAGCCCCTTTGCAATCCAATCCTATGGCCCAGGCTACCTCACAGTCCTCAACACTTGCCCTAAGCCTTGGGGACTGTATTTGCAAACTACAAAAGAGTAGGTGGGATAAGAGTCTTAAATTGCTGGAGCTGCTTTCCCTTGGGGGTACCAATGCTTCATTTATATATATGTGTATTAAAACATAAGAAAAGTGAAATAGTATTTCAGTACTAAAATTATATTTCATTCAGATTAAATTTAGTACTTACTGAAAAAATAATTGATATTTCCCTTTTATGTGCTGTTACTGTATATCACGTTCATGCATCCAAAGTACATCCAGGACCCATAACTAAAATTGAAATTTAAACAACTTCAGAAAGGAATACATCAAAGGATATATATAGCATAAAACAGACATGGAAAAGTATGAACCCCCTTAGTCTTATTTTACTGATGGGAAAAGTGGGCAAAAAAACCAATCAATTTCAGAGAAAAAAAATAATAAGTATATAGTTGTCTAATCAGGGCCTGAAGCATATTTTAGATGAATTTGGCATTACTATCCTGCAGTACTCAATCAAACTGGATGTCTAAACTAGAAACTTACTGATCCTTCTGTTGCAGCTATGTAAAATATCCTTATCACCTAAAAATTCTACTTTTAGGCATACAAAGAATGGAAATACTTTCAAGAGCCCCATGATACCAGATCATCATCACATGCCTTACTCAAGACACAATAAGTAAAAGTTTTCTGAAGAATCTATGATATCAAAGTCTTGAAGCTCAATCTCTAGATCGGGCACTAAAAGGATTGGGCTTGACAGAAAATATATCAACTTCTTATTCTCTTTTGGCACAGCAATGACATCAGTGGAAATTAACTCCAGGTTCCATATCCTACTCTGAGGACTGTTGACATCTTCAACATGTAAATGCTATACTTTTGTCAAATATGATTCCAAGACTAAATGTTAGTACTGAAGTTAGTCTTTCAAGACTGATTTAAACATACAAATCTAATGTTGATTTTACATGACAAAGAGCTGCCAATATTTGACAACCTTCAGAAAAAAAGCATTTTTCTTTTGCAGAAACTGTTGCAGGTTTTCTTATAATTACTGTCAGCAGGGAAGGACACATTTCTACAAGGTCCTCTGAACAGTTCTTGGGGGAAAAAAAGAAAGAACAAAAAAGTAAAACTATAAAGAGTTAAAAAGTTAGCAAAGTTGGAGAACAGAGACTATAAAAATATACTCCTGAGAAGGGTTTCTTCTTTCTAAATATGTGTAGGAGACAGTAGACAAGTTCTTTGTAGGCAGGCATCATGGAAAACAAGGAGATGACAGTCTCCTGTTGTTCTCTTTTCCACCATTAAATTACCTTTATTTAAAAAATCATTACTCCTTCAACTCTAATTCTTTCTTTATCATTCTTTTTTCCTCCCTTATTTTTAAGCTAAAGACTATCTATTAAAAGAATATATTTCTGCAGATTAGATTATCAGTGCTCTGCCACTGCCCCCTTGTTTCCTGATGCTTTTGCTGATGTCCTTGTACTTAGCATCACTAATCCAGACCCCAGATATCTACTCAGATATATTTCTGCTTGTGAGCTCTTAGGAATTCTTGGTTATTCTTGCTCTAACCAGAAGTAGCAGAAAAGAGGTTTGACAATATACGTGACTATTAAAATAACACCTGCAGCTCAGATGCCCACTCCAGTAATCATTTTTGCCAGAAAGAGCAGAGATTGTACTTCAAATCTAGCTGCCGCTTTATCAAAGGATAAGAAAGTAACTTCTTTATTTTATGGAGCGAGTACATATTACTTGGCTGAACCAAAAAGCAAATAAATTCTACTTGCCCATGTTTTGTTTGACTAAATCATTTTGTGGGTACAGAGGTGCCCTAGGGTTTCATGAAGAACTAGTTGTTCGGTTGCAATAGTAAAAAAGAATATGCTCTTACAATGGCCCTATCTAAACAATGCTTCAAACAAAAAACATTTGTTGATACAGAAATTGTTAAAATGCACATTTCTGAAAAAATCCAAACTCTCACTTCATCAATTTATTTTGGATCTAAACTTTTGCATTAGTTGAGGAACATATTTCACTTCAGCAGCTGTAAAATTGCCTGAAGCCATGGTTCCTCGAGGAATATGCCTTAGTTGCCAACACTGGGGAACTGTCTTTAGGAAAAAAAAAAAACCAAAAAAAAAACAACCCACAAGTTCCTGCAAATGAGAACATATGCAGACTTTCCAGCCAGAGGGAAAAAGAAGCAGAAGCTACCAAAAATTGAAAGGATCAGTGCTACACTCAGACGAAATTCCTTATAAAGCACCAAACCAGAAGTGCTACTGGGCATTTCCCCTTAGTTTTACACTTTTTCTGGAAAAGGAAGATGTCATACCATGATCAGCAAGTGGGGCAGAAGCAGAAAAAAAGGGGTTGACAATTAATTTATGTAACTAAAAAGGCAAAGAAGGCAATGTTTGGAAAAGAAGGCTTCATCAAGAAGTCAGGAATGAATAGAAAACACATAGGTCATTTCCTGATGCTCATGAGGCATTTTAAGCAGCTAAAGAAACACTTTGCATAGATGTTTCCTTTTGATTAGTTTCAGTAGTTGCTGAACATACTGCCTTTAAAAAAATGTATATTTTTACTACCTAAACTTATAACGTAACATGTGGAGTAATCAAATACTGAGCTCAAAGGTGCTCATTTAATTCTCCTTCCCCCTGTCCCACAAAGAAAAAAAAAAAAACTACTGAATAATTTCAACATCAAACTGTTCGACAGCAGCAGTTTCATCAGAAATAGTATGCCTGAGGAAATAGCTTTTTTTTCCATTCTCCAAAAGAGTAAAATGTTAAGATTCAATTTTCAGTTTATAAATTCTGAAAGCAGATTTTGGATTATGCTTTCTTTTCTAAGACCAAAGGTGTCAGTTTCCATTAGGGTGATTTGCCTCTGCTGCATTTGAAGTGACACAAAAGTAGATTGTCTGAGTGTGGATGACAAAGAAGAATAAAGTACAGCTATAGATTAAAAAAAAAAAAAAAGTATAGTTAAAGAAATCAACCAGAATTTAGAATATATTACCAATTTACGTAACAATCCTTCTCTTGGCACAGTTAATTATTAACTGTTATCATTCATACAAGTGCTAAAGTCTGAAGCAGAGTTAGTATACAAAGCCAGCTGTAGGACTCCTAATTCTGTTTGTCTCTGCCAGATAATCCATCACATCTGTTAAGCTAATTTTCATCAGGAAAAAATGCTTTGAAATATGCTATTTTAGAATGGCAATGACATGGAAAATTGAAGGATACTTATGTGAAACAAGAAAATCGCATCTGGTGGGTTTCTTTGTTAAAATAAATGTTTGAGACATTATTCAGAGCTTCTGAAAAGGAAGATTAAGAAAGCAAACTATCTGGCTTTCTGATACAATCAGATATGTAATGTATTTATGACAGAGACACTAAATTTGATATTCGAATACTGTAAAAAACAATTTTTATTCCATTTGCACACCCCAAAAATATTCTGACCTCCAATCTCTGCCTGTTCATCCTAGCTACCCATCTGCCAGTAATGAAGCTAATCCTAATGTCTTCATTAGGGCTCAGATTCTACACTGACAGTTCCATTTCTCCAAGTCAGTTTCCTGCTAGTTTCCTATTATTCTATGTCATGTTAGAGATGCATGTCAGGATATTATTGCTATTTTCTGGCTTTCTTCATTTCAGAGACACTAGGACATCTCTCTATTTTTGCCTGAGCATCAAGTAAAGTCAGGGTTAAATTGCACATAACCAAGAAAAATCACAGCAGAACCGCTAAATTTTAAAGCACTCAAAAAATCATGCCTAATACTACCCATGGGAAGACTACTCGAATGGATTCCTAATCTTAAGACCATTTTCAGAACTAACATTTACCTACAGAGCTGCTAACACTTTCATAGTAAAAGCAACATTCCTGTATGACTGAAAACCACATTATCAATTTCTATAACAATAAACAGTCTATTGGTAAAAGCATTAAGCCAACACTTGCAGCATTTCCTGACTGAGAATTCTAGACTCATTAATTACGTGCTTTTACATCACTGCACCTTTTCATTCTGTTTGTAAGTCTGCTTTGAGTGAGCTGGTCCAGAGCATGATCCCAATCTTGTGAGTGTCTGAATGCACTCTGCAGAATCTATACCCATCCTGCAGGAGCAAATTCACATTTATCAAGAAGCAACAAAATGTTTCAAGGTTCTCGACACATGGAAAACAACTTAATCAATTAAGATTCAAATCTAAGCTATTACCAAGACTTTGAAACTGTTAGAAAATTACAGATCAGTCAAAATAAATAAATAAATAAATAAAATCAGTCATCATAAGAAGGACCCGACTAGAGTTTCAGAAGCTATTTACTCTAATGCTTTTTAGGATTTACAACAGACATATAAACCACTCCGGTCAGCACAAAGAAGTTCATCTTATTCTATTAAAATTTAAGTGGATTATTAAAATTGATGTAAAAAAAATACTGCAGTGTTGTTTCTTTGAAACAAACCAAATTTATTCTGTTTTAAGCTAATGTATAAGCCCAGAAATTCACTGACTTCAAGCAAGCATTGAGCTTGGCTTTGGACGTTCCCTTGGTATTGATTATGATTTTCATTAGTTTATTTTTCCCATTTCTTTTGTTACCGTTTTGTCTGTTACTGCTGAAGATACTGGCTTGGAAGCCCTGGAGAGGAAAAACTACTTGGTTACTACAGTCTTCTTTCTGCCTGTTGTCCTAACAATGTGTATTAACTTTTTCTGATTGGTGAGAGACTGACAACTTGGTCCACTGAAGTGGCATGGAGCTTGCATTCTCCTTTCTCAAGTGCTGCAAACCTCTCTGTCAATTCTTACCCAACTTGAGATCTATTTCATTAAATGTTACTAGAGATTCATCAATCACTTCCACCAGTAATAGTCCTCTACTGAAAATGAGAGACAGAAAAAAACAATGTTATGGTACACTTAAGATTTCTTCCTACCCAGACCATTCTGTGATTCTATGATCCATCCATCCACTTTCTCATGACTCATTTAAGCCCAGGTCTGGACCCATGCTTAGCCTTGAAATTTGCTGACCTGAACTGATGACTGGTTTTCTTGGGGAAACCTCTTCCATTGTGGTTATGTCTCCAGACCCATCTTCTACTGCTTCTCACTGGCATCACTGGGTGGGCACTGGATTTATGTAATTCATTCACCATGTCAGGGACTTTCAAGGGACCCCGAGAGTAACCCAGACTTCACTTGGTAGTTTGGGACTGTGCCCTAGTTGTTGGAGTGATGCCCCACCTGCACCTCCCTTATTTCCCAGCTCACCCCCTCTTGGAGCAGTCCTGCTCTCACTGACACCAGGCACCTTTTAGCCCAATAGGAATCTTAAGCTTCAGTCAAAGAACTGAGTATATATGGACAGAATTTACTGAAAGCAGCATGCTGTTGGAAGCTATCCCAGACCAAAGAAAATGATCAGGAAAAGATACACAAAAATAGATAAATTTTCCTGTAGTTTGGAATTAGCTCTCAGTCATAAGAGGAATACTGGAACAGACCAGAGATACATCCAAGCCTCTCTTGGCAACTTGTGACAGATGTTTACTGAAAGCATATAAGAAACAGTACATATAAAAAGATCATTCCTTATATATTCTTCTAGAGTTATATAGATGTAGCAGTTCTCTAAGACAAAGTAACATCCAGTTGCTGTGTTTAATACTCTCCAGTGGTTAAACTCTCTCTAAGATTTTGAACCATTTAGACACTTGACCTCTACAATTTCTCACTGTAATGAGCTCCACTATTAAATTATGTGTTGCGTGAACAAGTACATCCTTTCATCCCAAGACCGCTGCTTGGATACTTTCTACTTCTTGCAGCATGAAAAGAATAATTTAATCACTTGCTAACATATCTTTTCAATGTACTTGAAATTGCATAAGTTTCCACCCTCTTTCAGACATGGGCACAAATTAATACTGAAATAGATCATGCAAGTAAACTTGTGCAAAACTACTAAATATCTGGCAAAACCTTAGCAGTCATAATTTGTTCATCACTTTGCGATGTGGTTTTTCATGATTGCTCACCAACATTGAATTTGTCCCATGGGTACTTCCAGCCTCCTGAGAGGCAGAGAGGAAAGATCATCAGAAAGCCCAAACACCAGAGTCAGGCAAACAAAGTGGCTCTTAGGTGCCTTCCAGGTTTACACCAAAGCACCCGTGAATTCACAGTCCAGATGTACATGCAAGAAATTGGTGGTGATCAGTTTTAAACCAGCAGACCAGAGAACAAATACAATCACAAGCAGAAACACAAGAAAAGAGAGAGAAAGCTGACTGAAAGGAAAGAGGACTGATGAGCATGAGTGACAACTGCTGAGCTGTAAAGCAGACAGTGTTACAAGTGCCCTCCTGTGCTTTTGAGATGGATGTAAGCAGGTGAAGCATTACAGAAAACACGCTGCATGCAGCTTAAGTGACTGCATCAGCCAAAGTTCTGAGGAAAAATGGGGCAAAATGGCTTGTTTATGTTTCCAACAGGATCCAAGTGACAGAGTTCAAATCTGGGTGTGCTTTATTTGTCCGTGAGGTAAACACACAGGCCAGTAAGGGTTCCTTGGTGAAGTCAGCACAAATGCAAAGCATGCCTTCCCACAGAGCACGCGTTTTTGTAAGACAGTAAAACAACAAATAGACCTGACAAAAATAACAAGAAATGAAATACTTGTGTTCTAAGTTATTGTGAATGTTTATCTAGTAAATACACAGTTCATGTGCCTGAACCATCCAGATTGATTTAATTATAAAAAAAAATCTCCTGCGTAGACCATGTTCCAGGGGAGACAGGTTTTATTATGATATATGACATGTCACTTCTGTGGATGCACAACAACTGTAAACAGGGCTTTGAAGGCCTGTTTTACTGTGAGGAATAGCCCACTTCTCTTGTCAGCAGACCTCATATCTTGAAGCAAATAGGAGCTTCTGTCCCTTGTGCAGGGTTGTGTTAATTATTTATTGGAACACTGAGGTTTCTGGAAAACATTAACTATGCAGACAAGAAATCCTTGTTCACACATTTTCAGTTCACAATCAACGTGTAATGGGCTCTTTTTCACTTCTTTAAACAGGAGCTGAGAGTATTCCAGCAGTTATAGTCAGTCAGTGCTCACTCAGTTGCTTATAGCTTTACTTTTAAGTGACACAGAGAGGTAAAAACAACTATCAAACAAGCTAAATATTCTCTTCCATCCTAAACTTTTCTATGATTCTATGATATTTCAGGTTTAATTGTTTTGTTGTTTTTTCTACAATGTTCCTTTAAATATTATCTAGTTAACCAGAAGACTTGAGAAGAACAAACTATTATTTAAAAAAAGGAAAAAAAACACTTAATTACATTCAATTGTTATTGAAGTATTTGAACAATTACTACTTCTCCCTTGCACCAAAATGGTTTAGTGAAATGATTAAATCAAAATTACATTTGCCTCTATCTTCACTTCTCTTAAAGAGTTTTTTTTTCTCCTGAGTAAGCAAAAATATTCTTTCCATAACACCCCTGTGAAATGCTTACTCAGAATGCTAATATTTTGTATATTCTGCATTTTTATAGGCTGCATTCCTATTTTAGCTCTATGTTACTGTAACATTCAGTACCGTCAGTTCTGCCATGAATCTGTTTAATTATTTTAAGTCTGCAAGGAGTAAGAATGCCTTCAGTTAACATTCTGCTGATATTCAACCTCAAAGGCTTTCTGAGAAAACAACAGTATCCCCCACTAATATGTGCTGCTGCTGCTTTTATGTGCATAACAAAGCAACTGAAGATAAAACAGACAAAATATGCAGGCTTTCTATCTGAATTCTCTCCCTCAGCTCCAAATTCACCCACGCAATCCAGGATCAGAATTATTGTTTCCTTTAACGAGGCCAAACAGTACTTACTTTCCCCACCCGGACTTGCAAAAGAAGTATATTTTTTATTTGCTGCATACTATTACTTATTTAGTAATTATGTTCAGCTGATATATATATATACATATACATATATACATATATATATATATATATATATATATATAAAAATCACAGAAATGTTGTGGGTTCTGTTTTCATGAATTTTATAAAATCCCACTTGCAATTCTACTTTCTTCAGCAACCACTAATATCTGATAGGAAAACTCCTCAACAACATCATGCATTTCATCGTGGAAATCACCAAATCACCAGTTTAAAAGGTAGGCCAGATTCAGTTTAATTTGTTAGATTCTCTTCCAGATTAAAAGACAACACTACCTTGAAATCCTACAAGTTTTGCATTTATATAAAGACCAGAAACAGCATAACTCAAATCATTCCCAGATCACTGATAGTATTTCAGTATTACCTACACATTATTGACTGAAGTCTACACAACCACATGCACTGCAAATGTTACCATCTAAATCATAGACATGATGTATACTGCTAGCTGACTGAAAAATAAGACAGTTACACCATTTCCCTGCAGTTCCATCATTTTCAATGCACTTCATACAGTGTAAGCTCTAGCACAGCTGAGTCCCACATCTGTGAAAGGACACTTTCAGCAGCTCTTCATGAATGAGGGACAGAGCACACTTGTCCTGTCTTAGGCTATTAGAGACCACTTCCTGAGAGCTGGGGCATACCCACTGTCTTGCATTCACAGGGAAGTCAGGATCTGCCTGAACCAATCTCCGCAGGTAATTTTGGTCATCCACTGAGGTCTTAAAAGTCAGAATGAGACATCTGAACATTCTGACTGAAACCATGAGATTACTCTGATACCTAGTTTATTGCCACCCTAAATCTAGACTTCCCTGATCTAACCCTACCTCTGTGGTTTTATTAATGCTGAGAGTTCACTTTCATGCAAAATTAAGCAAAGTCAACAATATCAGAAGTAATTCTGAATCCAGCCTTAAAAACAATGAAACAAAAAACCAACCATCTATGAATAGGTCTTGAATTTCATCATCCTCTGGAAGGCAAACTCCTAAATCATAACCCTAACCCAATCAGATTGCAGAGGCATCAGGTGACATCCATCTTTATTCACACTTACCTTAACCATCATGCTAAGCCAGTCTTGATTATTCCCATAAATACTTCCCAGAATGACAGGATACTGGAGTGACCTCCTGGTCCTGGCAGAAGTCAGCACTCAGAGGGCACTTCAGAGTCTTGATCTTCACTGTCGACATTTAACTGTGCTACAAGCAGACACCCTCAGAAGCCCATGGGAGATAAAAGCTGCTTATTTCCTTGACCAACATTAGCAAATTTATCTATTGATGTAGTACTTAGTGAGACAAAATTCATAGGTAGCACTAACTAGGTTGCAAAAGAAAGAGTTGCAGGGACTATTTGCTCGACTGAATTACAAGCAGTTTGTACTCAGGAGATACCTGTTGATGCTTCGAGCCCTGGCTAGATTTTGACATGCAGACAACACTACCTACAGAACTCACACTCTAGCCTGAAGCATTTCTCTGGTATTCCTGAAAGATCAAAATAGGATTCATTTTGAACAGAACGAAGGATATTTTTTTCATGTTGAAACAAAAAAGTAGAAGGAACTTAGTGGAGATGAACTTCAGGCAAAGCTGCCTGGAAATACAGCCTCAGTCTCCCAAGACAGACATGGAAGAAACATCATAAATTCCCTGCATTTAATTAGAATTTGGGTTAGTTGCTGACTGTAACTGATAGCAGATGCTATAAAACCTGTAGCGCAACTTGAGTTTACAGACAGATAATCTATCCCTGCACTGCACCATGGTGGATGATGGTCTGATATATGAATTTCTATTTCAAGTTTGGAAATTCAGTGTGTGACTGCTTCACAGAGCAAATTTGTCTTGCTTCAAGATTAAGGGAAAACTGTGATCACCTGCAAGCTGTAACTGCTGTGAAATCTGAGCACAACCACAAAAGGCAACATTTCTGTTTAGACAAATGCTGTGCCTAACAGAACAGACCTGCAGTGGAGGCTTGGAGTTCAGAGGGTCCTTTTTGTTATTTAAATAATTTATAGGATGGTACTGATCCGAGAAGAGATTTACAGCTTTGATATGTGGTTTATTATTTTCGTTTCTGGCCTATTATGCCATTTCAAAGAGAATAGTATAATGTGAAAATAGGCTACAATTTTAGGAGTGACAAAAACAAGGACTTGAGTGTTTCAGGAATAATCTCTGAACAGATTACTTTCAGTGGTTCTTTGCTTCTTTATATTCAATTGGCTGTGATCATCTAAAACAACCAAAGTGATACAGTCTATGTTTTTCTTAGTCTGAGAATGCTGAGCTGCAGTCCCTTAAACAACTAAGGCCAAGTGGCTGAGTGGAGATGCTTATCTCCAACAAAAACTATCAAGTCCTTTATTTCTCCAAGGTTTCATTATAGAGAAGTGCCATATTTTAGCAGACCTCAGTGAAAGCTGCAGAAGCAGAGCATCCCTAACAGCAAGGCTACCCTTCTATCTATTGGTAAACTGTGACTTTTGTTACCTCTGGAAGATATCCCACATGACTTCTGAATCTCACAACTTTAGAGAATTATGTTTTTTGAGCTGCTTGGATTTTGGACTAGACAAAGGCTGGATCTTAAACACCAAGCAGTAGCCCACTTTTTACATTAACAGCTCTTCATAACCATTGCTATTTTCAGTTAGCAACAACTGTTGAAAGTCAGTGTAGCATTCCTTCACAGGATCTGGTTATGGCCAAATGATATATGATAAAACAAGGCCAGAGAAAAAGAGGTTTTTGTTTCCTTTTCCCAGGCACTGAGTCCAAAGTAAGGGATGAAAAATATAGTTTGTATTGCCAAGAGAAATAATAATTAAAACAAACAAAAAAACCACATATCTGATTATAGGGGTACCAATTAAATTAAAATGAAGGGAGAGAGTAGAAATAAATTTTGTGCTGTGAGAATAAAAATATTCACAAGAAAGAGAAAGCAAGTTGTTAACTCTTGAAGAAGCCCTGGTGTGAACAGCAGGTTAGATCACCAGAGATCCCACCCAAGATAAGTTATTCAGTGGCTCTGTAGTTTGGAGGCAGTGAGTATTATGTTCTGGGGTAGCTGAAAGTACATTCTCAAAGCAATCATTTGTACAATTTGAAGTAGCTCCAATATTTGAGAGACAGCATATGCCTGTGCTGGCAGGTGTGCTCGGACCTCAACAGCTGCATCCTACTACTAGGACCACCTGCACTTCTCCTAACCAGGTCTTGAAAGCATCTGGTTCTAGACAGAAAAATCCAGGCGCAAAATTCTACTGCAATTCCACCTGAAAATAATTAAAAGCTCGAGAGAATTTTAATAGGATTGTGCATTTTTGAGGTCCTTGGAGACAGTTTTAATTGGCTTGATCTTTTGCAGGCACTTTTAGTTAAAGCAAATTGAGCAAGATCCAGCATCATCTTAGCCTGCAGCTCATGCTAAGATTTTAATGTAGTTTTAGCAGATACAAGACTCACAAACTTCTTCTCACAGTCAGCACAATCTGCTTGCATTCATATTTGCTAAACTGTTTCCAACTTAGTTAAAAATGAACTATTATTTTTTTTTGACAAACCGCACAAAACTGTCTGTCCATAGAAGGGAATAATATATTCCAAGGCTGACTCTAAGCCATCTTATACATTTATGCACAATTATAGTATTGCACAGAGATGTTAGGAACCATCTCAAATGTAAGATAGCTTAAGTGGCACAGGTTATGCCTGGGAACAATTCACCTTCCCAGCACGTTGCATCACATATGTTTGATACATCAGGTCATCATATACCAGAACCACACAGCATCACGAGGTGCCAAGGGTGATGCCATATTTCAAAACCTTCAGATCTCCCAAATGTGACTCCAACGGGGCTTTGGAAGTGGATGGCACCATGAGATCTAAAGAAGAGTTGGGGAAAAAAAGAAAAAAAAAAAGCAAGGAAAAACCTTTTAGCAACTCTCATTCCCCTGCTAGGGTTTCATGACAAGTGAATTTGGTCTTGGCCCCAAATCTGGCCATCAGTTTCACCACGCACACATAAGCAAAATACACCGTATGGTGCTGGGGTGTGGGAACGCCTTTCCTTGTTTTATTTGGGGTAACATGAAAGAGCTGAAAGAAAGTGAGCTACATGTTGTGTTGAGAGAGTAATGTTCTTCATATCTCAACCATTCTCTTCCCTGCCTCCAAACAGGACCACAGAAGCCTTAAGCAGAGGATTACTACAATAAAAACATAGCAAAAGCAAAGAAACATCATATACTTCTGTGTAGTTATATGTTTGTACAGTTACACAATTACACATTTGATAGGAAAACAGAGGTTAAACGGTTTTTTTGTACAAAAAGTTATTGTGATAGAGAGATAATCTATGGTAAATAGAAAATGCTCACCAGTGTTGAAGGTTTTCAGTAAACTCAACAAAAGAGTGATCTGCAGAGAAAGAGATCCTGCCTTAGTGGTAGTCAGCCCTTAAATGAGATCTGGGAATTACCTTCACCTGTGCTCCTGCAGCTGACTCATTGCTTGCCTCAGGTAGTCAATCAGAGGTTCAGGCTGCAATCAACAGTTTCCCATACAATTTCCAATGAAGAAAGCTAATTCTTTGGGTGCAGTACTACACTGGCTCTGCTATGCTGTTGCTACTTCTACAAAAAGTCAGCCAACTTTAGTTGTGGGCTCATGTAACAAGAAAAAAAAAAACAAAAAAAAGACAGTACTACATGCATTCATATGAGCTTCCTGAACTTCTCTTTGTTCCGTGTGACAAATGCTCATGCGGAGTTAGGGTGATTCACTGACTAAAAATCCTCACTGGCCTAACACAAATTAAATAAACTTTCATTTAAAAATGGTTACTTCCCTAACAGGTACCCAGGAATGTATTTCCTGGCTTGTACACTACCTATTTGGTATGTTGTGGAGTATGGAACATTGTGTTAAACTGGACCTTCTCATTTCTAAAGAAACCTCAACAATAAGAAGCAGTGCAATGCTCCCACAGCCACCAGCACTAACACTGCTCTCCTGCTTTTGTGAGCTCATGTCTTTCAGCATTCAGAGTCTCATGTGTATGCACACCTCTCAGCACAGAGTTTTTCACAAGAAAGAAAAAAGAAAAGAAAAAGGAGCTTCCTGCTTTCTGCTGCCATTAATTAGTCTATTTTACATAGTGCTAAAGCCATGAATCAGCATTATGTAGCACTGGGCACTGCACAAATTGAACAGAAAATATTTCCCCTGTCTCAAATATGTTATAATTTAAGCTTGGAGGGCAAATGACAGTGAATGCTAAAATATCCTGGCGGGCAAAACCATAAACAACTGCAAATAAATTCAGTTCCAGATTTTCTTCAGTTTTGACTCAGTCCTCACTTGAGGAGAAAAATACTCCCATTGCCAACAGTGATAACCCTTAACTAAATGAGGATAGAGTTAATCTACCTTCCATGAAATCCCACACAGCTTGTGAGCAAAATCAAGGCCATTTGTCTTGCCTGCCTCTGATGTCTGCCTCTCTCCCTCTGCCTGTCTGAAGGAACTTTTCTATAAGTACTAGACACAGTATAAACAATTTATCCAGAAAATAACTTGTTTGGGTGCACCAAATTGTAACTAGAATTAGGTATATAATGAGGTGTAAGGCAGAAAACACTGAAATCAACAAACTAAGATATAGCTGGAAGTTGGAGTGAATGATGGAAGAGGAACTTTTATTAAATACATAAAAAGAAACAAAACAAGGTCAAAGTGAAGTGAAGGTTTGCTAACAAACAGTGGGATAAACAAGCTTGGGTGCAACACATGAAGGAAAAATGAAAAGCTCAAGGAGCAGGGGCACTAACAAAGGAAGGATTCCTGTTGATTTCTGCCTCAGGTCCCAGTTCTGACTGAAGCTTTAGCCACCATGGGTGCATTTTCTAAGTCCTCCACTCTCCCTAACAAAGCACAATCTGTGACAGCCAGGCAGTAAGAGATATGCTGTTCTTCACCTTTGTCTACCTTCTTATTTTCGTGGGCCTTGGAAAGACTCCATGTTTTTGTGATTGGACTTCCCTTACTATATTGTACTGCAAGTAACTGATGGATTAAAAAAGCTTCTAGGAAAGGAGCAGATATGCAGGCAAACATATCATGCTTCCGCACAGCGTGGTCTGACATTTAGTAGAATAACAAAAATATGGTATCAAATGAATTAGGTTATCCACATCACATGAAAAGGGATCCTCTGCTACCCTACATTCCACTCCCCATCCATTTAGATCCACTCCCAGTTAGACCCTGGTGGGCTTCAGCGTAGGATTCCTGAAAACTACAGCCAGGAACCATTTGGATGTAATGGCAACGTGGGCTATCAAACAAAAGCATTTGATCTTCAGATCACTTGAACCAAACATTTTAATATGGGTAAATTTTGTCATCTTTAGAAGACAGAATGGTAAATCAAGAACTGCATAATGTTGCTACACCGAAAGAGAAGAAGATACATAGAGTACTCTGTATCTATATTAGAAAGTGAAAATTGTCATGTGTTGACCAATACTAAAAGGACATATGTATGAGTCCTGCTGCTAACATTCTGAGTTAAACAACCTCCTCAACCAGCATTAGTCCTATACCAGCACTCAGCACTGCTTCACAAGCAGAAGTCACCCCTCAATCAATGTCCCTGTCCTCTACCCATCACACTGCTTTCTCTGACTGCAGTGCAAACTCTTCTGTGCAAAAAATTACTGATAAGAAACTTAAATGTGCTCCTACTTTTCGCTGTCTTCAAGGTAACACTTGCTTTGCAGTTTCAGTTCTGTAATCATATAAGTCAGGTTCCTGGCACTGTTACAGTAATAGCTGCTTCTGCTGATCTGAGAAAGAAAATCTGGATTTCCTGGGCTCTGAAAGAATGTAGGAGCATGCTGCCAAACTCCCATATGGATAAAAATGTTCATTTGGGCATCACTGCAGATATAGGGATGAGCTGAATCATATATTCTGTGCTTCCCATCTAAAGTAACAGAGAACAGGCAATAACTGGGGCTGCCCATAGACCTTCTGTGACAGCACTGCAAGCAGTGCAATATGAGGCAGAGGAGCAGAGAGCTGGAAGGGATCCCAGCACAGGGCACAGAGAGACTGGGAGCATATACACCAACATACAGGAAATAATCACCTCTCCAAAAATCAACTCATTGGAAATGTGAAATGTGCCCATGTAGAAATCCCCGAGGCCAGTTAGTGGAGTTCAAATAATTCATCATTATAATATCATTTTACAATTTTGGCTTAGCACCTCAAACTTCCTCCATTCTACCCCACTTCCTAACTGTGGTTCCTCTCTTTCCAAATCATAGGTGAACACAGGAAGGGCACAGAAGGTATCGTCTTTTGGAGAATCATTCTCTTCTCTGGTTGTTTATGGGTTGTTATTAAAACATCTCCAAATACATGCTTATAGCAGAATATAGGATCTTTAGCAACATAACTGATGCATACAAGCAAAAAAAAGAAGTGGAAAACAAAATCAGTCCAGCAAGCAGGTCCAGCCATACAGAATGCTTCTTTTTAAGACTAAATAAACTGCAAGGTAAATACATAACATAAACATCTGAAGAGTGTTGCCTAGCACTCAAGAGATCACAGCAAATTGCCCACATGCTGTGCTTGGTTTAAAGATAAGAATTTAGTCATTGTGTTGCTAGGTCAGGAGGATCAGCTTTGCACTGGCTCCCAGCACTAAGCAACAGCACTGTGCTTGCAGAGTCCTGGGTTGATGTTGGCCCTAGTACTCATCCTGCCTTCTGGCACCAGTTTAAATGAAATTTTCAAAAAGATATTCAAGCTCTAATCTTTGTACACCCATTCCTATGGAGAACTTAATTTACCCCTAGTTGTAAGCAAGTTGGCAGCACAAAGTATGAGGATGATTTTGAGCAGTTTGATTCTTTGATTTCAGGCACGTTTTTCTTTTTCTGAGTCGCACATCAGTCACAACCTTGTGTATAAACTTACAGGGATTTTTAAAAGTACATTCAAATCAGTTTATGCAAGATCAAAATTAGAAGAGGGAAAACATTTGGCTTTTTCATTTTTAATTAAGAAAGTGCTGCATGATGGACATTTAATTTATACTGCTGTCCATTGCCAAACTGTTATTACAACATTCAGGTGAAATTGTCTTTTTGGCAGCTGTTGATTACCGAAAATTAGGTTACATACACAATAATTGGATTTAGAATTTCTTATTTTACTTTTTAAATAAGATACAAGGCACAGAAATAACACCAAACTAATTGGAGCATGGATGCCTAATTAGTAGCAATCAAAGCACAACAGATTATCTCATTCTTTGTCAGACAAGCTACAGTAAATGACAGAGCAGGTCCTACTAGTAGCAAATACTTCAAAGTATGTTTATATATATACATATATATATATGCATTACTACCTTCTGTGTGACACTATCCCCATTCAGACAAAGTTCTCTTGTCCTTGTATGAACAAAAGAAAAGTGTAAACTCAAGCTCTATAGGTTTCCTGACCAGCACAAGCTATACCTAGCCACTTTAAACCAGCATTCTCTTTTCTAGCCCCGCAGACCTCTCATTGCTAACCCCATGGACCAATTGGTAGAGAATGAAAACGAAGAAGATATGAAGAAAGAGAAGCAGGCAGAAGAAGCACCTTTTTACTATACACAGTTGCAGAGAAAAACAGAGACTATTTACAAAAGTATGATAAACTCTCTCTTAAGGAATGATTGATAGCTAAAAGCACTGTTCTAACACACCATTTCGAAATCTAGGACATTTAGAAGGGTATGTTACTATATGTTACTGATGCCATTTCTTGTGGTTCATTTTTTTTTTTTTCTTTTTTTTTTTCTGAGAAGAGCAGGATGACTTTTTGATTTAAAGAGAAGATCTTGCATATATAAGCAATGGTGTGTGTTTAAAATTTATAAATCTTACACACTTGCTCACACAGGAGCACAGTTTTAGTGGATGAAGTATCCTGTGCAGTTATGTCCCTACAGGATACTATAGGTTTTAAGAAGTATCTGTAGACCATCCAATCCAACCCCTGCTCACACCAGAACTAGTTCAGTAAGATTGCAGAGGAATTGAAAGACCAAGGTCCACAGTATCTTCCAGCTGATGCTGATGACAAATTCACAAACACTCTTGGCAGCCCATTCTCATGTCTGACCATCATTTTCTTTGCTTTTTGTTGCGTACCTCTGAGAGGTTGTGTGTTCCTGATGACACCCATAAGGTAGTGTAGCAGGGTTCAAGATCCCTCCTTGCAGCTCTCCTGTTCTGGTGAGGCCAGAACTGGGTCCAGTACTGCAAATGGGAGTCTCATGAACACCAACTGGAGAAAACGAAGAGCTTCCATCTCTGCGAGCACGTCCCAGTCTGCGATTGGGCTTCGGTGCCAGCAGGCTGCGCTGCTGCCCCACATTCAGCTCTGAGCCCTCCAGACCCAGGCTCTGTCCTTCAGAGCTGCAGCCTACACACTGGAATAGGGCCATTCCTTCCCAGGTGCACGTGGCATTTGGCCTGTGCCGAACTTCCTGAGGTTTCTATCCACCTATTTCTCCAATCCAAAAATACTATGGAAGACCATACTGCAAGTGAAGGTATACACACTACTCTCATCCACTAGAACTATTTCTTCAAAATCCGCCTGAATGCTTTCCTGTTCAACTTACTGTAGGTAACATGCTTTAGCACAGGGGTTGGACTTCATGTTCTCTAGAAGTCCCTTCCAAATCCTACAGTGCTGTGATTCTGTGATCATACAATGAAACTGAAGTTTGATGAGCAATGATCTCTCTTCCCACAGCCACACTGCCTGTTGCCAGCTGCCTTCTTCTCCCTAGAAAAACATCTTTCTGGGTGTTTGCACTGTGATGCTCCCAGAAACAGAGCCTAGACCAACCAGCTGATAGTTCCCTGGCTTCTCCTCTTTATTTCTGAACATAATATTTTCCCAGTAATCAGGAGCATCACCTGATTGCTACCACCTGTCTAGCCTCATAATAGCCTGTCTACTGTCTACCACCTCAAAATGACATTGACCATTTCCCTTTGTGCCCCACTGATACATCTCCTCCTGTCCCATGGTGCTGAGCATGGCCACTTTGACTCAGTGTCCCTCTGCTGCAGCACATAGCACTTCTGTCAGAATCATTACAGTTGAAAAGACCACTAAGATCATCTAGTCCAAGCATCAATCCATGCCTGTGAGTATGTCCCTCAGTGTGACATCTACCCTTTAATTGAATACCTCCAGGGACAACGATTTCACCACCTCCTAGGGCAGCTTGTTCCAATACAAATCTCTCAGAGAGGAAATTTTCCTAACATCCAACATGAACCTCTGGCACAATTTAAGGCCATTACCTCTTGTCCTGTGAATGTCCCCAGGCTCTGCCTCTAGGCAAAGCAAAGAGACAGAGTGCAGACCAAAACCTGGGAAGCATCTTGATCTCCCTCCAGATTCCCTTGCAATTCAGTAGCAGACCCACACACACAGAGTAATTACACATGCACAAAATGACCAGGTTCTGTATACGCATCATCTGTCTCATTCTTGTAATCTATTGCACATGTACTGTCTGGCTGCTGCCAACTGGCTGTATGCAGACTACTCACTAAATCACAAGGTCCCATAAAACGCAGGCAACACACGCACTGCTGGCTCTGCTTGCCAGTGCTGGACTTCTGACTGTTCAGTCCAAGGAACTAAATATAAAGAATGTTTCTTGATCTATAGTTTTATTTAATACTTTATTTGGAGAAAAAGGAAAGGATTTTTATTTATTTACTAAGAACATTTTTTTTATAGTTTAGGACTCACATTTCTAATGAAACTACATGGATTGGCAGGATTCAAAAAGTTCACATAGAAGTCTGAATCTATCAGAAATTGAAGTCAAAGTGTTGTGCAGTCATATTGCATATGATCATACATCTCACTTATTTATACTTTCTCCTTACTGCTATCTCAGTGGAACACAAATACTAAAGTTTAAAGAGATGACAATCCTTAAATGCAATATCTCTCTCAGAGACTCTTACAAGTTTTAACTTTAAAGGTGAAAATGATAAAAACCACACTATGCAACTAATCTAACACAGAACCACGTTCTTTGTATCTAGTTTGTGCCTAGCAGGTACAATAATACATGCAAATTATATGTGAGGTCAGTAGTGCAATAGCTTGTGGTTTATAACCAGATTCATATAATATGTACATACAATTCAGCACAAGGGCAAAGCATGCACAGAACTCATGGGCACAACCAGACAACCATGCATATGATCAGAACATCCTTCAGAACAAAATGTTACTTCACACACCTGGAAGGGACACACTGTCAGTTCTCAGAATTAATTTCCATTGTTCTTCATCCAAAGGAAGAACCACATTTTCAGTTTGTGCCCTTCTCATACATACAAAGATTGTTTCTTGTAGAGCGAGCCTAATTTTCGCCCACACTCATTGTGGTAAAATGATACCTCGGGGATGGCCAACTTGGTTTGGCTTCACTTCATGACAAATCTAATAGAATCTAAGATATCAGATTTTATTCCAGGAAGGGCCAACTAAGAGTTCTTCTAAAGAAAAATGGTATTAAGAAATCAATTTGTAAATAGCAAATAGTATTAATTTTACTCTATTTCTATCCTTATATTTTCAAGGTTATGTACTAAATATTCCTGATTTCACTAACTATTCTATTTCCTTATTAAACAGAAAACTAGACAATGCCAAAGTAATTAGAATGGATAACTTGATGTTTTAAAATTATGGAAGTCACATTCCAAGGAAATAGCATGATAGAAATCCTATTTCTTGATTCATAAAAGTAATTAATGTGTACTTATACACTCAAAAATATGAGAAATTAAATAGACAAAGTATATAACTAAATCTTTACATAATTTGGACTTCACTTTAGAGAATGTAAAGGGGATCCAGCTGCAGTAATTTACTGCTGAAAATCAGGAACACAAAATCACAGAATCAGTCATGGAATGACTTGGGTTGGAAGGGACCTTGACAAAAGTTCTAACCCTCCCAACCATCCATATTGCTAGTCTTCTTGGTGATTGAAAGTTAAAGAATGAGAGAATTCTTGAACACTGCCACAACAAAAACTCCAGATGGATGTAAGAAAATGTTTTGATTAAAGCCCTGAAACAAGTTGCCCATAGAGATTGAGAACATCCATCTTATATTTTCTTGACAGCACCACCCTCTATCTTTTCCCTCAGCCCTGAAACATTGCATTTCTTGCACTTGGCCATAAGAGATGCTGTATCTACCCTTAAAAGTGCATTTTACATCTTTTTTCTTTTTTTTTTCTTTTTCTTTTTTTTTTTTTTTTTCCTTCTACCTGGAGAGAAAGAGAGAGAGAGAGAAGCATCTGTTTGGAAACAGAGAAAAAATGGAAGGCAAGGCTTTTCAAGGATGATGCTGTTGACAAGAAATATTCAAGCAGAAAAATTTGTACTTGGAACTCCTTTTTCTTTTAGAGTATAATTATCTTTATGCTCTGATGAGAAGTATTCTTCTAACTCTCTCAACAGTCCGTAGGAGTGAGAAATTGCAAAAATTATAATGTTATGCAAAAATCATAATTATCTAAAAAACCTCATTTACATGTGGATCTCATTTTTGTTGCACTCACAGTGTAAAGACGACCAATCATTAAGAGCTGGAACTCATAAACTTAAGTATGCAGTAGAACATAAAAGCCCCAGAGAAGGCCATGTGAGGGATTCAGAACAACCGTTCCCTCTGATGTGCATCACAGCACCACCTCTGATAGGATTAATCAGGCTCTGGACCTCTAAAGAAGAAATAGGAACTATCCCAAGGCTCAGAAAATGGGCTGACTCTTCCTCTTATTGAGTTTGGTGCTTGGACAGTACTTGGAGTTACATTGCTGTTCTTTGTGTTCAGTTGGAAATAACTAGGCTGAAGAAACACCATTCATTCATATTCCGTGCTTCAAGGTTCTCTTTGCAACTGGGAGGATTGAAGTTTGAAAGCGGTAAATAAAAAGACATTGCTGAAGGTCTCGCATTTATCACATTAAAACTGTCACATACTTCATGCCCTTTTACCTTTAGTACTGTTACTGCTCCTGCAGGTTGCTCTTTTTTTCCCCCTCTAAGTTCTGGTTATTTTCCTTCCCTCAAATAAATTATTATTATATCCTGAAACTCCTTCTAACTGATGGCCAGCCTTGCATGCATCATTTTCCGTGATATGCTATACATCAACAATGCAAATTACTGCTGACAACTTATTGATTCACTTGTCTCTGAAGATCTTGCTCCTTGTCTTAAGCTCATGTGAAAGGGGACTAATTAATCATTCTGGATAGACAATTTCTTTTATTTCCCAGGAAAAAAAATAAAGAAAGAACAGACAAACAAAGAACAGACAAGCACGTTTTACCGTGTATCTCAGCACTTCCTGAGTCAGATTTCTGGCTTGACTTCACACAGTCCCTCTGCCAGTACAACTGTTAAAGCTTTTCAGTTTGTTTGTTTGTCTTGGTGTTATTGTGTTGTTGTTGTTGTGAGATATACATGTACTCACTCAGCTTATTTCTCATTTACCTGTACAGCAGGGGATCCCAACGTTATTCTCAAGCATACATCTGAATACAGAGTAAACATTTAAATAAATATGAACTCCGTCTGCATACCATCTGTAACAAGTCACTGTGTGGGATCCATGGATTTGGAGCCAACATACCTAGCTTGAAAGCAATAATCTACAAATGACACAAAAGATATCAAAGTAGCAAATCCTGGTTTAGGTGAAATTGAACTCCTCGTCAGAAATATCACCTTATTACTTGTAACATCTTTACTTTCTTTTCTCCAGATCACTACTGCTCAGAGCTGAGTATCTTGTCCTGAAAATGGACAGGAGGGAGCAGGAGGGAACATTCTACTTGTAGCCCACAGGAGTGAGTTTCTTGCTGTCTTTTTTGCTGTAGGTCTCTTTCCAGATCCCAGTGCACATGCTGTTCACCTCTGAGAACAGACCAATTTTATCGCCTTTTCACTCTTCCAGAACACAAGGCTTTGTCCTGAATTGAGCAGACCTCATTAAGGGCTGTACATATGCCCTGAAACTGGGTATCATTTGTTAGATTTTTTTAATGCTAACTTAAAGTACTATTTGATCTAAATATCCTGATGTTTTCTGAGGCTGGTGTTTCTTTCTGTCTGTCTCTCTGTCCTATCTCAAAGTATGTTGTGTGTGTCTGAGATGGTGGTAGAGAGGTAGATCTCACTATATGAGGCAGGGTAACTGCAATGATTTTGTTTTTCTGCAAGATCCCACAGTCTGATACTAAACCTCAGAAACCTCCTTGGAAAACACATGTGATCACTCAAAGGATCCTAAACTTCATGCTCTTCTGTCTCTTTCAAACAATTTGCACTGAAGCACTTTCATGAGTGACACAAAGCCTCACGCAAAAGAGAAGGTTTACCATCTTCTACTGGTAACTGAATAAACAGTTTTTCCTCTAACATAATGCTGGAAAACTGCACTATTTTATCAGAGTTTTGAGTATTCATTCCAAAAACCTTACACAAATTTAGCTGCGGTTTCCTCCCATCCTTCCTTTACTTTTCCCATAGAGTACCTGGGAATATACACAGATGCAGACCCTCTTTGAAGAGCCGTCTGTAATAGGAAAAAGGCATATCCTATATTTTACTGATACAAACATCCTCCATCATTTTTGGCTACAAATTATTGAACCTCAAGATACCATTTGACAAGCTCCACATTTTCCATCTCTCAGACACTAGGGATTAAAGCTAGATGAGATCCTCAGACTGCCTTGCAACACCTGTTGAAAAGAGCTCAATAGATTTTAGTATGATTTGAAAGTCAGGCTGTTTTCTGTAGATTAGGATGATGTTTTGACTTCCAAAACGCATATGACTTCCAAAGAATCTACCTCTGATATTCTTCCAACAGAGATATGCTAGATCAATTTGTTAAATAACTTCATTTTGAAAACTACAGTGTATGTTCTTTAAATATAGCTCTCCAGCCAGAATTAATGAGACACTGCGTTACATGCAATCTGGCAGATAAATCTCAAGTCCTGCAGAGGTTTACCACAAGAACTGCAGTGACTTCACCAGGGTGAGGATTTTACCTGATGTGTTGTAAAATAATGGAATAGTCTCCACTATATTGTGGCACACTTAAAGACTCTTCTATCTCCTTAAGAAATCTTTATCACAATAATCTGAATATGAAAACTCTCACCAGTTAAATTGCCAAAACCAAGCAGTGGTAGGACTTGCTAAGAGAGAAGGTAGAATTTTGTTGTTCCTGTTAACAGTACCTACTCAGCAGCTCTAGAACAGATTGGACTGCAAGATGTCATCCAGGGACACCATCCCTATTCTGAGACATTGACTGTAAAAGTTAACAATGGGCATCTCATCTCAAAAGAATTTTTGCTGTTAATCTATCAATATATTATTATGATACATGACTTTGGGCCATGTTTTAATATTTAGTAAGTGTACTGTATGTTTTCTTCAGACATGGAACATAGCATTTGATGGATATGATTTACGGTTCATTACTTGTAAAGAATCATCAATAAAACTACTGCCAGTAATTAAATGTTGCATATTTTGGTGTACTGAAATGAGTAGCTATTAAAAATCAGATCGGCGTTAGAATCCACACAACAAATTATGAGTTGATTTTGTTTTTTGCATTGATATATCTATAATAATTTTTAAGCTATCGTATTGTCAGGGTAATACTCTTTGGGGGGCATAAAGCATCCTTTAATGATAAAATTCATAATTTATTTACACAAAGGCTAGAAGAAGCATGATTTCTCATAGCTGTATTTACTATTCTAGACCTCAGATTTTGTGGTTTTTTTGTTTTACTTTTTTTATTTTTGGTGTTTTGAAAGGGTATCAACAGCGTCTTGACTGCAAAGAACCAAAATTATGTGAGGATAAAAACACAACAGTGTCAAACAGAACACCCAGAGAGGGGATGGGTGTTAGCTCCTGGGAACTGAGTATGTTCTCTGTCTTAAGATTCACACTGGAGATCATTGGATTAGAAGGAAAATGACTAAAAACAAAATTCCGTGTTGATATGAATATACTTTCACAGCTTGTGTGCTTCATACATGTCTAGATCTAAACTGTATGCATCTGATTATATTAATACCCTGAGAGTACAATTTTCCCTGAAATTAAAAATGGCTTTCAGCTCTTGTGAGTTTTTCTTATAATTCTTTAAACAAAGTATTCAGAGACATTAGAATTCACTGAATACCAAAAAGAGAAGACAAAGCTGCCAAAAAGAAATGCAAGTAGCCTGATGCATCCAAGTCCACTAAACTGGCACTCCTGTTATTTCCACGCCAGGTGTTCAGGATGTCTAAACTAGGCTTGTAAGGACTGATGATTCCAAAATGAGAAGAAACCCATCTGTTTATGAGCTCTCAAACTCCAGGTGTGAGGCTCAAAATGAAATACTCCCACATTCTTCTGCTTTATCACTGACGAGTTTGATAATGGCTGACAAGTCCCTTCCTGTTTGGAAAATTTCTGATAAAACATTCATATCCTGGCCCCATCAAGCTAAAGACCAGAGGGCCCTGAACTAAGTTCCCTCCAAATAAAGAAAGTGTTGATAAAACACATCTTTCTCAGCATTTTTAGACAGTGAAGGTATTATGAGTTAAGAGTGTAGTTCATGGAGTGCATTCAAAAATTCATCTTGAGATCCTATTGGAGATTTTCATATACAAATATAGAGTACTAAGTATCAAGGATTTTCACAGATTACATTTATATGCCTGTAGTATACTGCTATTTTCCAGTATATTTGAGGAAAATAGCTAATGGAACTGTCCTGGTTTCTCAACGAGGCAAGAGCTCTCCAAAAATGATGCATGGAGAACCGGTTTTAAAGAAGTAGGATCTTCCAAAGACAGGCTATTATGAGGCTTTGAAATCAATCATTTCCTGATAAAGCTTTCCCCATATTCAAACATAAGTGAAAATTTGGGGCCTAAAATAAACAAAATATATGAAAACCGTTCGTTTTAAGAGTTAATGCTCAGTTACTATTCAGTATTAAGCAAGTGGTTATGTTCTTCATTAAATCAATATGTTCTCAGAAATCAATACATTAATGTTTTCTGGCATCTCACAATATTGTCATTATTAACATCAGAGTAAATCAAATGGTTTTCACTAGGTCAAAACTTCCATCCTATTCATACATATAAGTACCTTCAAGGTCTAGTGTTAAACCTTTCAAGTGCTCAAGTGCTGGCATAGGACCACACATCAAAAAAAAAAGTGTCCCTACCTTATACCTTATTATACTTAAAAACCTATTCAGATAGAAGATTGTCTATTTTTAACAACCTACTTTTCCCTTCCTCTTTGATCTCTCTGTGAGCTGCTGACAAGTTAAGTTTTTTTGATCATTGTCTAAAAGACAGAAAGGTTAACAGTTATATAAAAAGAACTAATTCTTAAAACAATTTTCAGAGCCTGTAGCAGTGCAGAGCTGCAGAGCACCAGCTCACTTAGGCTAAAAACAGGAATGTTTTTTGCAAGAACTTTGCAAGACTAGATATGGGAGCCTTAAGAGAGAAAGGAGAAAGCCTGGGAAGTAGTTTATCGCAAGCACTTTATTCATTTGCCACCTGTGAAAACCAGAACTACTATGATGCTTCCAGAATGACAAAGCTTCCAAAAATGAGCTCCAGTTTTAAGCAAGTCAGAGACCTTTTCAGTGTGAGTACAGACATTCTTAAAGCTTCTTTCACATTTGAAATCACTGGTACTGTCCATATAAATATAAAACGTGAGAATCAGGTGGCAGGACTTCTAAGGTCTGATCCTCTGTCCCTGAACCTCAGGGCTCATACCCTTATTTCTAAAGTCCATCTGCTCAGATTTCTTCCACAGTTAATGTGAATGGCCTGTTAGCCTTTGCTAAAAGCAGCCTACTGAATTTGAACTCTTGAAGTGGGCCCCCAGGTAGGTGGGATGAGTTTTGGCCCACCTCCACCAGGCTGGACTCAATCCTTGACTTCTGCATATCCTTCAAGGTGGCAATCAATATTTCAATAGCATTTTCATTATGATTTATTTAGCAAAATACATCTTCAACAAACATACCCTTTTCACTGCCCTGATTTCTACAACACTGAATGCTATTACAAGAAAAACTTTATTCATGCAAGGAAATGACATTTTAAAATAAGCAAAAAAAGAAAGACCTTTGAACCTGAATTTCGTATTCATTTGACCTAAAAACATCCCAGTGAATGGACTTTCTGTTCCATTTTGAAAAATAAATCAGAAAACTGAAAGCAAACAATAATCTACCTTTTGTCATAAAAAATTGCTTACTTTAAAGCTGCCTTACTCTCTCCTACTTCTCTTTGTAATTTTTTTCTTCATTTTGCACCAGCGGAAACAGATAAAGAATTAATCTTTGTAAAAGAATAGCAAATAATTTCCCTTTCACTTTCTAGTTAACCTGCTCTATTTTCTTGTACCATTTTTCAAGCCTGTTCAAACCTGACCATACAAACATATTTTTGTAATGCATTTTCAAGCCTCAGTTATCACTACATAAAAACTTACGAAGATCCCATAATTAGACCTGTTACATTGAAATGAATTAATTTTCTGTAGCACAACATCCTGCTGAAGAGTTCTTACAACAAAAGAAAAGCTTGAGCATCTCGTTATTATAACTGCAATTAACTGGTTCAGGTGTTTTGTTTTTGACAACAAATTGAAGCCTGGGCTACTACAAAATCAGTAATTTCTGGATATTTTCATGTACATACCAAGAGGGAATGGTGTGTTCATCCCAAATTCTCACTTTTTTTCTGTGAATAATCTACTGAAGTTATTGTAGCTCCTTACATCAATCAGCAAGTATAGGATTATGGCCACAAGTGTCATCTACTTCAGATACAAGCAAAGGTCATGATATCAGTATGTGAGCATGGATTCACTTCACAAAACAAGACACATGCAGAGAAAGCACAGCAGCTCCTCGCCAGCTCCACAGTCAGTGAAATTCATGAACAGAGTGGATATGTGAGTGCCAGAAAAATCCCTAGCTGTTTTACAGTCTCATTGCTCTTGAAATAGCAGACACAGGAAAGGAAGTGTGATTTTCTAGTTATTTCTCTAAAATTGAAATATGTACCTCTGGACTACAGTATAATTCCTTGCGAACACAGAACTGGGTCAAATTATTCTATCACTTTCCATTTCAGCTTCTTTTACTAAATGAACTTCATAGTTCCTCAGTCTCTCTGTTAAGACTGCACTCTTCAGTACAGCTAGCATCTCTCCCTTCATTTACAAAACAACCATTCAAGGCACAGTCCTGTGACCTTAGCCCAGCTCTTTTCAGCCAGTAATACAGGCATGGAGTGTTGTCAACTGCTAACATTTCAGCATCATATCTATTATCTTTTGTGCTTATTTTGTAGAGAGGTTGTAGGAGAATCTCAGTCTTCTCTCAAATACTGTTCCAGTTCATTCTGGAACATACTGCATAGAGGAATAGCAAAGGAAACAAATAAAATGGTTGAACTTATTTCCACTGCCACCATCACATCATCATTTGCAAGTCAACCTGTAGGTGTTCTGCACTTAGACACTACCAGAACCAATTTATCCTCATCTTCTCAAACAGCCATATATAAGCTGGTTCTCCACTCAGTAACTCAAGATGATGACATGCCCAGCTAAGATGGAGACATTTCCCCTAGTGAGATGTGATAGTGAGCAAGTACCACTGAGATTCTTCATAACTCTCTCTTTTCATTTGTTGCCTTTGCAGCCTCTAGGTCATACTGATCCAGTCATAAAACACCCATAATCACCCTTAGGCAATTTGTTCTGTTGAAAATAATTGAGATAAGAATTACAGGAAATTGCTTGATATTGGCAATAAAGTCATTTATTGTAATTGATTGTATAGCATGCCTTATGCTATTATGAAGTCTAATAATCAGAAGCACATAACTAAGTCAGCTCTAGCTGTGGAGAACCATGACCAATATGAACCATAAAAATAGGAGCAGCTGTAATCATTGATGTCCTCTGATCTTCTAAATGCACACTGGAAATTGTATTAGCCAAGATAACAGAAAGGGAAATGTCTTGTTTCAGAAATAGTATGAACATAATCAGATTTGTGAAACCAAATGATTATAGTAATATGGGGCACTGTGCACTGAGAGCAAAGGGAAAAAGGTTTTATGAAATGCATTTCACTACTCGGTAAATGGCAGAAAATAAACCACAGGGACTTCATCCTTCACTGTTAGTGTGATTGCTATTCTTGACAACTCAATATAAATTCAGATTTCTCAGGTGACACACACTGGAAATATGAAAATAAGAGAATGCTTCATAAAGTCACTTCCAAATAGCCAGTTGCACTCTGAAGTTACCTTAGAATAAAGGCTACACGGAAGTAAATCAGATCAGTGGGAGTCTGCTCTAAGCATTATTCTCTCCATCATCAAGTCATTATATCCCCACAACATTCATATGCAAGTCCTTCATGTATTTTAATAACTCCTCTCTTAATCCTGGTATCTCTGCCCAACAAAAGAGGTGAGAACAGTTTAGGTATTTTTCCTGCTTGAGAAACAAAAATTAAACATTGCTAAATATCGAACTGAAAAGTTATGAGTTGAAAAATTATTACTTTAAGGCAAAATACACTCCTTAGAGACACTGCTGTGCTGAGTCACACCACTTAGGTATTATTTTTTCCCCTTCCTAGACCAACCATATATTTGTTATAGAGGTCCATAGTAAATACATCTGAAATAATGGCTTTAAGCCATATCTAACATGCATTTCGAGTGCTGAGCAGCCCAACTGAAACATTGATTTTGCCAAACCATTGGGTTGCAAATTCGTTATCAGTTCACGTGACAATATACTCTGAGGTACAAAAGCAAACAGAGAAGGTAACCTCATTTTTCCAATATAATTTCTGTTTTGAGTGCTTTGCATTTTTTCCTACTAATTACTGTAAGCTGAAATCATATTGAAACATTCCCTCTCTCCAAACATCGCTTAATGTTGTTTCACACATCACCAGGCCTCTCATATCTCTTTTCCATAGCTTCCAGCCCATCAGCACTCCTGGTTTGCTTTTGTCATGCTGATTTTTCTCATGCAGCCCCTTAACACTGGAAAGTAATTCCCAATAGACACCCACATAGTTACCATTACAAAGTTTTGAAGATCTTTGTTCAATTCCTTTGCTCTTCTCAAAACTCTTCTTTCCTAAATATTACAATATGCTCAGTGGAAGCTTAACTTCACTTTTGCTGATCCAATTCCTTTTCATGCAAATAAAATTAGTCTCGTTGCTGCCTCTGTTTGTAGAATTCCATCAGTCAGTCAGCATGTGCTGTCTTAAGACGTTTTGTACACATTAAGCTCAATACAGCAAAAAATATTTTTATTACATGGTCACAAAGATCCTAAAATGTTAAAGAGCTGACCCATAGATGGATGATATGGAGGTTGTTGCAACCTAGTTCATTAATAGTAGATTAGTAGTTTCCTTTTTTTGTTAGTTTTAAAGATGTTGAGGTATTAGTACTTTATTTCAGTCCAGCTTTTAATCAAATATGCTCAGCAATTCCTTTTCCTTTTTAGACATACATTACCTTTAATAAAACAATAAGTTTGTGTTCTTGTCATTAAACTCTGCCTTCCCTTTCACAAGGAAACCATAAATTGATAAGTCATAACGTGGCTCCTCAGCTGCTTGGAAGATTAGCAATAAAGCAGCAGTACAACTACACTCATTACACTATTTATAAACATGTTAAAATAATTTCCATATTAGAACATTTCAATTAACCTGTAGGCTTAGATGCCAATCTACATCAGGCTGTTAAAATTACTGAAAAAGGTATTTTAGACCTAAAATGCTAAAAAGATATTTTAAAGAATTTTGTGTCATTAAAGACAGGAAATCTTTTAATTATAAGCTTGATATTATTCAATCAGGCTCTCTCCAAATTAGTCAAGGTGAATAGAAATATCAAATCAGATCTTGAAGTTTGACCCAGGAATTGTACCAGGTTATTGTTTATGCTTATGGAATTTTTGCTGGGGCTGTCTGATCCAGTCAAAATATTTACTGAACTAGTTAGCAAAGGACTTCTTGACTAAGATGAAATCTAATTTAGCACATTTTACATTCCCATAGCACATTTAGCAAGTTTTTTCAATTTAGGAATACTTCCTACAGGAGAATTTAAAACAATTGATCCAGAGATTCATATTCCTGTCTAGCTGAATATTTTCAGCTACTTTGTACAAGATCTTATTTATGTGTTTAAAAAAAATAATCCTTTTGAAAAATTGTCTTTCAAGAGATCATCCCCTGGTTCATAGGCTTTGACACCCTCTGTGTGCTGATGTTTCATTAGGCAAGATTCCAAAACGGGTTATAAATTACATACTCTTCAAAAAGCTGATTTATATCAAAGAACAGCTGGCATGTAAAGAAAAGTTCCTAACAGAAGCAATGCAATAATGTGGTAGAAATTGGATGAGTACAGAACTGAACATACTTTGGTAACTTCCATCACACATTGAAGGCCCTCTGGTAAACAGATTAATAGTTCTTTGCGGGTCACGTGTGGAAATGCGGGTTCTCTATTTCCCCCCTAGTCAGCTTCCATGTACTAGTAGCTGTGTGGTGGGGTGATTAGGAATACTGAAAATAGAGTTCATACACTGCAAAACAACACTGTAAACTTAACTTTTGTCTTCTTGTGGGATTTGAAGCACACTCAACTCCAGAGCAGTTCCACAGAGGAGCAAATCAGTTTCACAACCTAGTGCTGCCAGCAGAGAGACAGGTCCCACTGCTCCCCACTCCACTTGCATCCAAGCACTGTTTGCACAGGTTTATCTATTCTTCATCAGAAATCGGTTTAACTCACACTTTCAGCAGAGAAATTATTCAGCAAAAGCATGTAGCTTTCTGTTGGATTTGTCAGATATTTAGGCTATCCCAAAGAGCCCCTGTGGCAGCTTCAGAAAGTCCCAAGTCTTTATATGTAAAAGCATTCAGACTTGTGCACAGGGACAGTAAAATTCCTTAGGTCAATCAGTGAAAACTTCAGTTCAGTTCAAACCCTGCTGAAATCAATGGAAGCTTACCAATAGCTTCATGCGAATATTGTATCACAGACCAGAGCATCATTCACAGTGCCTACATCAATACCTAATGCAGGCAAATCAGCCAGTACACATTTTTCAAGATGTGTGTGGCCATAGTTTCCACTGCAGCAAGAGAAAGTAAATAGCATGATGAGGGTCGATGGTTTTCAGCTCCTCATTAATAATATTTTCTAAAAATACACTATTGTGCTGGTAAACATATTTCAACATGCCATGAAATCATTGGCCAAAATGATGACTTCCAACAAATAAGAAAGCATTACTATAGGTTTAGCACTGTAATGATTGCCAACAATACTGCTTATCATGCTCAAGGTGCAATTAAATGAGAAGCCTGGTGCTAGTGCATCCGCTTGGAGAATTCACCCTTGTAATTCTCTGCTTTAAGGCCGAAGACTAAACAGGCATAATTATCCTTTACCCTGGAACTGTGAAGCAATCAGTTTCCAAAGGTCAAGAAAGAGATTATATTCTAAAAGAGAATTTATGCCTTTTTTTAAAAATTCATAATTCTGGTTCTCCAAAGAGATTATTATTATTATTTTTTACTGTTAGATAAAGCCACAGAGCAGTAAACTCCAGCAGAGAAGAGCAAAACCTGACTGAGCACACTGTATCACCATGCCCCAATAACCTTGTGAGCAATCTGTTTCTTCCCTCCTTGGGGTAACATACTGAGACCCAGCTCTGACATTTAAAAATGCAATAGCCAGGGCTACAGACAGGTCAAAATCCACCTCAAAAACACATCCCCTCAAGCGAATTTCCTTTTCACTCCAAGTAAGACTTTTGGATCCCAATGACCCTTCCAGTCAGGACTGCATTGCTGTCCCAAGGAGGGATGCAGCCTGTGTCCTCCCCTACCCCATGCACAGGGTCACCGCCTGGGAAAAGAGAGATTAAAAACTGATCAACAGCCCTGACATGTGCTTAACCTAGCAGCAAGGGAAGAGGGTGGAGGCTGTCAGCCTTAATTAATGCCTGTTTTAAAAGCACTTTGCATTCCTTGCCTGACATGTGCTTAACAAAAGCCAAGAGCTGTTGCTGTTATTAACAACTCGCAATATAAACACACTTGGCCTGATTTTCCTTCTCCTTACAATAGACTTCACGCTTGTTTAAGTCTCTATTCCATTGGAATAAGCAGGCTTTCTGCTGTCAGGGCCAGAGGAGGCTCTGAGATGTATAATATGAGCATCTCCAGAAGAAAAGGCAGCAGGAATAAAAAACAGCTTGGTTAAGTGCTCCATTCCTTGCAGGCTGAGCAAAGAATCAAAAGCAACCCCAATAGTACTAGTTTTTACCCACCCATGCACACTTCTTTAGCTGCATCAGTGAAAAAACCTGTTTTGTTAAGAAAATTATTTTTTCCACAAATCCCTTTTTATTTATTTATTTATTTTTTACTGTGCCAATTTGCTTATAATACAGACAGAGCTAATGAGACATCAAAGAGATTCTGCTAAGATGCTCTGAAACAAACAAAAAAAGACATGGCTCATCAGCCTGGGTCCTTCAATGCTTTTCTGCAAAGCATTAAGATACATGGAGAGGAAAAAGTCCAAACCTATCAACATATTAAATCAGTCCCAGAGGTTATGAGCTTTCATGTTCTGTTGATCACAGGAGGTCCTTTAGTTAGGCCTTGATCCTTTCAAGTATCTGGAAATGAAAACATGGTGCAGAAGCTGCAGCTTCGATTAGACTTAAAATCAAAAACAAACAAACAAACAAAAGCTTGATAGCTCTTCCTTGCTAATGAGAGGGGAAAAAAAAAAACACACAAGTGCTCTGGAAGAATGCCATCCCACTCTGCCAGCTGACGTCAATAGAACAACAACATACATCTCAATACTATCAAGGCAGATCAACCTGCAAACATAATTTTGCACCTTTTTCCTCTCCTCACTGGCTCCTTTGGAGAGATGAAGCTAACGCTTTTCTCTTTTATTTGTTGAAGAGATTTTTGATGTTTTTTTCCTCTCATCTTTTCAGCACACCAGAAAAACCAGTAGGGAAAGGAGGTGAATTTATTTTCCCCCCTGTAACTTGCAAATTGCACTGAGAAACAAAACCAGCTGGTAATGTTGCTTCAGTATCAGAGAAGAGGTCCATAAGCTTACAGTGGGCAAATAGCATTAATTCAAGAGGGGGGAAATGTGAAGAAGCTTAAATGGCAGCTTCAGTCCTCATTCTGCTTACTGCAGCTTGCTCTCTTCACGGTCATCTAGGAGTATCTGAGGCTCTGAGTAACTGATGGAGCTGTAGATGTCCCTGTTCAGTGCAAGGGAGTGGGACTGGATGGCCTTTAGGCATTCCTTCCAACTCAAACAATTCTATGATTTTTAGTATAGAAATTGAAAATCAAGTCACATTACTGTTGTTCAGCTAGGCCATTCTGATAGTGCTGCCACCCTGAATGATCTCCTTGAGGAGCAGGCAGCCTTAAACAAAAGGTGATTGCAATGCATCACAGTCATACCAGTTCTGGTATCTGGGTTGTCAAGCACCACATCTAATAGGACAATTAACAGTAAGATCAATGCAATGACTGTGTACCAAGGCTCTATATGAAATATCTAGATGTTCCAGTCTATAACAGTCTGCAAACATCTCTCTACTATAAAATGGGACTTGGAGAAGGGCCAAAGATATTAACATTATTTCATAATGATCGTTACTGTAGTTCCAAGTAATCAAATCTCTTTCAACTAAAAGATATTACCCTTCATAGATTCACCCAGGGAGTATTAGATTCAGTTATGCTTTCTTTCTACATACACAACAAGAAGTATTTTCCTAGCAGCTGCTATTATCAGCTGGGAAGTAGTCTATTTGCCTGGAAGTAGCTCTGCTTTAAGAAATCTATTAGTTACTGCAATATATGATTACTATTTTAAATAACATGGGAAACACACAGGGTACAATGGTATATTAGAACAGTTGCTCACAGCCAGCATTTCACAGCTCAGCAGAGGTTGAAGCATGGTTCAATGCAATGCAAGAAGCTGAGCTCAGCTATCCATCCCCAGTGTTACTCTTCCATGCTGCTCAGAGATATGCTCTGGATTATCAGATCATCTTTTTGGAAGCCCTGCACCTTGCTCCTGTATCATCAGCAACTGCTGGTGTCTTATCTGTCAGAGAGAGAAAGAAATGGGGCAGTGACCAATTTGGGCCTGTTCACTGTGAGCACTCTGTCCCTCCCAACTTGGTTCTGGGTCTTCCCTATATTTTGGGAGAAAAAGCCATTCCATGATTATACATTTCAACTTCTTCAAGCAGTTTTCAGTCTTTAGTATCTTAAACAAAAAACTTCCTACATGACTTGTAGCCCTGGTTGATCCTAAAATTGTGCTGCTTTGCCTGTTATAATGGAAAGCATCAGGGAGCTTTTCCAATACTGTTAGTTGTGACTTTGCAAAACTCTAATCACTTAATGGATTTTGTGTCAAGAATGCAGGTTCCCAAATCCTGTTAGAGGTGCCTTTGAGAGTCATTTGTTTGCAGTAATGAGTAGAGAATTATTGGACCTTGACAACTAAGTCTAAAAAGCTTACCATGTACTCTGCATATACTATACAAAAATCAAGTATAGCTCTTCATTTTAAACTGCTCATACATATATCAGACTAACAAAGAAGCTGAGCATGCTGAAGCCCTCCACAATCCCCTTCTCTGCTATTCCCATAGAGCAGTGAAAATTTTGTGCAGTTTACCATTCATACCTGAATGTACCATGAGAATATTCATTCTACTGAAAGCTTTTCTTAGTTCATAGTTTCTCGAGCATATTTGTTCATCTTCATACCTGTCCCTGCTCCATCCCTGATGACATTGTGAGAATAGCAGTGCAGAGTCAACAACATCACGCTACAGCTAAAACAACCAAAAACACCAACTTTTCATTCAGCTACTAAGATTCTGACATCTCTAGAGAAAATCTCTTGCATACAAAACTTGGCTATTTTTTTTGTACCACCCAAATCACTTTTTAAAATTACTAGCACTTTTGCCTACTAATACATAGTTCGTGGGTAACCATAGTGGACATGTAGCGTTGTAGATATGTAGACCTCCTGAGCATTGTGGGGCCAAAGCCATATATGAAACAAACAAACAGAAAACAAACCTCCACCAAAATTTAGGGATATATTATAGCTATGGTTCTTGTAAGCATTTATTTTGAGAATCATCACTTTAGATACATTGCTTCTTTTAATTAAAGAATATAATCCCCCAGTACATCTTCTCTTTTCTGCCCTTATTTTTGTGCAAAGACTCCTATGTACAGTGTATGCTGTCACAACAGCTCTGATTCTGGTGATTGGGAGGGATGATAGATACATAGGTGTAATGACTGACAACAGCATTCTTCAGCTTATAAAAAGAAATGGAAGCTGAACACTAAAAAACATCTCTGTTCAGGCAGAACAACTGGAACAATGTCAGTTTCTCAGATGGAACAACTACCTTGCAGTCTTAAAGAAAAAAATAACCCATCCCAAGAAATGCTGACAGGAGAGAAATGTAAAAACTTACAAGTGACACCTGTTTTTCATTTGTTTAACCAAGAAAGTTGAACAAGGATATATTTACTCATATGCAATTATGCATGCTTGTGTGTATTTTTGAACAGCGCTAACTGCAGTGAAGTTTGACATTTTAAAATTCACCTGAAAGCCACAAAACAAACATGCCTGCTTGAACTCTATGAAGGGAAGCAGGAGTTTGTTTACAACATGTTTAAATATATATGATTACTTTTTGATTACAAGTGGTAAATACTGACTAACTGCCATATCCTTTATGCTTATGCATCACATGAGCTACTTTAAGGTTTTGTATTTCAAAATATATAATATCTAGGAAAAGATATGAGCACACATGATTAACCAAAGATTTTCAGTCTGTCTCCAGCAGAAATCCATCTTGTTGTTCATCATAGTAAGATATTGCCATCCCAAAATTATGAAGTCAGGTCAGCATATACTGAAGTACTCCCCCCTACCATGTTACTTGAACATTCAGAAAAAGCCAGCCTTCAAACTAGTGATGCATACAAGAGAACTGAATAGTCTCTGTCATGAATACAATTATAGTTATTTTTAATTAATTACAGAAGAAATTTAAAAAGGAGCTTAGCGCAGTGGTAGCAACAAAAGCCCATTTGGAGCAGGTTCTTTGGTATCATTAGACTTTTGCCCACCAATACCTGCCCAGCCCTATAATTGAGCTCACCAACAGCACTGGCCTAGGGGCTGGAATGTGCTCTGCTCTTTGCCATCTGCTTGGATGAAGGAGAAATATAGAGAAAGGATTTTCCATGGCCTATGTAACAAGAAATCTTTTGCAGGGATTGGACTGAATCCAACTTTTTCCCTCATTATTCCACACAGTCCATAATTTAGACTGGCAGGTATGGTTAAGATGATGCATCCCACTCATAAAGCTAAGTCATGGCATTCACAGAGTCTCAGTGTCAGGTTGTGCAGCTGCCCTTTCTGATGAGCTCAGCTCACATTAGCTGGGAGACCATCAGAGCGGTACCCAGCCAGGAACAAGCCAGATAGATTCAGCTGTTTGCTGAGCTAGCTTTGCAGATTTATCATCCCAGCAGCAAAGAAAAATAGTTCATTAATATTATTTTCTGATTATAAGGCATTTTTTGAAGAGAACAGAAGAGATGTCTCCAGATACAAGCAAGACAGGAGAGTAGATACTTTTTCTGATTAGCTTAGCTTTTACTAACTGAGGAGCTGCTTATTTTCATCTGAATGGTATTCCAAAGAAGGAATTTTAAAGATGACTGGTTAAAATTGCACCTTACCTTTTTACCCCAAGGCAAAATCTCTCCAGTTATGCAGATTAAACTTGTAAATAAGTTTTATAACAAAATCAGCCTTCAGAAGTAATTAAACCTCATTCGTAATTCTTTCTCCTCTGAGTTAGAAAAGTAAAAAATATGTTCCAGTTACCTTCAAGCAAAAATGTAGGGGCTATGTCAGTGCTATGTGCATATTTTGATATTGATTGATTACAATTAAACCTCAAAAAGTTATTAGGAAGGAGACTGAAATTCTGAGAAAGAGGAACCCCATGAAGCTCTGAGAGCTGCACTTTCACAGCTAGTGTGGTGCAAAAGGCTAACTCAGGATGCCTTTGATTAAATGCACACTTAATTACTGAAGAACGAGGTAACATAAATAAGGGAGAGGGACGATGTGCTCAGCTCTGCAGCATTAGTCACACGTTTCATATCTAAACAAGCCATTATATGTCACGTTAATTATCAGAAGATATGGTTGACTCTGCAAAAGGCTTACTAGCAGAAAAGCTACTGGTTCGCAAATGAGCTGTCAGCTAACAAACTGCTGTGGGATTTTTTTTAATTTAATTACTACAATGTAGTAAACTTTAGCTAAAGTTTTTGCCCAAGTCAATTTGCTACATGGTTCAAAATCAGCCTCTCCTCTCTGGCAGCTA
Source organism: Coturnix japonica (assembly GCF_054131305.1). Taxonomy (NCBI): domain Eukaryota; kingdom Metazoa; phylum Chordata; class Aves; order Galliformes; family Phasianidae; genus Coturnix; species Coturnix japonica. The sequence goes on along the minus strand of NC_140665.1, from coordinate 19,188,161 downwards.
GGAAGATCATTGGCAATTGTAGGTAAGCAAGAAGAACCTGAACTGACATGATAAATGCAGGTCTGTAAGCAGCAGTGTCTTTTTGAGAACACTTTCACCTCCTGATTACTTTCAGACTCCTCTCTACAAAGGGGAACACAATATTTACTTTCTATTCCTTCCTCCCAAGTACACAACAAAACCTAAAACATTTCACTTTTTATTAGGACTTCAATTTAGGTTTATTATTCTGGCCTCATTTCCTGTTAGATAAGCCTTGATCTTATTTTAGTAAATTGCTGAAAAACTTCTCCCTCTATATGCACCTCAACAAGAAAGTCACATGCTGGCACACACATCCTTCAGTGAGGTCCACAGAACACAAATGAATACACACAGCTTATTGCCACCAGAAGTTTGCTTTTCATTTACAGCGGAGCCACAGAAGTATCCAGGGAAATCCATGAAACCAACAAAAAAAACCTCATCCCCACCAAACTGGCCAGTCGGGAGAAGAAGGAAATGAAAGGAAAATTAAAAACCAAAATGCAAGTCTTTTCCCACATCCTGCCCTTTGTCATTGCAGAATGCTACTAGTGAGAACATTTACCAAAACACAAGTTGTGGCTTATTTTTCTGTAACACGCATTGACTTTTAGGGCAGGATAAGTGAAATATAGTAGCCCTGACAGATTCTAAAGTCAAAATATCACTCAAGTCAAATGGAGTCTGATTTCTGAACTATTAGGATGCTTTTGTCTTGCGATATTTCAGACGAAGATGAAGACTGCCCATGGGCAGGTTTGTCTTGAATATGTAAAATCAAACATGTCTTAAACAGGCAGATACAGAATAGAATTGCCAAGACAATTTCACCACATAAACTTTCAGAAACAAGCAACTAAAAGCCCATTTAGTCAAGATGGCTTCTAGCAAGAATCAAAACACAGATCTAGGTTTTATTGCACTGATTTGAATGGGTTTGATCATCTACAACTCAGAAAATGACTACAGTATCTCATTTATTTGCAAAGTGAATCAAATGTTTACTTCTTGGAAAAAAAAAATTAAAAACTATTTTATTTATTTATTTATTTTAATATGCATCTCCAGATCACACTGCAAATTCTCAGTTTTTAACAAAGAAGTGCAGGTTATTCTACTGGCCACTTACAAAAGCAAACAGTAGAGAAAAAGAAAAAAAAAAAGGACAAGCCATTCTTGTCATGTTGTTGATGCCCATTCATGCATTATTTGACAGTAATTAAATTTAAACGTCAAAGCATGAGGAAAAAAGCAAAAACCCTTGGATGGCCTTTTATAGAGTCCAGCTCTTAAGACTGCCAACTGTAAATATAAAAATCAAAACCAGAAGTTAAATTGTACTTCTTGTCCTTGCAGCTAAATTAAAAGCAGAATCAGACATTTGAATTAGTAAAACCAATGACATCAACATAGTTACAGTTCCTGATCTTAGTCAGAGGTGATCATTAGCAGGCAGCAAATCAATTCCCATCTAGGTAGAGAAGGAGATTTTATATTCCCAGCTTCTTAACAGGGAAGGAAAATAACTCACACAAATAAAATGAAAAAATCCAGTATGAGAACTCAACTTTCCTCATGGACCATGTGTATGCTTGGTTTTATCCTTCATTAAAACAGACATAGCAGACATGCTCCAGAGAAAAAGCATACACACACACACTCAGCTGAACTTCCAGCTCCTTAGTTCAAAGTATAATATTTTGACATTAATTTCAGAAATATAAAAGTAAAGGAGTTAACAACAGAAACCCACTGACATTCTACTACAGCTCTCAGCCAAGACAAGTTTGGTTGGCTGAGACCAAACTGTAAAAAGAATCCCTTCTTTTGCAATTCAAGTGCTGACATCTCAGAGATTCTTCATTCCTGCAATGGCAAACTAAATCCTGCTGCAAATGACTGTGACACTGTCGGTTTGAAGAAAGGTCTGTGGAAGGCCTTTAACAAGCAGTGACCATGGAAAAAAAAAAAAAAAAAAAAAAAAGAACAAAAAATTGTTCATTTCATATTGCACAAAAAGAGATTTTGTTTTCCACTGAAAGATCATTTATGTTGTTTCATAACAGAAACAGATTTTGTGAAGCGAGGGGATTTCAAGCACACTCTTAGCCTAAGTGCATCTAAAAACACTGGAATGAAGATGCCACTATTAATAGATAGACCTCCATGCTAACTTCTAGATAGCAACACGTTTACACTATCATCCACTACTGGTAAGGACTGCAGATTCAAAAATGTAAAGCAGAACAGGTTTGAACAGCACCTGTAGTTTTGTACCCAACAGAAGAGAGGTAAAGCACCTCACTTGTGCACCAGGGCACAAGAACAGGTCAGGTAGTGGTACAAGCAGCTTTCCATGCTTTCCCATTGCTCAGAAAGTAATAAATAGTGTCTAGTGTACTCAAAAATCAGGGCATAGAAGGGGACCATTCAATTCATGAAATTTCTGGAGCACAAAGGGCCTGCCTCTTTTCAGAAGGGCCTTTCTGGTACTGCCTAACCTGAAGTTTACTTCAAGTGAAGGTTTACATTCCTCAAAGGCCAAAAGTGTTATGAAAAACTCAAAGATATCTGCCACCTAATGACATTCAAGCCACATTATCTACAACAGGTTTACTTAGCTCTATCAAACACCCCAATAAAATGCAATGTGTAACTCATCTCACATTTAATTCCCTTCAGTTTGTCTCAGCTAATTAAAACCAAAACTGGAAGCCAGACTCAACACCAGGACAGCAGCATGCTGCATAGGTATACGATTTTATTTTTTATTATAGTGTGCTGAGCAGGATAATTATTTCAGAGTTTAAAACAGAATCTAAGATTTGACTGAAATTCTGACAAACTTTACATTAGACAAATAAAGAATAACTTGGTTATGTAATTTACTTCACTATAGAAAGAGAACAGATCAAAGAGGATGCTATGTGCTGGAAACTTCAGTAATTTCATTCCCTTTCACTCTTGGTAGAAATAGAGCTATATAAAGCTACATTCATGAAGACTGGCTACTTGCCGAAAGTCTAATGGTTCCTTCAGATCCTGGCCTGATATTATATTGTTGTGTTTTTCTTATTAAAATACAATTACCCTCTCTCAGTGGTTCAGCTACATTAATTTCTAGTAAACAATCTGTCAACAGCAAATACACTTAAGACAGCTGTAGTTCCTTTTGGAGCTGTACTGTTATTGAGACCATATGGCCATTATGGCGATGTTGTTTCCTTTTTTGTCCTCTCCTTTTGACAAAATAATTTGTCTTTAATGTGCTAACACTCTTCAGAGCTGGCCTGGACTTTGGTTTATTTTTAATCTCCAGAGATGCTAACAGTTTCAAAAATAATAGCTGAGGGAACAGAGTATGGGTGGTTTTAAAGGTAAAACCTTCACAAAATTCATCTACTCTCTTTTTTCTTCATTAATAGCAAGATTACTACAGAAATCAGAAATAAACAAATGCAAACGTGTTGTGTTATACCTGTTTCCTCAGTGATACTTCCACTTTTCAGTGTTCCAGCATTACCTGATCCTGTATTTGCGAAGAGTGATATAGAATCACAAAATCACAGAATTGCTCAAGTTGGAAAAGACCTTTAAGACCAGGTCCAACCACTACCCTAATAAACAACCCTCTGCTAAATCATGTACCTGAGCACCACATCCAAATGGTTTTTAACACATTCAAGGATTGTGAGAACATATAGATTAATATACATGTATATTAAAAATGCTGTTTGGTGGATATCAGAGAGCCAAGGGTGAAGACTTGCTCAGGACTCCAGAAGGCCAAAATTAACATTCAGCTTAATTTCTATATGGAGTACAACTTCACATCTCCTGTTGTAATCAGTTGAAGATGCTTTCTGAAGTCTTACCTTCAGGTATTCTGTATGTATGTCACCTAATACATTTGTAACGAGAAACATTATATGAGTTGGGATTGGAAACAAAGACCAGCAATCTATCCCCTCCAGCATACAGAAAGCCCTCAGGTCTTTTAAATAGTAGTATAAATGCTTCTCCTGTTAAGTTCCTAAATATATTGAATAGGGACAGCATACTGCTAACAAATTTATAGTTCAGGAAGTTTTATTGACATACAAAATGGTCCATGACAGTGGCTCAGTTGTGCAATAAAGCAACTTAAGTTTACCACAGCAAATTCCACTCCAAGAGGAGAGAACAGCTCTCTCTCTCTCTCTCACCCTCCTACAGATTTCATTTACCAGCAGCTTACACGGCTTTACCTTCATGGATTCAAAACCTGTCAGAGTCACTACCAAGTCCTTGTCACCCCACCATCTTGCTAACAACCCACCAGTTACTGGCATGCTCTCTAGTTTCCCCAGAATTAGACATAGATGATTAGAAGCCCATTGTTAGAGGGTGCATTTGCCCATTAATTTGGGAGAGCAACTCCTGACTTCAAAGTGAGAGGAAATCCCGCAGCGAATTTTAGATACCTGTTTTTGAGACTATCAGACCACTGTCTAAACTCCCACAGAAGGTTCTTCAAGTTACTTTTTCAGTCCTTGTCCCAGCCAGCTTCCTGCTGAAGTAGCATTGCACACAGCTAACATCTCAAAGCAATGCTATATGACCTTTCCAATTTCATAGTAATGAATGCTTCCCAGGATTTAGTGGAACCACAGCAGCTTTAATTCAAGTAGGAATCAAGAGGCTGAAGCTAAGAAACTCTTACTTAGTAGCCAGCAATGTACAATTTGCCTTGCATTGACTTGAGAGTGTGTTTACTACATAGAAACATCAACATAACAAAACTCAGCTTCAAACTTCAGGGAAAGGGAAGATGATGTTTACCATTATCTCTACAACCACTTTACTTATTTGTGCTTTGTCATAGATTCATCTACTTACAGTCCCTTATTCCCACAAACACTGGGACACATGCCCAACCAGTCTGGTCAGGACCAGTTGCTTGTAACAGAGGACTGGGAACACTAACTTTCAAAACTTTTTCACCTCTCTGGGTCACTCTTGACTGGTGAAAACTAAACACGAAACAGATTTCATACCCTTTGAGTCAATAGTTGGTATCCTCTACTGCAAAATTCTTGCTTATGAAAGTCTCCTTCAGCCTCAGGCAACTATTTTTTTTTTCTTTCTTGTTTGAAAAAACATGCCTATTTTGTTGATGGTCTAAACATAACGGCATATAAGATTTGGTGCAACACCACTGCCATCCTCCAGGTAGTAGTCAAAGAATCATCAAAGTACGACCCCAGACAACAATATTTTGTGCATCTGTTTAAGTGCAAAAAGACAATTCACAGCTTGTCCAAGCACATCCATGCATCTCATAGCCCACCTCAGCTCCAGCCAAGGAGAAAGGTGCAGTCAATACAAAGAGGGTAGTACCAAAGCAGAAGCTTTACTGAGGCACGCCTTAGAACAAGAAGGAATATATATTTATCTTGAGCACACAGAGAAAGATATTACATGTGAGCATCTAGGAGATGCAAACGAGAACCTAGTTTTCTAATGCTTTCCTCCCCAAGAAGAGCAAATAAAACATTCCTAACTCTATTAGTCCACAATATCTGAAGCAACATTTCTAGATAACTATGCAAAAGCCCTGGATCCCAAACACTGCCATCTCCTACACTGGCTTTTAGTGGCCATTGATGTCACCATCACCAGGCAGTAAACTCAAAACCAGCACATGAGCCTTGCAAACATGAGTGATAGAAACCTGAATGTTCAGAGAAAGGGAGAGAAAACAGCCTCTTCCAGAAAGATGCAAGGCAGAACCAGCTGAGAATGAATAATAAAGCAATAAGCAGCAGCTATTTTAGGGGAGGCTTTAGACATGAAAACTATACATATATATGTAGAGATAGTTAAGCAAGTCTGCATTTTTTCACAGCTACAGTCACACAACCTCATAACTTTTCCAGCTGATTACATCCATTTTCCTTTACTACTTTCAGTATTGCTCCCAAAAACAAGCCTAGCACCAATTCTTTTTTTCCCCCAAACCATGCTTAGTATTTCCTGATTAGCGAAATCCACCTGATGGTCTCAAGCATGGCTTTTTTATTTCAGTTTTAATAAAACCAAACACACAAACAGCAACACATAAAACTGGGAACGGGTATGTATGTTCAGATATCTCAGTGCAAGCTGCACCAGTACAGATGGATACTTCTTGGATCCAGTGCCAAACAGAATAGAAAATTTAAGGCTAAAAGGAAAGGGAGCTTGAAAAAAAAAAAGCTTCCTTGCATCCAGCCTCCCTTCACTCTATACTAAAATGCAGGCTTGCATAACTGCTCTCCTGAAAGATAGAAGCAAGATGCTTACCAGTAATTGTTTTGTGCCTTCAGTTATAGTTGACAAAAAAACCTCATATTCTTTAAGCAGTCCTCATCAATGAGCTTGTCTCAGCAGCCTCAGGTAGATCTTTTTAACACTTGTCTCTATTAACAAAACGTCCCTTTTAAAATTACATTTAGACAGGAGGTTTCAACAGGAAACTGAAAGAAGCTGAAATCTGCGTGTTAGCAAACCCTGATACTTTATACCAAATTTTAGAAGAGACCTCTATAAAGACCTTGGTTCCCTGCCACATCCCTTGCATCATTAGTGGAGCCACATGCTGCTTTTTTAATTGTGGGCAGCTGAGGTGTTGGCCCTTTGGCCTCTTTGTGCTGATCTGAGGAACTGGCTCCAGAACTTCAGCTATATGAACAGGGTTCTGGGTCTCTATCTGGGGACAAAATGCTGGAAAATTAGGTTTGGTGTTGATTATTTTTAGGTACATGCATTCCTTATTGGACTTAAATCTCAGAGTAACACTGAAGGCATCAGTTGTGAAGTATCACCTCAGTCATTAGTTTTTCACATTAGCTGAAAAGCTCAGCATTCCCTCATTTGATCAGAAGACTCTGTCTGTTCTTCTCATTCTCTGTCCTTTTATGTATTTTTAAGACAAGCCTGATCTTTAAAACTTGAGGTCCTATGAACTTATGAACAGAAGTAAACTTCTGTAATATAGTGAAACCGAGGGCTAGAAGTTTTAATGCACATTAATTTTATTCTACAGCAAGCAAGCAATGACAGTAGATAGGGAATTTCATACGCAGTGAGAATTCAGTTGCACAATGGTCACTTAGAAATAGGGCAATGCAAAATGGGCTAGTCCCTACCTGTTAGATACCAAGCTGGAAGGAACCCTTAACCTTGTGCAGCTCCCCCTGCTGTGAACAAGGACACCTACAGCAGACCAGGGTGCTCAAAGCCTCCCCAGCCTGACCCTGAGTGTCTCCAGGGATGGGGCATCCACCACTTCTCTGGGCAACCTGCTCCAGTGCCTCACCACCCTAACTGTAATAAACTTCTTCCTAATATCCAAACCAAATCTCCACTCATTTCACTTGAAATCATTTCCCTTTGTATGTCATCTCCATGAGATTGTGTATCAAAATTTAGATCCATTGTCACCTTTCCTTAATGAATTTATAAGCATGAAGTTGCCACAACAGCATTATTTCAGTCCATTTTTCCTTTCTGTCAAGTGGTATCACAGCCTTTGTTTAACTCTGGTGGCTCCGAAGCTGTGACAAGACCTCTGGACAACCTAAATACGGACATCGCAGGAGGCTGCAGTGTGCGGGGGCTGCTGACATCTGATCTGAAGGGCGCACTGCAGGAAGCGTTGTGGTGTTTCTACCTCCCCCTGCTGGAGGGAATATCTACTGTTACACATTTCCTGCAAACATAGCTCCGCTTTAGCTCGCTGTTAACCATCAGAGCACTTAATTCCTCTGCCAGTGTTATTTACTGCTGAGCATGTAGCTGCTGTCAATAGACATACACTCCATATGAGTGACTTGATTTTGTAGCTTCAATTGCTAAGATGAATGAACATTCAGTCATATTAGCAACATCATTACAGTTAATTGCACTTTTATTATGCTCCCCTTCACTGCATAAATTACTCTTTTTCTAATGCTTACTAAGAATACGGTCTGATTTAAAGCAAGCCCTTCCCTGCAATGTTCTTTTTCTCTCACTTTTTTTCTAAAGATAGCATCACCCTTGGAGGTTAGAGGAGCCAAAGTAGTTGTACTTGAGGTTCAACTGTACAACCAAATGAGAGGAAGCGGCAAGAAAACATTCATTTTTGGTGCTCCGTTGTGGCCAGGCATTACAACAACATGCTTCATCCACGCTTTAGAACCTTAGGAAGACGACACACAGCATTGAAATCTTCACAAACATAATATTCCCCTTTTCTTTCCCAGTCCTTCAGTTCCTTTGGTAGAAACTGTTTGTTTGTTTTTTTTGCCCTGCTCTGGGAGGAGATGGGAAGACAGTCAGAAGCAGAGGTGAGGCTGTGGGCTGACATCTTGCACAGATGGAAGGATGTCCCTTGAACAGCCTTCTGGTGGGAAGCAGAGTTGTTTACATTGCCTCTAGCAATAGATTATTTGATGTAAAAAATAATAATAATAATAAAAATCAAGTCTTTTCCTCCTAGGATTCTCAGTCTTGGAGGCAGTGCTCAAAGCAAAGCTTTACTTTTACATGTTCTCTTGTACTTTTTATCATTTCATGTAGCTGCCCCTGGACTCAGCTTTCTCCTGACAAGAACTCGAGCAATCTGGCCACCTCATTTATCAAAGCAGCATCACGTCCACTGTTCTGCTGAAATTTGGCAGCAGAGCTTTTGGTAAATTAATAATTCCTGTCATCTGCCATGAAAGAGAATAAGGAGGTAACCATTGTTACAGCTTGAAATGAAGGTCCAGAATCTATTCTCTTTTATGCTCTCTTCAAGAGTCTGTACTCCATGGGCTGCCTACTTTCAGTAAATTGTGACATTTACTGAATATCACTTTACTGCCCAAAAGCACAAAGTTTTGGTGAGCCAGCAGCTCTGTTCTGGGGAGAAGACCAGACCCCAGTCCTGGATCTGATTTTCCAAGCCTGTTATTAGGGTGACAAGACAGATGCTTGGAGTGCTCTCAAATTAACATGACAAGCAAAATTAATGTATTATATGTGGTTCCTGTACTTATTATTACAGTGATCCTAATGGTTTATTACAGAACCACAAATCATCCTACTAAAATGTATTGTTTAAGGATTAAAGTGTTATCGCTATTCCACAAAAACTATTTTTTTTTAACATGCTTATTCAAAAAGAAATCCTTCTACCAAATACAAGGGGGTGCAGATCCTTTTAACATGGCAATAATGGCAGCAGCAACAAGGAAACAAAGGCAGTGCAATATGCTTTCTGTGGTGTGTGTTTGAGATATCTGTTTTATTTTCAAAGACATATCTCAATACAACAGTTTCCTATTCTGAAGAGTTTCAGAGAAGACTGAGGAAGAAGGAATTCTTCTGAGCTGTTGGAGCAATTTTGTGGAAAATGATTTTTCAGGCTAATGGCTTTCAGTTCTGCTTTTAACATAATCTGTAGGATGCTGGAAGAATACACGATTGGGTATGAAGGGCTGGATACCTTGATGTGTACTGCTCTGCACCTGTGTTAAGGATCACTCTCTTCAGATGTGTCTCAAATACAGCCTAGAAGTCAGAAACTCCTGAAATAATTACTATCCTGAGAATTACCACTGCTACTTTGAACTCTATTTTAGTTTTTTTTCTCTCAGTCAGGATAAGATTACGTAAAGCAGTTTCAAACCCAAGCTATGTGTCTGTAGTGATGAGATATTTCAGTTATCAAGGTACTAATCTTGCACAGCTCCCAAATAGCACAGGTGCATTATAAGTACTTGACAATTTGGTGTAATCGCTGTGTCTGCCCCCAAATTCTAAATCCTCTCAGCTCAGTATAACCTGACTTTCTAGTTTTCCAACTTCCTTCAAGGACCTTTTTGCTGCCCAATTGCTAAACCATCAGGCAGACAAGCTGAGTAGCTGGAACAAACAGGAAAACAGCCTTATTGTGGTTGCATGCAATTTCAACAGCTGCCTTAAGCACTGCAGGAAATGGCAACTCACAGAGGCCTGTATATGATCACATTGTCTTTTCCATGCATCATGTCCCACCATAATCTCCACAGCAACGTATTCTGTCAAAATTTCTGACATACTAAATGAGAAAAATAATCTTTTTACCTTTACCTATTTTATTTTCATAAACAACCCCTTCCACCTGCACTGAGATTGTAACTTCCTTCTAATCAGACCAAAAATGTACAAGCCAGAGACATACAGTACATGAATTCATTTCATTGAGTTCCATCTATTATGCAAAGTGTCACTAAAAAACCACGAAAATCCATTAAGACATCAATCTGTGAGAAAAACAAACAAAATTGAAAGAGAATGAAAGTATCCTGACTTGGTTCTGCATTTCTGCATGCAGTTTTTCAGTACAGAGTACCCGGGTTTGGATTTGTGAGGAAAAGGAGGAAAGTGTTATGGAAGTAGTTAAGGGCTCTGCATATTCGCCATTGCAGTCATTTACCCTTTGCTGTAGGCTATGTCCAGTCACTATGGAGCAGGGTTAAACTGAAATGCAAATGCAAGAATGCAGTCTAATTTAAACTTGTCTTCCATGATCGTTACTGAAGTCCCGCACATTATGAGACAAGCCAAGCTCACCAGCCACCTGCAGCTGAAGTGACAACGGGGAACTGCGGCCTTTGCTGTGGCCTTGATAGAGCCACAGCAATGGGATGTGGCTCTATCTATTCCCACAGATGGGAATTCACTTCTTCAAAACTCTTTCTATACACACAACGCTGTTCTGAGGGCTTCCTGTTGAAAAGTAATTTTTCCCTCCTTACTCTACATGTACAGTATGAGTAAGAGAAGAACTGTGGAATCACAGAATCATTTATCTTAATAAATGAAATCGGGAAAGACCTCTTAGATCATCTAGTCCAGCCATCCCATCTACCACCAATATTGCCCAGTAATATTGCCCATGTTCCTTAGTACCACAGCTAAATGATACTTGAATACTCACCTCCCTGGGCAGCCTGTGCCAGTGCGTCCTCAAACCTGCCAAGAAAGATTTCCTAATGTCCAACCTGAACCTCCCCTGGTTCATCTCGAGGCCATTCCCTCTCATCCGATAATTTTTACCCAGGAGAAGAGGCTGATACCCACCTCACCACCTTTCAGGTAGTTGTCGAGAGCAATTTTATCCCCTTTCAAGCTCTCCAGTCTTTGTTATTTACCTTGCACCAGAAGAGTGTGAGATGCTTATAGCTGGTGCACATACAGAGCTTCAAAAAGCACTGCAAAAGAACAAGAGTAAGCTGGTATAATGCAGACTGCACTCTCTCTTCTGACAGTCTCTAAGGACACTGCAAAATGAAAAGGCCTTTGTGCCTGCACCACCTCCACTCTATATAGCGCACAATAGTACATGACATACTACTCCCACTTCCACTTTTCACACTGGAGCCTAATTTTTTATCCTCCTTTTGCTGCAAATCACCAAGGTATTCATAGATTTTATGACTCTTAGCTCTGTAGTCCAGAAGGGCCCCAACTGCAATTCAGGAGAATATCCAGCCAACTGCACAACAAAGTGCCCTTATATCTCTGAAATTTCCTTTCTGCTGCTACAGATAAGGCAGAGGTAACAGAAGGTATTCTGCTGCTTAAAGCAGAACTTCATTTGTCCATGTTTCCCAAAAGATCTAGAGGGCTTGAGTGGTGAATTGTACACTGCAGCCATGCCCTCTGCCTTCTGTGGGCACAATCCATATTAACCCCTTTCGGAGCACTAACTTCCAGTGATACTCAGATATCCCTGCTGGGTTTGGCACTCAGCTATCAGAATATTTCTGCATGGTAGAAAATAATCACTGGATGAAAAACAACCCAAAACTTTAAGAATGAGCTTCTGTTATGCTACTTCAGCATGCAAGAAAACTGAATACAAAAGCTAACCTGTAAAATGCAAAATCCATATAAAGAAGGAGCAGACCTCTGACTAGTATAAAAGTTGGATCCAACAGCATACTGAGGTAATCTCTTGATCCCGTGAGGGATTTATAAACAAACAGGTCAAGATTTCTGTTCATCCAGCAAAGTTTGTCTCCAACTCTCTGGAGGCAAAGTAGACTGAAATACACACAGTGTGAGTGATACATCTGTTCTCAAAAACTTAGACCCTACCGTTTAATTTGAAGGATTAAATTAATCTTTCCTGTTGCTTCTTAATTCTTTACTGTTTCTTAACTGCTATTTTTTTATTTATTTAAATCTAATAATACCAAATCATGTCTGATTCAATGAATGGTGAAAGGAAAAAAAGGAAAAGAAAAAAAAGAAAATTAAGAGCTATCACTAAACTAAACTATCCAATCATATCAGGCTGCAGCTCATCTTGTGGAGATTATTTTTACAAATGACAAATAGCACATTCCCATTAGGATCTCTAATGTATGCATATCGTATGTCTTTCACTGGAGAATGGAGGTCTGACTATATAATTGAGCATGAGCTAGAATTAATAACTGGGGTTAGTAAAGTAAATCCTTCTTGAGGAGCTTCTCACTAAGGACATTCATAAATGCCTGTGTCATTCACAGAAAAAGCAGTACGGTGCTTAATGAATACTACTAACACTAATTAGTAACAGTTCAGAGCATAAAGTCTGTCATATGAAATCTAATACCAGCAGCATGATCATACCGTATTATTTACAAACCATGTTCTGTCTTCACCAGTTAGACTAGAGCATCAATTGAATGTTCAGAAACAATTAAAACAGGCAATAAAAATAATTATATCGCAAGTGTTGAGAGTTCTATAATTCATAAGATGTTGTGATATCTATTGGTTTTCTAAGAAACTCATTTTAAATTGAGCTATTTTATCTAAACTCTAATTTAATTCAATACAATACTGAATTTGTAAAAGTGGAGTTCTTGCCAATTTAAAATTACACAATAACACAGAGACACACTGAAAGCACATATATATGTAGGCCTAGAATAAAAAGCTGTATAAGCATTTATTTCAGCTCTTGTAATTAAAGGATAAAATGATGTTCTGTAATAACAGTGTACCTGTTTGTAAACTTACTTGACATATTCCTCTGAAAGTGTGTGAATGCATGATAAATGATGGCCTAAAATTGACATGTTCTGATATTTTACAGTGTAAAAACCTGTTGTAGTTAATTCTCACACAGGCTCTTCACAGCTGTAAGAATTACTGGCAAAGCACAGAATGCTTGTTCAGATTTGAACCAGTATTTTTAGTATCTATGAGTAGCTCAACAGCTTTTTGTTTCTAATAATGGTAAATCAACATCTTCTCTATTTTTCCCACAAGGAACATGAGGTTTGCAGGAAGCTCGTATTATTCTTTTAAATCTGCAGGGCAATACAACCAAAAATTTTGCATGTGCTTCTATGACAAAATAATTATTCAAACTTTGACACTGTAAATGTAAAATGTATATTTTTTTATATATGCAAAATCCTTTCCTTTCAAACAATACTGTAAAGTAGGAAAGAAAAGATAATTACCCCATAACTGCATGGCAGCAATTTATTAGAAATATTACTGCTGAATTTCAACATTATATGTAGTTTCCCTGGCAGGAAATTTACTGTCACAGGAAAGAAATTTATATACATCTATAGCCTTGCAATGATTGTGAAGGGTTGACTAAGTAGAGCAGCCTTCCATTTCTTCTTCTACTGGGCATGTTGTATTCCTGTTTAGAGATCACTGATGTAGAAATGACGCTGGAAGAACAACAGCTCAAAACAAACATACAGGCCAGATTTCCTCCCATCTGCCGTCTTGGTGTCATGGTTTGTCTAGTGAATTAAGGAAGGTCCATTTCAGTTCAAGACTGGTCCCTTTAGAGGTTTAGCACTTCTGCAATACTCTCCAGCTTTCTTCCTGTTGTGTTAAAAATAATTTAGGAAGGGGTGAAGAGAGGAAGGCACGGCTTGGGATGTTCATAAGACTCAGTGAGCTTCTAGGTTTGATACTGCCCAGCTATTTGCAGCTCAGAAAGTGTCTCAAGGCTGCCCAAGTACTGGAAAATGGGGAACAGCCAGCCCAGAGCTAAAAAAAGTCATGGAGGAATATAGAAGTAAGCTCTTCCCGTGGTACATCAGCATGGATGGGGCACAGAACATGTTCTCCCTGACTCAATCTCCCTGCCTCTCATGCACAGTTATCCAAGAACTTGATGCTTTGGGCACTTTGTCAGAACAGTAAGTACACCAGAAAAGGCAAAAAAAATCAGGATTGCTACACAAGGCAGAACATAAGCAACAGCCAACATCAATCAGCTACTTCTTTAACAGACTCCAGACCATTATTACTAATATAACATTTCCTCTAACACTGAGAAATAAATGCTTATTTATTTTTTTTTAATGTGGCAAAATTGTCTTTAAAGATCTTTATGTTCTAAAAATTATCTCACACTCAAAAAACATTTGTCAAAGTTCTTTTATCAATGGTATTTGCTTGACAAGGCAGGAGAAAATAAATATTTACCAGACTGAAACACCATTTTCAGATACTTGCTTAAGTAGCAGGCATCCTAATAGTAAAGAAACATCTCCATGTATGTGTGAGAGGAAGGAGGTTGCAAGTGGAATTTCAAGAAGTCCTAATTCATTGGATAAAATAAATACAGAGAGCTATGTGTGATTGCCAGAGCACAAAGAAGATGGGGTTTAAATTCAAAAATTTGCTTTTACAAGAATGAAAAAGAAATATCTTTACACATGTCACTAAGTTTTATAAATTCACTTTGCCATCCTTATCAGGTCTATCACTGTATATGGAGAGGGGGGAAAAAAGTTTTCTAACAATCCTAATGGCACTAGACCCACTTAGATAACTTTGACTGTCTACTTACACCATCCAAACTGTTGCATCTTCTCTGGTTATAAATTCAGCATTGCATTTGTTAGTGTTTTGTTCCAAACAGCCAAATCTAACCTATTTTAGTAAGGTAGAATATTTCTGATCAGATAAGAAAGTGAAAAACAAGCAAACGAACAAATTCTTTTCCCAGAAGTTACATGAAAGAATCAAGGTAAAAAAGTGCTCAATGGATTTAACAAATATCCATACTAGTATCACAAACACTGTCACAGAATCTTGAAATAATATACTGTATTCAGCAGGTCTTAAGGTGACCAAAGTTTCTTTAAAATGAAAGAAACCACATAGGCACTCATTGCTATATGCTGGTGAATTGAAACAAAGTAATTAGTAAGAATGATCCAAAGATTTAACCTTATAGAATGGCTTGGGTTGAAAGAGACCTTAAAGCCCACCTAGTCCCACACCCAGCCATGGGCAAGGCTTCCCCCCCCAGCTCAGTTGCCCAGGGCCCCATCCAACATGACTCTGAGTGCCTGCAGGGATGGGGATCCACAGCTTCTCTGTTCAGGGCCTCACCACCTTCATAAAGATACAAGAGATAAACATCTCTTTTCAGAGATGTTGAGACAATAACCTTTAAACACTACTAGACCATTTTTTTTTCCCCCTAAAAAATCAGGTCCAAAAGTCACTGAAACGTCCTATCCATATCAGATTGGAACAATTTAACAGCACACTTCAGTCTTTACTTACCTGCCACACATTTGCAAGCTAATGTTCCCTTGGATGAGGCTTAGAGAGGCTGCTGCAAACCACCCACTGCAGAAATGACTGTTCTGGTATGACAGGTTACTGCCCTGAGAGTTGCTGGTGTGCACACCACTGCAGGAGGTTACCACCAGCACGGCATCCTGCATCACTGCCACTTGACAGAACAGAGATCACCAGCTGCTCCATGGCACGCAACAATTTGAACTTGGTCCTGCCAAGTTTTTGAACAAAACAGGAAGAAACACAAAATCAGGTACAGCAACCAACGAATGTTATTTTTAATATTAAGAAAAAATATATATGTATATTTCTGTGCTGGATGAGTCAAGCCTTTATTGCTAAACCAGCTTGAATTAAAGCAGGTGAAAAGCTGCTATACTCTAACCAGTGAAAACACAAAATCAGTTTCACAAATGATTTCTTAGCATTCCAGTTACAGCAAGCAGGAGATTCAGAAAAGCTTACTTTAATTAAAAACTTTATTTTTCATTACAATTCACAGTTTATACACGGCAAGACAAACTCTTGCCATGTGGACATTCAGAACACTGTGCTGGGGAGACGAAGGTCTTTGTTATAAGAGCATTGCTCGGTGCTGTTTCATGGAATTTCTTTAATTTTAAAAGCGTACTCTCTATAAATGTTAATTGACTGATATTTACACTGAGTTGACTGAATTTACATATTAATTTATATTTATTAGAAAACAAGCTAAGCATCCAAAAACATTAACATTCATATCTTGCATGTTATCTAATGGTCAGAGATGCTGTAAGATTTGCCACTTGAATCATGCCCAATCAGCAAAGTCTCATTCTTTTTAATTCACACAGAGCCTAAATTATTCTTTAAGGCCTGTTCAATTCATGTTATGTACAGCCATGTTACAGTAGACTAACATAAGAAAAAACCAACACAAAATTATCCACTCCATCTTGCATTTCTTCTGAATCTCACATACACTTGTAAGCAAAACAGAGGATATAAAATTAAAGTTAAGGTGTTTTCTTAAAACCAATAAAGAAAACCAATAGTCTGCTTTAGATCTGCTTCTCATCAGCCTATTCTGTCTGAACAATCATCAGTATTCAGATTGTGCTATTTCTCAGCTCTTCTTCATGCCTGCACTTATATTCAGAGCCATCTCTACTGGAAATGTATGGAGTCACAGTGATACCAGTTTCAGTCGCATTCCCGTATTAGTCACAGCTCCAGCACAGGCAGCCACTGTACAGCGTGACATTCAGGAAAGCACTCCAGCAGGGCTCCTGTGTAAAATATCATATGGTGTGTGGTGCGGCTTGACTTAAGGAGGAAGTTAAGATCCTCATTGCAGAGCAAATATCTGGCAGAAGGTTTACGCTCACTGAAAATGGTTGTATTTTGCTGCATTGTTTTCTGGATGTGGTTATTAGAATACAGCAATTAAAAGCCTCTCCTGCCTCTCCTCAAAACAGCCAACTTTATTTGCTCTTGTCATCTACAAAATAACTTAGTGATAGAAAAGCTGATTTTTTTTAAAACTTTTTTTTTTTTTTTTTTGGTACATCTGACACAGAGGGGAAAAAAAAAAGATCTGCTGAACAATGCTTGAAAAAAAAAAAGAAAAGAAAAACACCTAAAGAGGGTCTGCAGATCCTCCAGGTCAGTGTGAACAAATATCAGCTGGATCTGAGTAAAACAAAATTCTACTGGGGAACGTTTGCAACTTTCAGAACTGCAGTGCCTTTAAATTCAGAGCTAAGGACATCATTTGATGACTGTTGAGTTTTGGCATTCATTCTTGCTGGTTGGTATCTTCAATACAGACACCTTTAAAACACCATCATTTCAAGAAGAGTGAAAGCTCAAACGAAATGTACTTCTCGTGCAAATAAAATTAAAAGGAAAAAAGAAAAAGAAAGAAAAAGGAAAAAAAAAAACCCAAAACTATACAGGAATCTTAGAGGTTCTGGTTCTCCAAAAGATAAGGCACTGACAAAAATTTCTTAGGTAAAAGGCTGCATAAGAATTTCTTGCCATTTACAAATGTGTTGTAGTCCATAAATGGTCCATTCCTAGGCTCAGTAAGGTAGACCCTGAAATATTAAGGACTGATCCCTCAAAGCTACATTGTTACCATAAACAAGTGTGATTCATTCTTGAGGCCATATGGCACATTAGGAGAAGTGAAAAACAGTCTGGGCAGATAAAGGCAGAAGACGTTGCGTGTTCCAGCATCTTTCGATAACAGAAGTGCCATTCATCTTTGTGTCTTTGAAGAGATGCGATGGTAACTCTGGATTGCAGTTTCTGTGGAACTCATGCACACATATAAAATGCTATTAGCATTGATCTTTGACAGGGCGGAGAAAAAAGGGTGTATGGCTAGTCTAAGCCAAGAGCTTCTCAAGGACTGGGACCCAACGTCACAGCTACTTAATATTTTCAATGACAGCTATTTCTTCTGCTGCACAGTGCGGTGTCAAACCATTCATGTAAATGCTGTCTGTCTTTGTTAGAGCTGGCAAGAGGTCCTTCTCACTGGTGAGATGGTTAACTGACAGGGTTCTCTTGCAGGGGGTCAGGTCTTGGTTGTGGTTGACAGCGAGCTCAGCAGAGAGCTTTCTTTTGATGGAGGTAGCCCGCTGGAACTTGTCATAGATCTCCACGCTCAGGCGCCTTCGGGTTTCTTTGAACTCCGCAGTGACATTGGCTGTCCACTCTGCAGCGTGGGCTCGAAACTCCCCCACCTGCAGCAAAAAATAAGAAAAAAATAGTCAGCATAATAGGGCTGAGGACTTTAAAGTCTTCATAGGCTTGAAAGCAATGCAGCTTTGGGCTGGCCAGCAGAGAGCTGTAGTGGTTGACACAAATCTCTCATCCCATATACTTGCTGTTTTATTGACCGTAACGAAACAAGAAAAAATGATACTCTAGTAAGAGTTAAGAGTAATTTAAAATAAAATAAAATAAAATAAAATAAAAAATAATAATTTTAAAAGTCTTTCCTACTGAAATTTGTTACTGAATTACAGGCAGAGAACAACAGAGGGGAGCTCCAGAGCCCTGACAGCTACCTGGTGCCCAGCTGGTCAGGGCATGCTGACATCCCAGCAACCCAGACTGTGCTGTGTGTTGTTATTTATGAGCACTTCTACTGTGTGGAAAGATCCCTAGGAGACTTGGCAAAGAACTTTCTAAATTTAGACAGAAAAGCATTTTTAAAAGAAAGCATCAGCTGCTGGTATTCTCTCTTTCTTTCTGCTTGCATAGACGTAGTGCCAACACAGTAATAGCTTCTGTCCTGTCAGCAGCACATCTGTGTACCATCCTGCTTCCTCCAAGGTGACATGCCTGCAATGGGAGGGTGGGACAGCTGGAGCTGTCATCACTCTCACCCCAAGGAAATGCAGGCTGCCAGTCAGCACACTGCGCTGTGTGCTATCACCATACAGCTGGAGGGTGGCATTTCCCTCTCATGCATAGATCTCCAGGCTGGTTGGCAGCAAGGTGCTAGATTGCTCAGTCATTATAATTTAATGAATGTATGTAGGTATGTAAGGAAGCAGCCTGGTCTAGTAGGAGATGTCCCTATCCATAGCTGGGGGGTTAGATCTGGATCATCTTTAAACTCCCTTCCAACCCAAACCATTCTGTGATTTTGCGTCTGTATAACCCTGCTGTACATATGTGTGTTCCTGTCCTCTCACTTTAAGTGTCTTTGCCATAGTCTGTCAATATACAGGCTGATCAGCTTCTCTAAAACAATTGTAACTTTGACCCACTGTTTCTGCATTTCAGTGCGGTAAAAGCTGGAGCAAGCTGTGAGCTCAGGCTCTGAGGGTATGGCTGGGGAGGGAGGCAGCTGCTGGCACAGGCTCCCAAATTATCGTCTTCCCAGGACAGGTAGACTACGAGGTAGACTTGGCAGCTTACCCATGTAAAAGTCTGAGGTGAACGATAGCCTTATAAATTATACACTATTTATATATTTTTTCTCTTGTATTTCAACCAAACAGTTACCATATTAAATTTCACAGGTAATTAAAGGAAGCACCTTTTGAGGAGAATATCTTGTTATAAGGGAAAAGGGAATAGACTGCTTTTCTTTAAATCTTGGTTCTGCAGGCAGCTTATTAATTGGAACATATAGCACAGGGGAGATAGACTGCTGATAAATACAACTCCAAAGAAAAGCATTTTAGAAGAATTAACCTTCTTAAATACATTAGTCTAATTGGTACTGCTCAGTCCAGAATTTCAATCATCAGCAAGCAAGCCTGGACTTGGTGAGCACAGAAATCAAATACAAATTAACAAAGAGAAATATGGGGCTAAGCCATCAGAGGAGAGTGGCCAAAGGCTTATTCATGCTTTGCGGTGCAGTGGAAAACAGGAATATAATGAAGGTAAAAAATAATCAGCTCACTCAGGAGTGACGGGGTTTCAGGAAAAACTTTCCCCCTCCAGAAAGAAAACAAAAAGCTCTTTACCCAGGGGTCATTTTATTACATTTGTCAGCTTCAGTGAATTACGCAGTTGACTAATGTGGACCCATTATGTGTATTTTCTAAAACGAGGATTATTATCCGTAATACACAGAGGATTCGCCCAGCTGAAAGATTATTAGTATTTAAATGGTGCAATTAGGATCAGACACACTGCACTTCAGATCTGAAAATAATGAAATCTGCTCTGCTGAAACATTTCAGCTGCTGCACTAGTTTTATTAGTAGTAAACAAATAACAAAAGTATGATAAGCAGTATCAGTGCACTGACACCCTGGGGCAGCTTTGTGCTGCTCCAAAGCTCTCCTAAAGGCAAGCTGCTCAGATTTTGGAGCACACCGCTGTCTAGGGGAACAAAAAGCCTGTACACAGGTTGCTATTTTACCCTGCACACTGGTAGCCCTCTCCAGCTGTGTAAGACTTTTGCTCATGCCCACATCTCTGCAATTGCACATAACCACATTCAAGGGATGTTATTGGATCAGTAGTTTTAAAACTGTGTCTTGGCAACCTACTGGAAGCCACAAGCATCTTGAACTGCCTCTCTATGACCTTTCTAACCTGCCTTTTGTTAGTGGATCCAGTTCCCACTTCTCCCATGTGTTCTCAGCTAATGAAAAACAGCTGGCCGTGCTTCTGACAAAAGCAAGTACCTTTACTAAGGTTACTAAAGGTAACCTTTAGTACATGCTCAGAACTCTCTCACCAGTCCACCTCACAACATATTGATGATGGAGCTGTCTTGCACTAGGAAAGCTGCTCTATTTTAACTCATATGTATGGGAATTATTCTGGAAATTTTTCTAATTGTGGTTGTTAGGATTGCTAATTACTAGGTTCTAATTAGATTTCTTTGGGGAAGCAAGTTTATGCAGCTAGATAGAGAACATCATTAAATATGCCTTTTAGAGAAAGAATCATGTTCCAATTAAGATGATATGGAACATGAACATGGTGGTCTCAATCCTATCTGCCCATATATCAGAGCTCTGATGCTGCTTGGCAGGATTTCAATTCCATATTAAAATCACTGGGAAAAAAAAATACAGTGCTGTTACTATGCAGAATTGAAATGCATTCCTAGTAAAACAGAGGTAATTGGCACAGCGTGAGAAGCAACAAGTTTGGTGTGGTGTGAACTGTGTGTGCCCCCAAATTATTGCTTTCAGCCCCTAGCTTTTGTATGAACTAAATGCACTCAAAAATGTTATCTTTCTAGAATAAAACTCTTAATTCCATAGCAATTACAGATTCAAGTACAAAAGGTCACAGAAATAGAAATGTGAGGTTTTCAACTGCCAGTGAACATAAGCAACTAATAATTTGATCCTTCCTTTATCCATAGGGACCCTTCTGTATATATGCAGGTTCATTCTGTCCTTAGGGTATGACATTTCCTCCTATTGCATTACAGCTTCTTTTCATCTGGGGGCTGACAGACGCAAAATGCTTTATGCAAAGTAATTGAAATGCCAGTTGCCTGTTCTGATAAAAAAAAAAATAAAAAAAACTTACATACCCACCAAAACACTTGTTTACTTTTACTTAAATTCTCTTGCCCACAGATTACAGCACACAGATCTGATTTCTGCAGTTGCCATAGACCGATATCACTATACCATAGCTAGGCAACATGATGCAAAGACATGGCCTCAGCACAAAAATTACTGACAGCTAAATACCTTACATAAAGCTGAATTGCATGACACACTTCAGAAGTAACAGGAAAACCACGTCACAGTGATATAAGTCACACCAGATTGGTGATGCTGCCTTTTCCTAACCTTTGGGGAACAGAAATGCCACCAGTAATGGGGACTCGGACATTAGCACAGCTCCAGGATTGACTTCCTCAGTGTCAAAATCCAAATCTGACTACAAAATGTCAGATATCCACAGTGATTTCACAAGGAGCACAAACCTCAACCCATTAATGCTGAACTTTGAAAATCAACATCAGATTACTTGATCAGCTATTATGAAGTAATACCCTACTGCCTTATGGGACCCATCTCTGCTGGACTCTGACAAATTCTCAAAACATATGAACAAGAAATATATATATATTCTGCATCATAACACATCATCATGAAACACTAGACATTTTTCACTCAAACATCATTCCTTGATTCAATTCACTGCCCAGTACAGACTGTCTGGCCTCCAGCTACTACTGCAGATTGACCTCTATCTCTAAATATATGTTGTAAGGTGCTTATGAAAACCTGACATTTATTCTATTAGAAAACATAATGAGAGATAGCATCTGAGAAAATATAAAATGTCTACTTATTCCCATTAAAGCCACTTAATAAGTATATATATATACAAAATATACTGCATGAATTTTATACATGACTGAAGAGTTCCCAGACCTCACAAAAAAATGTCATTTAAAGATGAATTTACTGAATATAATGGAATTAGGAAAAAAAAAAAAAAAAAAAAGAACAATAAATAATCATTCTTTCTCTTTCCCTGCTGAAAACAAAAAACAAACAAACAAAAAAAACCCAAACATCTAAATTAATATTAACCCAAAGCTCTGGTCTAGGCCAAGCCTCTTACCCAGTATCATTGGTTAGATCAACACCTTCCCTATCGATTTTCATCACCACCAATTAAAAAGGAAAATCTGAAGATATTGAAGAACCTGATACATTCTTCAGTACATTTACTGCAATTCTTATTTGTCTGGAGTTTGAGGATCTTTCTGGATACTTTAAGAACAAGATATTCAAATAATTATACAAACAGAACTGCCCATGGCTCAGTAAGCGCACACAACTTATAAACTGCAATCTGGACAGCACAAGTCACATCGCCGTAACTATTACATATGAATAGCCTATACATTGAATTAAGTCACAGCCATAGTACAACAAACAAAAAGCACAAATAACTAACTCCTTGAATAGACCAAATTAAATACACACTTCTAAGCTCTCCTTAGCCTTGCTTGAAAAATCCCAATATGAGAGTGCAACCAATTGATCTGTTTACAGGGAGAGAAGATAGAGTTATGTTGCCTGGAAAGATGTATATGATGTGAAATAGAAGCTGTACCAGCGAGTACCAAACTATAAAAATACACATTACGTGTGTCAAGAAAACATGATTAAACGTATTTTTTTTAATCATTTGGGCTTTTTGTTTTGTTTTTATAATTTTATCCCGACTTTGTTTCCTTTGGCATACAGATCTCACACAATTTAGAATGGTCACGATGTTGAAGCAAACCAAAAAGAAAAAAGAAATAAATAGGGAGCAGCTGAGCAGGAAATATCCATCTGACTGTGTTTTAGTTTAAAAAAAAAAAAAAAGAAAAAGAAAAAGTGGCCATCTTCACTAATACTTTTAATGCTGTACATGTTCCTTAGTATATGATTTCTAACATTTATACCTAACGCAGTCTCCAATTTCTCAGCTTTTTTTTCTTTTCCTCCAAAGTAGTTTCCTGTTACTTCAGAATAACACATCCAATTAACCTCTCCTTGATCTGCTACTCAGCGACAAAACTAGAAAGAGCATGTACATGTCGCATTATATACTCAGCAGAGTGGAGTACATAATGTTTTGTCTAAGCTTTCAAGAAACTCATCTAAGCTTTCTCGGAAATCTGTCTCAGAAAGTCCCATTTAAAAACTGAAATAAGAAAAAATAATAACTTAGATAAAGGCAATCTTGATGTATTTAACAGTTCAGCTGCTGGGTGAGGTGGTTCTGTAGGTGGGTTTCTCTCTCTGCCTTCTCACTTTCCTGCAGTCCTGGGTAAACTATTGCTGGCCACAAATGTATGTTCATTTTTGCAGATGAGAAAGAAACCAAACAGGTTTGACAGACATTTTGATTGAAGCCCGTGCTTTTCCTGTATCTTAAGAGTTTAGAGTTCAACTAAATTAATTTCCATCCCCAATATATTGCTCTTAATATTTTTTTATTAGAGCATTATTAGAGAACATCCAGACCTCACTGCCCTGTAGCAGAGGTAGAGAAGACTGTTGTCTACTTGTCCTTAAAGGTAAGACAAGACAGTAGCAAAATGCAACAGAAAGACCACAGAGTGTACAGAGACACAGACTGAGCTTTCCCAGGTGTGTAACCACCACTTTCTGGTCCTTCATTCTTTCCAGAACTCAGCTCTGTAGGAAAGAACTCTTCTGCAGCAGATCTTTAACACACCAAACTTTCATTTCAAATTGAATGTCGCAAATAAAGCATTATTTGTTCTCTCATCTGGTACCCCTGACCGGCATATGAAACCCTATTTTTAAAGCCAAGTACTAGAAAGGAAAGATTCCACTTTGTAAAATTGCTATCTTCTGAGATAACATTTAAATTACTTAGACAGTGGTCTTTCTGTACACGCAGTGGTCAGAAGTGCTCTCCCTCTGGTAGCTGGATTATTCAGTCCTTCAACAAATAACATCTGTGAGCTCACTCCAGTGAGCAATGTCTGTTTGCTTTCACCCACAACTTCCATGAGTGCAGCTGATGCCATGGATAAAACAAACCGCGTTAGCTAAGGGAATGCAAAGAGATGATGAATTTTGATTTCTTTGTTGTGGAGAAACATATATGGTGACATCTGTGGGAGTGCACTTTGTGGAGACAGTGACAGGTGGCAGATACAAGAAATGCTCTTTTGCTCTATCATGGTCCAATTCAACCAAATCGGAACAGGTAGCCTACAACATCCTTTTTTCAATTGGCAAAAACAGATCAAAATAAATCAGTCATTGGGATATTTTTTTTTTCCTCCTTTGTTTACCTTTTTGTTGTTTTTCTCCCAGACTCCTGTCTCAGGTACCCCCTCAGAACTATTCCTGATATTGTTCATTAGACAATTCTTTGCATAAAGTTGGATGTGTATATTTCATTATTGTACACAAACTATTAGCTTGATTGGCTCTATTTCTAGCATTTCATATTCCTAATAAAATTTCAAGCACAAAGCAAAACATAAGCATCTCCTTTTAACAAACTCAGTTATTTTACTCAGTTGTTTCATCTACCTCAGAAAGCTATACAACCTCTTTCAACCTGATAGGACTGAATGACACCCACCTTTACTAACCACAAGAAACTACTGGAGCTAGTATGAAGCTCTCTCAGCTGAGCTTAATGTGATTCAGGAGAACAACATATATTCTGTCTATACATGCCCATGACTTTGCTGTGGCCAGAAATAGCAAACACTTTAAGAATTTTAGTAGAAACATAATGAAAACCAAGTCACAAGCAGTTGAAGGGCTCTGTCTTTTGAATTTCTCCCACAGGAAAAGCTGACTTCAAAAAATTCACTGGATTTTATTATTATTTTTTTCCCCACAATGATATGCAACAAAGAACAAAGAAATGGCTTAATTCAGACTTGGTACTAGGATGGTTATTGTAACTACAGGGTCAAGTCTCATCAAAAATAACTTAATCCTATATTTCCCAACGTTAACATCTGGGGTGATATTTTGTGAAATATTAAATCTCCACTTTAATTGCTCAACCTGAGTATTACAGTTGCACTCATTCCCTCTCTAGAGAAGTATTCCATAATTTCTTCAGTCTCGTTTATCCATTATTGCACACCACAATTTCCTCACTATCAACACAGCTTCCTGAAGGTGCAAGGTTATTCTGCTGAACTGGCTTTGCCTGGCGATACTTCCACGGGAGAGTTATCAAATGCAAACTTAAATGTTTGCTCTGAAATTATCATTAAAAAACTTTTTTAAAAGTTAGTCTTCAGGAATACTAATCATGAAGATGTGGGCTGAACAGAATTCATACTATATATCACTATCAGCAGAGTTAAATCACAGATACGTTTGTCTTAGTAACTTAAAGGATCGATCACATCTTGTCGCAAAAAAAGAAGAAGAAAATCAAGATTTCCTAATATACATTACAATAACCTGCATTCAAGGAATCTTCATGTTTAATTAACTCTGAGAAACACCACTGCTATAACTGATCTCTTTAATTAATTTCTATTTTATTATGAAGTGTAAGTTAATTTGTTCAAGTTTTATTTTTGGGAATTCAGTAGCTCTTGTCATTACTGTCTGGTTAAATTCAATCTGAACTGGAGACATTTTATCATTCCCAAACTGTGCAAGTCAACACATTGAGGGAATGGAGAGGAATGGGAAACAGCTGGGGCTAACAGACAACATATCCAGAATAGCACTCTGCTAACAGAGTTGTATTTTCTTAGCACTTCTGCTGTAACCAACACCACACAAACATCACTTTGGGACATTGTGGAACTTATGCAAAAACAAAACAGCCATCCGTACAAGGCTTTATTTTCTTTATCCTCAACTAAGAGGTGGGATATAAACACAGACCATCATGTTTTATTTTATTGGGGATTTTCGTTTATTTTTTTGCTTGTTTTGTTTTTGTGGATTGTTTTT
Source organism: Coturnix japonica (assembly GCF_054131305.1). Lineage (NCBI taxonomy): Eukaryota > Metazoa > Chordata > Aves > Galliformes > Phasianidae > Coturnix > Coturnix japonica. The sequence goes on along the minus strand of NC_140665.1, from coordinate 19,161,636 downwards.
TCATTGTTGTTTTGTTTTTTGCTTTTTTGGTTCTGTTGATATTCAGGTTTGACAGCATTTTATGACCTAATAGTTTAGGTTCTTCCCCATCATATACAAATTTGTAGGAAAAAAACCAAGCTTTTGAATGTTAGGCCACAGAGCCAGGGACTGTTTTCTGGTAATATTCCTTTCAATAACATCTGTAGCTGTAACACTGTGTTCCTACAGAAATTCAACAACCGCCTGCTGGTGCATCCTACAGTTGTGTCACCCCCATTAATCACCGCCTTCTAAAAGGATTTCACATGCAGTTGCTTCCACACTACAAACTGCCTCCCACAAATATTTCTCTAGTTCAGCACTTTCTAGGAACAGACTTGCACTAAGAAAGTCTGCCCAATACTTTTCTAAGGGAAAAAACAAACAAACAAAAAAAAACAACCCTGGATTGTTTTCTTCGATATAAGCTGCTCCATCTTGCTTAAAGCCACCTGCAAGAGATTAGCAGTGTGCAATGAATCGGCGGTGGTCTCACACCTTTGTATAAAACCTCTGATCAGCAGGCTATAGAGCTATCCTGATCATCTTCATTTCCAGCTCAGCGTATGGATGCAAGTACCGCATTGCAAGCTCTTTGTCACAGGAAGAAAATCTGTTACCACCCTCACTGAGCAGGCTCTGAGGCCTGTTTGCTTGCAAGGTCAGTTCAGTTCACTGAAATCTTGCAAAACTGTACTGCACCTCTCTAGCAAGCTAAGTGATCAAATTCTGTGATCAAATAAGCGCCAGAGATGCTGCCAAACCAGTGAAACCAGGAAGGAGGCCAGGGAAAGATGAAGGAAGGCTGTATTTTCAGCAAAGAGTGGCTCAGCTATTTTGTGAAGTCAGGCTTTACCTTCTTTTTTTTTTTTTTAATATACATGTAATATTACAAGACTGAAAGATACCATGCCACTCCGTGTATGCAGTCTACACTTAGGGTCCTCCCATATTGGATATGAGAGATGGATTCATATTCCCTTAAGGCTGGGACCCATATGTTTAGCCTTAAGCTATAGTAAAATGAAAAGTCAATAAATATTAAGGAGTGCAATAATATCCTTGGCATCAACATGACAAGCCTAATTCTGTTTTGACAGACATGAGTGACAGGCCTGGCGCTGATGCCAAGGAGATTAAACAGAGTGATGATTCAGATGAATCAAATTGTTTATAAATACTGAAGATAACATTTGCCTCTTGAATTTCCTGAAGAAGTGAGTAAGCTGTTTTTCATGTAGTTTTAAACCTGGTCATTAAAGAGGGATCCATACCATTCAATTCAAAAGAAAGACACCCAGCATGAAAATCACTTGTCCAAACAGAGTTGATGTCTAACAACCTTGATGTTCAAAGAAGAGAACCTGCTTGTAGAGGATTCATTTCATCTCACAGAGTAGATGCCTTAAAATGAAATGGATATGCTATAAACACTCATTGCCTTTATATTTAGCACAAGGAAATGTAGATGACTATGTCAGAAGTTACTCCCTACAGTGGAGATTAATTCCATCTTCATTTATTTGAAAGGAGTCTGGACTAAAGTATCATAAAGAGTACTGTGATCCCAAAGGATACAAACACTTCATTTTATAAACAAGAATTTGAACTGCATGGCCTAAGTGACTAAGGTTCTTGGTTGGGCAGGCATTTTTGCAGGATATACTGAAATTCAGAAGCTGCTGCATACTGCAGCAAAAAAAATATGAAATATTATCTTTCAAAGAGACTAAAATCAGAAAACTTTGTAAGTTCTGAGTAATCAGAGCACAGAGAATAATGAAGAGGGAGTTTATGGCAAGCTAGTATAGCTAAAGCTGAACTTCAGAGACAGATCGCCTACTTATGATTATAGCACACAGCATGTTCCAATGACTTTCTGACACTTCATCTATCTTACTGCATGAACTGCTTCCAGCAGCAGATCTATGCTTCTAAAACTCCCACTTCTGTCTCTACTTGTCTTTCACTTCTCTCTTCATCTGATGCATTCAAAACTTTCAAGACTATTTCAGGAACCAAGACCACCTGAGCAATTAAAAGACATCCTGATTATTTGGATTCTAACATCAAAGCATTAAAGTGGATCAAAGATTAGCTGACCAGATTTATTATTTTTTTTAATCTCAGTTCTATTTGCATCTGACAAACATTTTGGCACTACCCTGAAAAAAAAAAAAAAATAAATAAATTTTTTTAATTTGTTGAAACAGTGAAATGCATTATTACCACCAATCCTTATGTAAATCATTTTTATGATCAATACAGCTGCACTTGTAAAGCGGGAAACGTGAACAGGTCTACAGATCTTAAGTGATAGTCATGATCAACACATCCACTCCTTGGAACCTGGAGGATTCCTTTCACAATATATATTCCACTTTAGCACTTTTAAAGTTATTGTTTTTATTTTACTTCAGACCACATGAAGAAGCACAAAGGAGGCTATTACTGGTATCTATGAAAAACATCAAATAACTCAATTTTGGTTGCTGAGGGGAAGGAAATAAAGTGGCTTCTAAGCACTTGCATCCTCTGTCTCTGTTCTAGACTCCAGAAGAATTCAACAAGCTTGGCAGGTACCTGCCTTCAAAACTAGACCGAAAGAAATCAACTCTATCAGTCACTACTGATTGATTTGCCCTTTCCTGCATCTGAAAGGGATAAGGTAGTGAAGATATCCTTCCTCCCTTGCCCCTTTTCTCTCTCTCCCCCCCCCCCCCCCCCCATCAAAACTACAAGACAAGTCCTACACAAAATCATTTTTTTTACTTGTGGATGTTGATGTCCACAGCAAGTAAAAGTCTCTTGAAGGAAGACAACTTCCACAGCAATGTATTTCATTTGAAATATATTAACTTTCTCAGTTCTAAAAGTGCATTCATTATGGTCTTATAGATTTTACCCCAGTTTCTATCTCTCAGTAGATTTCAGTGTATAACATCATTTTTATGGATAAAGGCTTCTTCTGTATATAATGAGCTATTTTTCCCCAGCGAATGATAGAAAGTTACCTTTAAAAAAAAGTAAGTAAAAGGCATGCTTATGACTAGGATTTTCCACACCACTCACTTCTACTATCTGAACTACAGATAAGATGATCTGCTATAATCTGCATCCACAGCATCTGGAACAGAGCATCATAAATTTAAGCTTAACTGAAAAAACAGGGAGTACATGAAATTTAGTCTCCTCTGACTTCTGCTGGCACAGAGAAGACTAAATTTCCACTGAACTGCCTTGGCTTCTTCACTCAAATTTTCCTAGACAGATAGCAAAGATGAGCTGAGAACAGCAGTTTTTCAATAATGCAATGCTACTTGTAAAGGTAACGCAGTGCTTCTGTTAATCAGTTAATCTGTCAGCAGAATGCAGTACACTTACACACAAATTCCTTTCTACAAAGTTAGCACAGAATTCAGAAATAATTTTTTGTATTTTCTAACTAGCACAAAGATTTCTCAAATCAGCCTCAGTCATTTCTGATACTGTAGCATCTATTGCCAGAATGTTTCCTTTCTGCCATGGATTTTCTCAGACACACTTGAGCAATGAGTTAAAAAGCAGGGGAGCACTTCTGAACATCAGGGATATGACTAATTGAACAAATGGTACCAATTATGTTATGTCTGTCTTTAATTTAACCTAAAACACACGAGACACTTGTTTACAGCAAAGTCCCCAGTACCTGCATCAGCCAAGAGAATTTGGTTATATCTGAAGAATGAGGCTTTCCTTTCTGTAGACAAAATGAATATGCTTGTTTAGGCTACAAAGGTGAGAAAGAATGGAAAGAGGAAATAAGAGATACATTCCTGGTTCCTGAGCAAAGTTTGGCATAGCACTGTGCTGCATAACCTGGCAAGTGGAGCTTTGCTTCATATAAATAGTATTATACTTTATATGCTGAAGAGGCCCATGACTATTCAATTTGTGTTTCTTTAAAGCCTTTCCAAAATGAGCCTATGTTGAAATATCTATAGTATTAAAAAAAAAAACAAAAAAAAAAACCCAAGACATTATAAAATCGACACTTTGGTAACATATTATCATTATAATAACATGGATAATGAGAGATTCTAAACAAGATTAAAATACTCAGTGCTATGTACAGTTATGAAGCCAGGATAGCATCTTATCCAGATATCTTACTACCTAATAGAACACTTTGAGAAAAGAGAGATTAAGGACCAAATTCATTTTAGAAAGTAAAACAAAGAACTAGACTGTCCCACTAGTGTATGAGGAAGGGCAACAGATCCAAGCCTGAGCAGGGTATTTTTCATAGCCCCAAGTTATTGAGCCTTAGTCATAATACCATTTTTTTCCCCAGGAAATAAATGCAGCTTAGAAAATGCTCCAAGCTAAGAGCAGTTAAACTGTAAAAGAGTGCACTAGGGAAATACTATATGTATTTGCCCAATTCTTTCTGCATACAGAGGAAAGAATGGTCTGGGTGGCCTTGATTCTTAAGCACAAAGCAATAAATTTCAACAACAAAAGCTAATCACATTTGTCGAGATCTGACAGTTTCCCTGCAGGCAGTGGAAACAATACAGGCTGGGTGGTAAAGTTGCCTGCTGTGTTTATCCAGAATACAAGACTGTGAACCTGCATACTGTTGAACTTGCAAATAAAAACACTTATGTGATAACCATTGCTTCATATTTGTGAATGTCATTAGTAAAGTTAGCTCTGTGAACCATAAATATCCCTTGAAATTTGCAAAGCAGAAGATCAGTTCCAATACTCATTAAATAAAATGGATCAAATAAACATTGTGCTCTGCTTCAGAGCTACCTCCTTGCATTATTTAGCTGCTTATTCTTTTATTGGAATAAGCGTTTATGAAATTCTCAGTAAAAACGTGCTTAAATCAGGCCTGCTGCATCACTCTCAGTAGCTGTAAGAGCTATGAACATAGCAGATAGGCTGCCTTTCCATACAGACCTCACAAAAAGGGCTTTACTATTCCTGCCCAGCTCATATCCTCCTACCCACTGCCACCATCACTGCTCCCCTACGGTTAGGAGGAGGCAGGAACCCTGAGGGGCCCAAGGAGCATATAAAAAGTGAAGATGTATAGGCATAAACTACCCTTCATAGTAAGGTCTTTGGAACTCAGTTTGCCAAGATTACAACTAAGCACTGATGGTGCACCCTACAGCTAGGAAGATACCTTAAAGAAACATAAGTAGCAGGCACAGTAACTAGCATATTCATTCAATAACAGCAACAAGGATTGTTTATATTTGATTAACGCAAATGAACCGAGGAATTGAAGTTGTACCAGAGGGAAATGATATATTGTTTAAAACAAAAGTTTCTTCTAAAGCTTCTAATGAAGATCAAACTGTGACAGCTGTAACCAAAGGAGATTTTATTTATTCTCTAACATTTTCAGAAGCCAGAACATTTTGTTAAGTGACAAAATTTGAAGTATTATATCATCATTGAAATGATAAATACATATTTACAAGTATATTTTAACTGAAAATGACACACCTTACTACAAATAGCTATGCATGCAGCTGAAGATAATCAAGTAAAATACACCCAGGCACATTTAAATAATACGTTTTAATACCTGACAAGCTAGGGAGGATTTATTCTCTTAGTGCTATAAGATGGAGAAAGGTATATTGAATATAAATTTCTAGAGTTCTATATCATTTTTCTTTCTGTGCTCACATCTCATAGAGAAACAATCAAAGCAGAATAATTTTTGTCTCAGAAATTAAGGTCTTCATTGTGCCATTCAGAAGAATTCTTCTAGGAAATCATCTTCTACAAGACAGGTGCAAATATGCACACACATTTAATTTAATACATTTTACCTAAATCTATATGCAGCCATGCAAAAATAAATAATCACTAAAGGTCTGTCTAGACTGCAATAAAGATTCCATTTGAGCTATGACGTATACTTAGCATAGAAACAGTTTTGTTTTGTTTTTTTTCCCATTCCCTAAGAGCAAAAGGGGTTACTTATTCACCTGACTTATGAACAAAGCTTTTATAAAACAATATTTCTTCTCTTTTGGAAGTTTTCTTACCTCTTCTTTTGTCTTTTTTGATATGACTCTTAGCCAGTCTCCAATCATGCTGAGAACAGCTGCAAAGTAAGCAAGTCCAACAAGGATCCAGAACCACACCACTGGCTTATAAAAATCTAGGTACTCAATATCTGATCCTCCTGAAAAACAATGAAATTAAAAACAAAGCACATTTAATTGTTACAGGCATAAAACCTTTTTAAAATCAATTCTCTTCCACAAGTTCTATTTCTTCCATTTTCTTAGTACTGCAAAATTTTATAGCAAATTATTTCATTGTTAAGGCATCACAGTCTAAATTCCTCCATTGCTGAAAAACTTTTGTGAGATCAGCAGTACTATGCAAATTGTACACAACGGTTCCTAATCTTTCAAATAATGAAAACGAACACTGAGAAACTGATTCAGTTTCTGAGATATCGTTATTTAAGGTGGAGGTTATTGTCGATAGCCTGAATGAAAGGACTTCCCACCTTCTTCAAACATACATGCTGTACCAAATTCGAAGTGTTGTTCTGTAATATGTAATATATACATATGTTGAGAAATCTGACTTTGCTAGGACTTAAAAACACATCTCCATTACATGAGTCCTTAAACTCTGGTAAAGAATAGTACCAGCATTAAGAAGCACCCCTGTGGGGCAGTCAGACACTGCCATCTCCATTTTACAGTAGAGAAGAAATCAGTCTACAGGGACTTGAGTTGAACTCAAGAAAAAGTGGATAATTTAGTTGGCAGCTGAAGGCAGGGGTTTTTTTTAATCCCTCTGCCATAAGAACCAGAGACTTTCTTCCTTCCAAGTGTTGTAGTGAAAAAAAAAGGGGGGGGGAGGATAAATTTCAGAGATGCTGTAATGGAACTTTTATGTCCAACACAGCTATAAAGAACAGATGCCTAATTTCCCACAAAGAAAAAGAGGGGAAAAAAATAAAAGGTTATGTTCATCCAGAGCTCTCAGACAACACAAACTAACTCATATTTCACATCCCACAATACAATAAAACAAGCCTTAAGCTTGCAAGTCAGCTATACCCTGTCAAATAAAATCATATCCTTCATTCGGGTTACTGCAAAGAGAAGTCTAATTTGTATATCCGCCCACTGAAAGGCCAAAGGAAAGCACTCTTTATCCCCTTTCATGGAAAATAATTATTTTTCCCTGCTATTGTTATCTAATCATCACACAGGTTACAAGCAAATTTTACTGACTTATCTTTGTGAGGAAGCCCTCATAGACAGAAATTATTTTTCTCATGTCAACAAGCCTTTTCAATAATAAAAACTGCTGAGCAGGAGAGGTTTATTTAACTGCCTAAGAGATAAATCCATAATTTTTTTTAGAAAAGGTACTTAACACCTGCACAGTTACAAGACAGTCTGGAATAGAAAAGCCTACCTGCAAAAGTTTGAGTCTGTGGCACTTCAATGCAAACTAGATTCCAGATAAAGCAATTTGTTAACAGCTGTTTCATAAAAACCCAGCAAAACAAGGTTTACCCATGTCTTTGCCCTGCTATCATTCAAAAAGGTGCTGATTACCATGATGCTTCACAGCTCTGTCAGGAGCCATCCATGAACCACACTCCTTGGTTCACATTCATCAGCTGCTTATACAGTGCACAAGGAAATACAATACGAAGTATCCTCTCACCAGACTTACTTCTGAAGTATAAAGTTTATAAATGGAAACTAGAGATCAAATATACCAGCCTGCAGGCAGCATTTCCTTCACTGTGTCAACCCAGTTTATTTATAGGAAGGTTAATTACCAGGTCAGGAGTTAGGACATCTTGATATTCAATTAATTTCTTTCTTTGCTTTCTGACCAGGAGATGGCTCCATCTAGCCATGCCCAAAGGAATTCATCTTTCCAACTTTTGCAAGGGGCAGTCAAAACACTCTAGGACAACTTACCACTTGTTGAATTTATGAATTCTAAGGACTCCTTGGTGAATCCTTATCGATTTAATGGAAGACCATGAAGAAAGAGATGCACCTAAGCATACTTGTCCTGAGATAACTCACTCTATATGTATTTACACATATAAAAAACAATTACATAGATTAAGTAAACAGTTTCCTTTGTTGATGCCATTCTTTTCCCTATTCTTTTTACAGTTAACCAACCAAAAATTTCTTTCTGTGAAGTCTTTTTTGCTTACACTTTTTCTTGAAAACTATAAGTAGAGAATAGAAAATGCTATCAGCACAGAGTATCTTAATTCCTTGTTAGCAAAAAGCCTATGGTTCATTCCAAACTTAGCACTCCAGACCAGTAAAAGTCATTACTACTTTATATCAGTAGTACAGATTCTGGATATAGAGACATGATTCACTTTGAACACAGGTCAAATCTATAATGCCCAACCCACAGGCTGCATGCAGCCCACATGTGGCCACTCTCTGTTGGCATGCCATCATGGCGATGGCTCTTCCCTCTGAGGGGCCTGGTCCAGTCCCGGTGTGCAAGTGTCACTTCACAACAACCAAATATTGGTGTGTGATCAGCACCTTCTGGGCTGAAATCAGTGCACAGTACAGTCTTAACTCAAGTTATGGAAAATAAATTCATGCATTTTGATACAATGGTTAAACACAGCCCTGCGAACATAGGAAAATATGAAGGAATCTGAGCATAGGCTTCACGATTGACTAAAGAAATCATCGATATTTTTGGGTTACTAACAATTCTATTTTCAGTTGACAAATAAATTAGTTGTGAGTTTTCAAACAGAATGCATAGAGCTACAATTAAACATTTGGTCAAGTTTTTTTAACAGACTTTTATAAACTCTCTTATCAGAAAGGAACACCCCTCACAACTTATCCACCTCACAGCTTCTGGGCAGTACCTACACTTGTGAACAAATAAACCAGTAGAAAACAGAGAGACACTTCAGAATACAGAGCACAGCTATTAAACACCCTTCCCATGCTGTCCTACTCAGAAGTCAAGAGACAATGCACACTGACTTAAGCTTAAAGCAGCCTGCATGGTTCACACTGACAGATGTGAAATGCTGAGGTGACAGAAGCACTTCTGAATGCCAAAAAGACACAATGCCAGCAGGAGAAATCAAGATTCTGGGTTGCTGTGACAAGTAGGTGAGGTGTTCCACTTTGGTGACATTAAATCTATCAGTGTTCTACAAGCTGGATCTCCAGCTGAACAATTCAGAGCAGACACAGATAAATGTATTAAAATGGAAACACCCTTAATTTAGTTACAGCCCAAAACAGTGAGAAAGCAATATTCTAAAAATCACAGATCAAAGGAAAAAGAACACTTCAGAAAATATTCTTAAGGCGGAGACTCACTTTAATTGCACTCATTCGCTGCTTAACCTTATGAAATAATATCATTATGCCCCACTGAGAAACACGCTTCTCATGCGTTATTAATAATTTCTCACCTCCTCAGAATTCAGTCAAGTTTTAGGCATCTAATCTATATCATATTTGATAGCTGCTACATTCCCTCTTTCAGATTTGAACTGCAGTTAAAGGATTTATCTGCACATACGAACATGCTGTACATATTTTGACTTCATTACTAACTTAGGTAGGCAACTTCCTTACACCAGAAAAATGACGTGAAAAACTCTTTCCTCTTTCACAGAAGAGGAATTATTAGCAATATAAGTTTAGCATTCCTGTAGAATTAAAATGATTTATTTGAAAACAAGAGGTATTTGAATTAGTATGTTATGATTTTCAAAAGAGTCCTGTCTATTCCTTTAGAATCGTTTCCTCTGTGTGTGTGTGTGAGAGAGAGAGAGAGAGAGAGAAGCTATGATGGTAAACTACCTTTAATTAAAAACAAACAAACCCTAAATAATAATAAAGTTTGTTTTTTGGCATACTGTTCGTGTATTTTCTTGAACTTTGAATACAAAACCTCTTCATCTTTTCCCTCCTTGCTTCAACCTTGAATGATCAGCCTTTTATGTATGTCTTAAGAGTTCTCTTGCTGGTGGAAACTGCAGCTGAAATTTCCAGAGGCTGTAAATGACAACCTGGATTCTCAGTGCAAAAAGGGCGTTCTGTTCTTGTTCCTGCTTGTCCTCCAGTATAAATGAAAATTAACTTGTAGAAAAACTCAAGAGCTGTACAAAAACTTCTGTTACAACAACCAACCCTACAGACTTTAATACATTCCCTAATCCCTAGCTCCTCTGTTGGCCACTTTCTCATACAGCTATTTGGAAAGGCTCTCCTTTACTTCCTAAAAGTTCTCCAAGGCTTTATATCCATAGGTGCCAGGCAGGCAGCAGCCCATTTCATGATAGTGAAAAGTGGCAGATACTGGAAGAAATCTCTTAACCCCAGTACAGCTTATAATAACTGTAACATTCCTACGTACATCTTGAAAACACGGGTTTTCTTCTGGGATGATGTTTCACAGAAAGATAATATGATAATTATCAAAATATTTTGAAGTTTTTAAATTGTTTGGAATTTTGTTTTGTTTGAGGGAACTTTATGAAATAAAGATGACAGTTATGAAATATCCCACAGATCTCCAATATGCTACAAGAATTGCCAAATACTTTATTTTTTTTCCTAGAAGCCCACTCCATTGTAATCACAATTTGAAGTTCCTCTGCCTGCCACTCTATTTTAGCTTTGACTGTCATTCTAAGTGGAAGACAGCAATTTACACCTCAAATATTATTTAAGAAACCTGCCTTCTCAGCCAAGAAAATCATAAAAAGAACTAAATTAATGCCAGCCCAAGACTTCTTTTTCCCCACTTGCATTGCAACATAGGCACTGAGAAGTAAACTGATGTAGAGTTCTTCCTGCTTCATGACTCACCATCAATAACCAGAACCAAAAAATGTCATGTTCTAGAGTCACAACAAATCCAGATGCTTCTGTCAGGTGAAATACTGATGCTCTATAGGGCAACCTATCCTACACTCTTTCACCCCATTACGTGCTAACTTCCATGCACTTGCTTAACCTCTGTTTAAGGCATTCATCTTTTCTAAATTTTTGAGTGATAGTGTTCTAGATGAAGTTTGTAATAAAAGTGATGTTTAGGATTTAAGAGGTAGTTATGACTTACGTAAAAGGAAAAAAAAAAGCAAGTTAGTAATCATAAAGTCTGCTTACTAATTTGTTAACTTGCAAAAGATTCTGCATGCTTTCTCAAAATTAATAAGGAAACTTAGTTATTCAGATAAATGTTATCAGCTTTATTGAGTACCTGCAGAATTAGTTTGCCTTTTAAAACAGCTAGAGGCCTCAGAGCTGAACACAGCACTGCAGGTTGGGCATTGTGCAGGCAGAGCAGAAGGGAACAATCACCACCTCTGGCCTACAGGTCAAACTGTTTTTCATGTTTCCCAGGAGACTTCTGGCTTTCCAAAATGTAAATGTATTCTGCCTGCTCATGTTGAGCTTTTTCTCAACCAACAGCCCCAGGTACTTCTCCACAGGGTTGCTCTCAATCTATTCTCTGTCCAGCCTGCATTTGTGCTTGGAATTGCCCTTACCCAGCCACAGGACCTTGCACTTGGCCTTGAACTTAATGAGGTTCACATAGGCTCACTTCTCAAGTCTGCACAAGCCCCTCTGGATGGTACCCCTTCCCTCCAACGTGCCAAGTATACAAATCAGTCCTATGCATTCTTATCATCAGGTATCAGAGTACATCAGTCCATACAAACAAGATGAAAATTAGTGAGCTTACTGTCAACATTGTCTCTGACAAAATACAATCCACTGGCCATGTTAGCCTCACACAATGATAAAAGTGTCCTAACCTGTTCTCTTTAGCATCTTCTGCAAGTACAAATCCAACTCCTACACTCTGAATCTTTAAGCTAATAACATCTCAGTACTAATACAAGTCTTGTGCACGTTGCTGTAAAAGGAAATAGAAAACATTCACAGCATTTTGATAGCACCATTACACCGGCATTTTAAAATTAAAAATATGCTTAAGGACTATGAAAGGCCATGAGGTATAGAACAACAGAATTCAAGGGCATTCAGTAGAAGGAAAATGTGTTTCCTGGTATAATTAAAAAAAAAAAGACAATGTAGAAACAAATTACGATATTAAGTGGTCTACAAATAGAAATCTGCGGAAGTTTTATAATGAGAGTAACGATGAATGTACTCAGTGTTCCAGCTAGAGGTAAGTGGGCTATTTCACATAATGTCTTACAGTAAACATCACTAGGTCCTCATACATGATTATTTTTATTTCCCTAACATGTACATGCCCCACAGGACAGAAAAATTTAGAGCACCCAGGCTCTTTGCTTTGAAACAGAATAAATTTTTTATTTGGTATTAGTCAGAATTTGTTCCAAACCACAAAATCCAGGAGTAAAATTGAAGCAAGAAAAACAATACAAGGAAAGAGACAAGTAAAAATCAGAGACATCCAAAAGAAATACAGAAGCATCACAAAAATAGTTACTAGGAGCTACTCAGCATAAGACTCAAACACTGGGTGCACTTGGACTCATGCAATGGCAGTAACTTCAGATGGGACATGGAAGAAGACCACATCATGTGAATATCTGCTAGCTGTGCTTTACTCCAGCAAAACAGCCCTACACTTCTTTTCTAACTGCTGCTGATATCAGTTGGAATAAGCTCATTTCTATTGCCTCTGTCCGACACACAGAGGCTCCAGAACTGGGGAAAAGGCACCTCTCAATGTTGGCCACATTGTTTATGGGATATGCTGAAACCTTCTTTTCATATTACAAATTACACATAAAAAAATGAACACATAATAAGCAAAGCACAGAAAGGTACAACAACAACAGAGGATTTCAGTGGTAGAAGCAGAAATCTGGAAAAATGCTTTGAAAGCCAAAGGATGCTCACAAAAACTGTGTTGTATATCAAAGCAACATGAGACACTAAGGGATTTTTGATAAAGTAAGAATATTCAGCAGACTAAAATAACATAATTCTTCTTGTATACCTCACAGTCTGTGAGGACAAAAATAATCCTAAATTAGGTAAAGCATCTTTTTGACAAAATAGCAGAGAAAAAGAATTAAGATGCATTGAGATAGGTTAATTGTCCCATCTCCTATCTGTAGCTTGCAATATGATCTAACGCTCTTCAAGGGACTCAAGACAAATACAATGAAGGGTAAAATTGTAAAAGAAAGGTTAAAATACCCCCACACACACACACGCTCACATGTAGTTGGGTTTATACCCCCCACCCACAAATAAAATAAAAGCAAAACATAATTGTGCAAAACAGGATAAGATAAAGTTATGAGGAAAAAAAAATAATTACCTGCAACATAGTCACCAAATCCAATGGTAGTTAAAGTGATAACAACAAAGTAAATTGCATCTAGCGTGCTCCAGCCTTCTATGTGCTTGAATATGACCGCAGGAAGAGCGACAAACAGCACGCAGCCAAATAGTATGAATATTATTGTTGAAATAATGCGAATCTTTGTCTGACTCACGTTCCACTTCTATGGAAGAAAGAGAAGGGAGAAAATAAAAAAAATAAAAAAAAAAATAAAAAAATCAGTTGTTAATAAAACTGTGCTGCCATCAATAAGCACCTATTACCTAATGTGAGCACACCATAGTTCACAAACAGGGAAAATAAAAGTCAAAGCATGGTTTTGATTTGAAAGTGTCTTCAAAGCAAACACGACCATCTTAGGAAGCATTTTATAGTAGGAAATGCAGAGTAGGTCTTTACTCGTCACTGTGACTGACTTTGTGGTCTGGGTGGGTGGTATGTGTAACATGCATTGATGTTAACAGCTGATTGTGCTAGCTTTCAATGAGGGCTAAGTATTTGAGTGAGCTTCAAGTAGTGTTTGCACTTCAGATGTCTGCTTACTTCATTCATAAATACCTAATTAAAAATAGTAACTTTAACATTATTTCCCTTTAATCAAATAGGAGAGCTGCTCCAGTATCATTGCCTGCCATGAAATCACAGCCCATGACAGAGATGGACATTAGTGGTGTGGAAGTAGAGGACAAACCTTCCAGACAATATTCCTTTACATTATGTTGTGGTGGGACTGACAGTAGCAGAGGAGCAGTCTGACTTCTGATATGGAAGCGTGTGTGAAGCAAAAGCGTGTCACTGAGTTCCTCCACATGAAAAAAATGGCAACTGGTGACATTCACCAATGCTTGCTCAACACTTATGGAGACCCAAGAATGGATGGATGTGAGCACACTTAGGCGGTGGGTGGTGAATTTCAGCAGTGGTGACAGTGATGTGAAAAACAAGCCATGCTCTGAGTAACCATGAATTACTATGATACTATGAAATGAAAAGTACCTCAATGAGTTCATCCACACATACTGGTGGATTATGACAAGGGAACTGTGTACAGAGCTGACTGTCAGCTTTGATGTATTTGGAACAATAGTGGCTATTTTGGAACATCCCAGAACTTGTGCCAGGTGGGTTGTACAAATGCTCACACAGAAACAGAAGGGCTGACAGTCACAGTTTCCTGGATCACTTCATTACCAGTGACAGACAAGTGCCACTACAAGTTGGAGTCAAAATGGTGGTCTACAGATTGGAGACATGTGAATTCCCCATGGAAGAAAAAGTCGAGACATTTCTATTTTATTTTTTATATTTCACTGCATAATTGATTATGTCATTATATTGATTATCTCATTATATTTCATTATATTGTACTGCAATGTGAATTTGTCCGGCATGAACTGAATACTATGTATTCAGACTGCTTTTCAAAATCCTCAGCATCATGTTTAAGTAGAATTCTGTCCTCTCACCTTCGACTCTCTCCAGTCTGATATAATCTATAGAATAAAAGGACTTTGCTTTTTACTTGTTGCATAAATTACTAAGCTGTTGATAAAAAGCTACTGTACTAAAGGTAGAATGTCAAACATGACTTTGCAATACTGTATTCTCTACCAATTTGACAATTTTCCTCTCAGTGTTCTGTTTTTTTTCAAAGAGTCATCCAACCAGCTACAACATACTGATTTAAATTCAGAGAAGCAAAGGATTGCACAAAACTGGACTATTTCTTGTATTTAACTTTAGTGCCAACAGAAACCATGTTTTCAGTCAGCATAACCAAAGTCCAGCTTTAGTAACCCAAATCTCAGTAATAACTCAGATTATGGTAACATGAAATTCCCTGCTCTGACCCATCAGTCTTCTCCCATTTATTTGGAAAATGAGTGAACAGAATGAGGGAATGATCTGCACAGCAAAATGTGTATCAGTGTTTTTATTCAGACTGCCAAAAGATGACAGGTCACTGAATTCTTGTTGCACGTAAATAAATATTACAGGGAAGGAAAAAAGGAAAGAAAAGAGGAAATCAATTATCCCTGTGAGCAAGAGTCTAAGAGACCAAACAAATTGGTCTGATAGCTTCTGTACTTGAAAGCAAAAACTGAAATTCCATTATAATAAAGTGAAATGGATAAAAATAAAATGTGCTCATGGAACGTTCTTACCCTTTTTAGACACATCTCAATGGAAATTGCTGCTATTCATCAATAACTTATTGGGATTTGAACTGATGTCCTCAAATAAAAAAAAGTGCTTATTCTTAATTTTGTCTTTCAAGCTACTGTGTATGAAACAGATTAAGTTAAGCAACAAACTTCCTTTGCTATAATTTCTGGTATTTGGTTCTTAAGCACTGGCTGCAGCTTAACATTATCTATATCTGCATAAATCTGTTGGGTCTCTTCCTCCACTTGGGCTGTGCTGCTTTGCAAGTAGTAACTAAAGATTCACAGGCCAGACAAAATGAAGGACACGAACCTTTAGGCTTTGCTAAGTTTAACTGAAGGTGCAAATACCATGTCCAATGACAGGCAAGAAATGGCAGGCTCTGTACCATTTAGGCCATCCTGCAACCCTGAACACACAAAACATTAACCGGTTACAGACCAGTAAATCTAGAAATATTAGCATGTACAGACTGTGATTACTTCCTCCTGATGCCACCTGATTTTGTGAACTGTAGTTTTAAATTCAGACACCAAAGATCTTCTGCGAATCAATGCAAAGAAACAGTAATTGCCAGAAGTCAACACTACAGCTCAACCCCTCCTTTCCCCATGTCAGTGATTTCCTACCACATACCACACTACAACATTTAAAGGAAAACATCACAGCAAGTTTGGAGTAATTTAAGGGCAAAACAAAAATAAAATGTTTTGTTTCTCCTAATCATCACTATTATAGAAAACATTGGACCCCATCCAGCTCTCAATTAACGGTGTTCAATGTGTTCAGAGTTTGCAGTGTTCTCCCTACATTCTCTAGACATCTGGTTACAAGGATGGGCTGTACCCCATGCATTACACATGTTAAATTTATAACAATCAGTTAGCATACTCACAACAAAGGTATCTTCTACTTTGGCAATTCCTTTTCCAAAGATTGTCCCTAGTTGATCTCCAACACCAGCCAAGAGAAAACCAAACAGAGGAATTCCCAGTAAGGCATAGATGATACAGAATATCTTTCCACCTTGTGTGCGTGGGGAGATGTTTCCAAAGCCTAAATTACAAACAACTTGAGATGTTTAAAAAGAAGTTACACATATCACACTACATAATTTTAAAGGACTACAGAAACAGAACAGTTGCAAACAAGTCCTACTAGGTTAACCACATGACAAAGACCACGCTGTGGAAAAAATAATAATAATACTAATAAAAAATTCTAATGAAAATGTTGTCAAATCCTCTTTGAACTTAATTTTTTTTCATACTCATGTTTTGTTGAAGCAGTAAGCCATTAGTAATAATACAGCATGAGTTCTGAAATCATTGTACTTTTCAGAAGAGCAGTGTGTACTTTGAGGGAGGGCAGAGGGAGAACTCATAAAGGGAGAAAAAATGATTATTTTCTATGGATAAATTAAGCACCAGCTTTTAAAGGAATTACTTTATCTTTTTTAGTAGAAAAGATAATGTGTAGAAGATCAAAAGGAAAATATTTTAGCACGTAATTGAGACATTCATGTCTCAGTTTTTGTCTTTAACATTAAATTCTGCTTAAAATATACTTTCCATGTAAACACTAAAAGCATTCAATGTTCACTCAATTTTCCTTTGAAAAATCTGACAGATTTTAGAGATTTTACTTGCTCTATTGAGAACCTGCAATGACAATTTTCTATTTAAAATAGCATACTATTGATGCACACCAACTATAAGCTTCTATAATGCAAAGGACATTCAGGGAATATCTAATTTATCAGAACTTTTATTTAACTACTTTGAGCACGCAGGTTTAAAATGGATTTTTCTTCTAGAAACCCACTTATGTTACCCTGATCTTTGGTTCTGCTCTCACACAGATTTGCTAAAGAAAAGCTTTGGGTCAAAACCTTTTCAACACACAGGAGACAGAACTGTCCCTCACCCAACTCTGTTACAAAAAACATGACTGAAATACATTTTACTCCCAGATATTTTGCCATAGTTTCTGCTTACAAATAGTAATCATAAGAACAATAAATGCAATGTTATAACAAAAATGTTTAATTCGGTTAAAAAAAAAAAAAAAAGAGGGGAAAAATTGCTTTTATTATTAAAGTTTTTACCAAAATAACTAATAAGCCTTCTCAAGTTAAACAAAGGACAGAATTATAGACTCACAGAATCATTAAGGTTGTAAAGACCACATCGTTCAACCATCAACCCATCACCACCATGCCACTAAGCCATGTTACCCAGTGTGAAATAGGAATCATCAGCTACAAGCCCTGGAACTTGTAAATTGTTTGTGCATTAAAATCAAGACAAGAACATGACTCAGTGCAGGTGAATAAAGTCAGAGTACTCCTAGGATAACCTAGTATTCTTCCCTAAACCAGAGCCAGGGCTAAAATTACTGATTATTATAATTCAGGAAATTTCAGCTCCATCGAGCTCACTCTGTGCCTACATGCAGCAAGCAGGAAAGACCCTTGAGTTTTAAAACAAAATTAGCTCATCACCAACCAAAAGGGACAAACAGATCCAAACTAGTCTGTTTTCATAAATATCTCTGTTTATGCAGCAACAGGAGCTTGAATAGCTGCCAGGGTGTAATTCCTGCAGAGTCTTAATGCAATTCAGAACCAGAGTCTGGATACACCAGATTTATAAAACTTGTACTGGGGAATCTGGAAACAGCTCTCCCATCTCTTGATTTAAGAATGTTATTATTCACTTGTTCCAGAAAAATGGTACCATAACAGTGACAAAATACCAGCCCAGTCAACCACAAGTCAAGCAGGCAATTTTTCTCACTTTACTTCATTAAGCAAACTGGCACTTTCTGTGCATCCCATAGCTATTACGATAGATGATTACTGCTACAGCATACTTCTCATCTGCTGCTAATCACTACGAGAACAAGAAGTTCATGTTCAGCTCTGTGTATTCTTGCTCTAAATCACAGGTATATTTTCCTTGAAGTAAGGATGGGTCCACTTGTACCTTCAAACTGTTACTTTTCTCCCATAAATGACATAAAGGAGGTCTCGTATTATTAGCTTTTCTTTAAACTGAACCTCACTAACACATTGCTGGATAAAATAGCACTCCACAGGCAGTACACCCCATCTCCATCCAGCTGCTTGCTGCACACTGTACAAGCCACAGTGCCGACATGACAAGAAGCTCTTCAGTGAACAGATACACCATGGAGCTTCCATTACACGTTAATCATACTTCTTGGAGCACCATGTTTCGTAACAGTCTGCTGCCGCATCACAGCCTACTTCTTGAGTTACCCAAATTGTCCTTACAATCTATTCTCCCTGTTTCTTCAGCAGAAAGCTAATCCATCATTTATGTAAGGAGAAAGGAAACATATTTATATTTCATATTACTGTTGTAATTCCTGAGGGTTTTGCCTATATATATAATTTCTTCCTTAGGAAAAGCAGCAGAATTCTACTGGTACATAAAACTGAAGGAAAGCCCTTCAGGCCTGGTGCCCAGAGGACACTGCACCTGGTGCTCCCCTGTACAAGCAGAGCAAAGTTCACCTTGCAGAATGGGGTAAACTTCACCCAGGTAACATCAGTACTGTCTTCATGCTGCCCTTCCCTAACATACCTCCTTACTCACTTCCATAACCAGGAACATGATCTGACTTCTGGTCTTACCAAATTCCTTTTATATCCTGCTAATGCCCAGCATATCTTTCACACACAGGGAATTTGTGCATTATGTTGTCTCTGACAAGCACTGTAGACAAGAAACACATTTTAAAAGAAGCTTGCAGAATGAAGTATATAATGCATTTACAGTGGCCATATAAGTAACTGCTCCACTCACCAAAATAACATACTCCATGGTTTCAGCTCCACAACTCACAGCCTCCAAAATTCAAGTGAAAGATGGCTTTGGGAAACTTCAATCCTTTAGTCAGCTATATAGCTCAAAGGAAAGGGATGCTAAGCCAGCCAAACCAAGAGATTTTGATAGGAATTATTCCACCACCCCCCCGCCCCCATTTTCTATATATGTGAAAATGAAGATACCTAACTTTTCTATCTAGAACAGATCAGCCATTGAGTAGAAAATAGTAGCATTATGCAAACTACAAACTCATCACAAGTTTTGAGAAAAATCACAAAGCATTTGAAACTTCTATCCCAGACTTTTTCTGATGACATGCAGTAGTTTCCCTCTTTTAAAACTGAGAAGATATACTTTTATTCAGGTCTAGAAACGAGAACATCTTTGCATTCACACCTTCAGAAAAAAATGTGGCAGCCAATTGATTATTTTTTTTCAAATGCATCTATCCTCTGTTTCAAGTAGAGAAAAATATTCTCTTCTTTAGTTCTCTGCAACCTCAGCCTTTCAGAAAGCAATGTTAAAAGAATAAACTCCTGATGGCAGCTCTGAAAGTTATGCCTCCTATTTTATAACCTTAGCCCACTAAGTCACAGGTGGATTTTGGTGGTACAGCAGTAGAGGTTGAACCTCCCCAACAGTGTTCCATTACACATTGTTGACATGGGACAGATGGCAGCAGAGAGACAGTCTGAAAAACCTGATATGGAAGTACAGATGAAGCAGAGGTATATCAGTGACTTCCTCCATGAAGAAAAAAAATTACAACTATTAACACTCACCAACACCTGCTGAATATTTACAGTGACCCAAAAGTGGGAATGAGCACAGTAAGGCAGTGGGTAGTGCCTTGCAGCAGTGAGGACAGTAACATGAAAGACAAGACATTCTGGATGGTCATACACAGCTGTCATACCACAAAAGCTGTCTCAATCAGCTCATCCATGGAGATCAGCTAATGCTGGTGACTAAGTTTAAAAAAAAAAAAAATACCATTTTGTGGGCAAGAACTTTCTCTATTAAACAGTGTTATTGTGCTCTTTGAAGTACGGGTTGTACTTTCATAGAATCACAGAATGGTCTGGGTTGAAAAGGACCACAATGATCATCTAGTTTCAACCCCGCTCCTATGTGTGGCATCGCCAACCACCAGACCAGGCTGCCCAGAGCCACATCCAGCCTGGACTTAAATGCCTCCAGGATGGGGCATCCACAACCTCCTTGAGAAACCTGTTCCAGTGCATATTTGGTTATACACAAATAAGCAGGAGGAAATACTTTCTGAGCAACCTGCGTATTTTAATGGATAATTCCCTGGCAAAGCAGAGCATCTACTGATAAACTGCACAGAAGAGATGCTGAGCTTCTCCTGTTGAGCCAAGTGGACAAATCCAAACAACTTGGCTGCCATGCAGCATGTGGACACATTCACATCCAGCCTGACTGCGCAGCTCAATTATAGCAACTACCCTTTGGAAAGGGCGAACGTGTGTTTTGATACTGAATGTCATATTGATTTTAAGGGATCAAAATATGCTTTTTCTGGACCCTCAGGAGCTATCTGATTAAATCTGTATGAAACGTACCTCATCACATTTCTACTAGCTAAGATGTTTTTCCCCATTTTGGGGTGCCATTTAAGCTCAAGAGATTAGTAGTTAACAAATGCCTCATCACCAGTGCCCAGGCAAAGATGCACACTTATTTGCAGAAAGTGATTTCTTTTGGTAGAAATATTGGTCTGGACATGATCAAACAAGAAGATTTTACGTGTGCATCCACACTGGTTCTGTGGAAATCCCTTCAGATAACACGGAAAATTTGTAACTTACACATTCATATTCACTACACAGTAACTAACACATTTGTGTTTTTTGTTTTTTTGTTTGTTTTTTAAAACCACCTAATTTACTTTCTTCTTCCAACCTCCGCTCTCCCCTCCAAAATATGCTTTGTGAGCGTATAATCATGCCATACACATTGACAAATAAATGTGTCACGTTCTTTATGACCTTATTAAATTCAGTATGAGGACACTTCCAGGTCCTCCATGTTTTGGTCTTCCACGTGTTTACCCTCCCAACATTATTAAGTAGTTAGAAAATTGATATTCCCCCTTTTCATAAATGCATAAGTGAAGCACAGGGAAGTCCAGAACTCACAGAATCTTTGGTCAAGTGCTACCCTATGACTTTACATTGACCCTGAACTAGCTGAAGTTTGGCACCTAAAAATCTGAGAGCCTTTAACAAATTTGTTCCGCCCAATTAGATAACTGTTGAGAATACTTGCATCCATGGCCTTTTCTTTCCACCAGTGCACAGGTTTATGTGCATGCACATGCACATAAATATTTGAGAGTACAGTGCAAGATAACCTGAAGACAGAATAATGACCAAGAATACAGACCATGCCTGTAATTAATCAAATCCCAAAACTGAAAGGTCTGATGCAGTAGCAGAGGCGTGAGTACATCTGTTGCAAACTGTGGTCAATCATGAAACCGCAGACTCATCTTCTTCAAGTTAAGCATAATTTCTGCACTGGTCACTGTAGCTCTTAAAAGCCATTTCTCTTAATAGCTTCAGTCAGTGACTCAGGAAGGATGTTGTCACACAGTACTGCTATTTACTTAATATCATTGGTCAGCACAGCACTCTCTTTGGTATTATCTGGATTCCAACCTACAAATTCTGACTTTTAGTATTAATCTGTAATTCTATGTCACAACAATGTCAATATATCATTTTGAAGGTTCTTGTGGTCTGGTTCAAGCCTAAAGAAAAAAAAAAGCCTCCATTACCATCTCCTTTCCAACTATGAATAATAGCAGGAAAACCTAGAGTGACGTTAATAAAACGTGTAATACTCAGAAATTGACAAAACAGAGGCTAATCTCCCTTAAGTGGTTTCTTTTCATCTGCGTTCTGTGGGAGCAATAATCAAATCAAAACAACTTTTTAAAAGAACAAGCTATGAGTATTCACAGGAAGTAAGTTTCCTTCTAATCAAAAAGTTCTGTGCTAGAGGTAAAGGAGCCTTGCAAGGAACATCTCAGAACAAATGCAGAAGTTGCTGATATGTTCACATACAGTTGCTAAGAAGATTTCCAAAGAAACTGGATAACAATCGTTGAAAGCTCTTTAAAAGCCTAAACATCCTTTCAAGTAGCTCTCCCTTTTGGTACAGCACACCTCATTCATTCAGAGATGTCACTTTGCATAGCTAAGTGCTTCTTGCCACTGGTGGGACTTCCGCACCTTTTTAAGTTCTCTTCCTCTGTGAGTGTGTGTTATAACTTGCAACACTCATTCTCCAAATCCATAAACATCATCAGCGCATTGATATAATACACTGACACAGGTGATCAATGGAAAAAAAACCTGTGAACTTTAAACATACTGAAAAAATCCCACAAATAGAAGTTCCTGATGCTGACTTCAGTAGAAGTCTAAGATAACTTTCTTCAGTATCTTTCCTTGTTGTTCACTGTAAAAAGCACAGCAAATGTATTACCAAGTCTTTATCAAGTTAAGGACTACTGCAAACAAACAGCAATAAACAAAGAGCTAAAACATGTAAAGTCTCCAGCACTTGCCCTTTCTTTCTATCTAGGAGCACTGCTATTTACAAATACAAGAGTATCCAATTTCTTTGGTGAAGCTGGCTCTGTGCCATTAGTTTTCAGCACAGATATTCTGCAATTCCCTCTGGTTTCAGTGAAATCAAACTTCAAGATGAACTAATAATCTCAGTCCTACACTCAGCAGATTCTGAATTCCAACCCTGATACAGCTGGCCAAAATGAATGGGAGATGATTTGACCTAGTAGACAAGCTTCAAATGTCTTTGTAGCATTAAACTTTTCTTCAGACACCCATTTTTTAGCTTAAAAGGGGTTTCACCAGTACAGTGTTAAAAATACAAATACTTGGCAGCTTTAATTCTGAGAGAAAAGAAAGATGAAACAACTCCTAAATTTAATGCTTTCTGATAAGCTACACACACACAGCCCATATATCCAGATCCTTTGCCCTGAATCACAAATAAGCAGAAAAATTCTGGAGAAGAGTGAGCAGGCTGGAAGATATGGGTGGAAGGAGAGTGCCATGAAAAGGAACATCCTGAATTGCACATATTTATCCAACTGCACCATTGCTTGAGCTTAGTAAGGCAAGCAGAAAGGAGGGATTTTCAAGATTAAAAAGCCACTTCTACAAAACAAGATATAGTAACTTCCACTGACTTCATGATATTGATGGGCTGAATTCCTGACTCAGCGAAGTCAGCATATGCTTATCTTTAAGAATACATTTAATTTTAATCTCGATTCAATAAGCATTTAACTGTCTGAAAGCATATGCACACTGTCAGCACTTATATCTGCAAATTTGGAAAACACATAATTTGTCAAGTGAAATTCTGAATAGATTTCCAGCAGTATCATGATGTTGCAGAAATAAGCGCTGGAAATCATTCTGTCACAGGTTCTATAGTTGCCCAGAATTTCACCACTACACATCAAAAAAACTCCTTCATTACAATGCCATTACTCTAACAATTAAAGAAAGTACAAGAACAAGACTGCAGAAAGTACTTAAAATCCTTCAGTAGAGTAAGGCTTAATTTTTCTGCTTCCAAAGTGTGCAGATTTAAGAAGCCTTAATCTATGAAGGTATGGTTGGTGTTCTGCTGTAGCAAATGCTTCAGCAGAAGGAGGAACCTGAGCACCCTGTGGCTCAACAGCACCCTACTAATGCCCAGCACAACTCTGTCTTTAGGCAAACCACCTGTTAAGTTAACAAAGTGGGGAGTCTTGCATAATTATTTGTATAAGAAAAAAGTGCAGAGATGGAGAGATGTAGAACAAAGATAAATACCATCATAAAAGGCTGTGCTTCTAACTTTAAATCCCCAACAGAAAAATAGTTTCAGAGTGACAGTTTTATGAGAAGTAAACTAATTTTAAAAAGTGATGCAATGCAAAATAAACTCCAAAGTTCACACTATTGTATAGAGAAAGGTTTTTTGGGGTTTCCACGCCAAGCTTGCCTTTGACAGACACCACTGTCACTTACAGAAGACAGGAGTTTTAGCCAGTAACAAAAACCATGAGCAGCCCTTTCCCTCATACTTTGCTTTTACCTACATAGGTTGCGATATTTCCACAAGAAAATGAATTCAGAAATCTGTACTCATCATCCCACACAGGGAGAGAACTAAAAATGGAACGGAACACATCAGGAAACAGAAAACCACTTCCAGGTAAAGGTCTCACACTCGATAAGATTCTTCATTTCAGTTTAAAAAAAAAAAAAAAAAAAAAAAAGGAGAAAAAGACACTAAAATGCATATAAAGATGAACCATGATGAAATAATTCTCAACTATTACTTTTTTCTCCTCCCTCTAAAACCCTGGGCTAGATTATGAACATTTAGTTTAGACTAAGGCTTCCAGCTCAATAAACAAAGTCAATTGAGTTTTGCTTGGATTACAGAATGTGTATTACCTTCTGAAATCAGATGTAATGATTGTATGAGTTAGAACAATCACACCAGCTAAATCTATCCAGATTCTGAAAGGGGTGAAAAGGTATTTAAAAAAGGAGGGGGTTGTTTATGACTTCGTTCTTGCTTTGCAAACCTCTTCACCCATACATCAGTTTTAAAACACAAAAACACTAACTTGCTTCACCCCCCCAATCTAAGTGTCAGTAGATCTTGTAAAAGCAACATTTCTCTCTTCAGAAAAGGCAAAACTGAACAAAGATCACTTCCTGAATAAAACCATATTGTGTTTCTCCCTGTAAAAGCCTATAGAGATATGAGAAACACAGCAGCTATGCAATCTAAGGACAATAAATCTTAATGACTTTTAAACATCACTACTCTTGGTATGAAAAAAACTTATGCTTATGTTAAAAGAATAACCTACGACCTTATAAAAACTTAAAAGTTAAGAAGTAAAATGGAGGTAAGAGAAGTAATATTTAATAGTTTTTGGGTTTTTTTTTTTTGTTTTTTGTTTTTCTGCTTCACCCCCCACCCCAGAATTATTCTGCAACAATGTTCATGTACAGCCTTTGGATCTTTAAGACATACAGAACATTCACATATATATTTTTGTTCCCATCATTTAGTGAGCTACTGTTGTTCACAGGCATTCCCATCCTGAACAAATATTTGTGTTTATTCCACATGCCATCCTGTTGGGACAATGTGAAAATTCAGACATTAGGCTTCAAGGTTAATAGATGAGTATTACTCAGTTTTTGTATTTATTTAGGAATATACAATCCTGAAGAATCACACATATATTGTCAAAACTGCCAAGGGTGAAGAGTAACAAGAAATATGTTGTATGGCAAGGATTTCAAATTTATTGGCAAGTAGTACAGCTGAATAATACAACTGCAAAAGCCCATATAAAAACCTCAGATGGAAAACGAGAAAAAAAAAAAAAAGAAAGAAAAAAAAGAAGAAAAAAAAGAAAAAAAAAGAAAAAAAAGAAAAAAAAGAAAAAAAAGAAAAAAAAGAAAAAAAAAGAAAAAAAAAGAAAAAAAAGAAAAAGAAAAAAAGAAAAAAAGAAAAAAAGAAAAAAAGAAAAAAAGAAAAAAAGAAAAAAAGAAAAAAAGAAAAAAAGAAAAAAAGAAAAAAAGAAAAAAAGAAAAAAAGAAAAAAAGAAAAAAAGAAAAAAAGAAAAAAAGAAAAAAAGAAAAAAAGAAAAAAAGAAAAAAAAGAAAAAAAAAGAAAAAAAAAGAAAAAGAAAAAAAAAGAAAAAAAAGAAAAAAAAGAAAAAAAAGAAAAAAAAGAAAAAAAAGAAAAAAAAGAAAAAAAAGAAAAAAAAGAAAAAAAAGAAAAAAAAGAAAAAAAAAAGAAAAAAAAGAAAAAAAGAAAAAAAAGAAAAAAAGAAAAAAAGAAAAAAAGAAAAAAAAGAAAAAAAAGAAAAAAAAGAAAAAAAAGAAAAAAGAAAAAAAGAAAAAAAGAAAAAAAGAAAAAAAGAAAAAAAGAAAAAAAAGAAAAAAAAGAAAAAAAAGAAAAAGAAAAAAAAGAAAAAAAAGAAAAAAAAGAAATAAAAAGAAAAAAAAGAAAAAAAAGAAAAAAAAGAAAAAAAAGAAAAAAAAGAAAAAAAAGAAAAAAAAGAAAAAAAAAGAAAAAAAAACCACTTTTCCCAAACCTTAGTACTTTCTTTTCACTCAGCTTGAACAAGAATATTAGAGTAGATAGCCAGCTTCCAAATATGTAAGCAAATAGCATCGTCTCCTATTTAATTCATAAGGAAGCACTGTTGAAAAGGTTGCTACTCATTAAACAGGTGACTGCAGTTGTTTTAGCAAGCAGATCTCATTTTCTAAAGGAAGCAGAGAAGAACCTAACTAGGGGGGGGAAAAGGTGAAAGTTTCTTAATAAAAAATAAAATTCCACCCATAAGGCCTAAATTCATTTGTTTCTATTACGATTACTTCATTCCAACAGCAGGCTATTCATTCAAGAGAGCACCATAAGTCTCCAAATTGTAACAAACTAATTACTTGCAACAAAGTTAATCATCATTAACTGAAGTCTAAAGATGATCGTTCTCTAACCAACACATCTTCCCTGGGATCAGAAACACTTGTAAGAACAAGCCCCACAGATTTGGTGTTTCACAGTTTCATCTATAGACGCAAAAACAGAAGACAAACTGCTTATTGCCACGTTGTTTTTCCAGCGTAGCTTTGTGACTCTTCAGAGAAGAGCCATCAAGTGAATTCATTATGTTTACACACAAACAGATCAGGAATGGATGAAAGCTAAATTCTGATGTATCTATTTTTATCACTAAAGAGTCAATGTGATTCATTAACGTATGCCTTGTGATACCCTGCTTTAAGTGATCATGTACATAAATGGTATTTTATCATCCTGCAGATCAACACACACAAAAAGCAGTTTTGAACTCCTAAACTGCCAACAATGAAAACTCCACTGTATCTCAAGCATTAGAGCTGAGAACTCATTCCACCCAAAAAAAGACCACATGATGAGTAGCTTTTGTTTCTGTGCGAAAACAGACATCAGCTCCAATCCAAAGGATGAACTTTAGGAATTAAGAATACTACGGTTCCCCCCCCCAAAAAAAAATAAATAAACAAAATTAAAAAAAAAATAAATAAATCAGCACTCTGAACATAAGAGAAAACTATAGTACCACCACTCACACAACAGGAGTAATAAACCAGTGAATGGAAGTAAAATTCTTTCATATAGAACTGTTGGCAGTTTAAGTTATTTCATTGCCAAATACTGAAGCATTACATACATACAAAGTAGGTTCTGATACAGAAGTGCGTATGAAGTGAAGGTATGCAACTTCTTCCATGTGGAAGAAATGTCACCCACTAACATTCATTGATGCACCACTGAACGTTTTTGGAGATCAAATAGTGGCTGTCAGCACAGTGAGGCAGTGGGTGGTGCATTTCAACAGAGGCAACAGTGGTGTGAAAGATAAGCCATGACGCAGACAGCCATGCAGATTTTCTACGAGCGCAGTATGCAGGCACTGGTGAAAATGCATTGTTAATTGCGGTGACTGTTGAGAAACAGTGTTTCATAGCTGATAATTTGCTCTATCAGTTGCTTGGGAAATCAAATAGGAGGCATTACTTTCAGAGCAACCTATGTACGTAACAATGGGACTCTGCAATCAGGATAAAGAAACTCAGGAAATACGTATTCTATGTAACAGCAGCCTACTCCTTCCATGTTACCTACTACATTCACATAACATGGCAACAAAATAATTAATTAGGCACAATAGATATACCTTCAAATCAAGGAAACTGCTCCAGATAATCATATTAAATCGAAGTGTTTGAGAATATAAGAACTGTTACTTGCATGTTGGTGTGTTCATTTAAAGAAGAAACAACTTTCCAAAAATATATTAAGGCTAAACTGTGAACATTTCTGTCTTCCTCATACAATAGGCAAAATAAACACATGAACAACAAGGAACACAGAACCTACATATGTTGGCCAGAATACAAAGATTAATAAACAGCCCAAATCAAGACTCTGAACTCAGAGAGATGGACTCACAAACAGAACTGAAAAACCTGAATCAAATTTTAAAAGGCAGAATTCTATTCAGATTACACTGACCAATAACCCTATATACTGGGATCAGAATTTTGCAAGCAGAGCTCCAAAATACAGTTACCTCCATTCTGAGATGCTCAGGTATGCAGAAATCATACAATGCTTTTCATGGAACCTTTCTTATATCAAGATTTTTCCCAACTGCAAATCTCAAATCATGAGAATAACCATAACTACAATAATACCATCCCAATTTTCTTTGAGATAATCTTGAAGGTGAATTATTTTCCATGAGGTAGGTGTATTTTCAGATGTATTGACACACACACACACATACAAAAAGGACAATTCTAACTACACATTTAGGAAGTTACATTGATTCATACAATTACTAAATAGGTAATGCCAATCCAGTTCCCCAACTAGCAGAGCACATTGTGAACTGCAGATAACCATTTTTAGTACCGTAGACAAAATAACTGTCTCTTTCTCAGCTCATTTAAAAAAATAATCTACTGCATATGACTAAGCCACTCAATACTACTTCTTTCTTCCTGAACAGTAGCTTCTAGATGCTTATTTTCATCTATCAGAAGAATAGCAAATGATAAATCTGATGTCTATAGTGGAGAAATACAATCTGTGCTTAACAGATGCTGGCATGGGGTTTTTCAGTGCACACTCTCTTCAGCTGAAAACCACACTGATGGCTCAGCTGTGTCATACAAGCCTGTACTTATAACCACTGGTAAACACTACAGAGTTCTAAACATTTATTAGCACACAACTAGCATTTCCTACAGCCCTCTTGTCTCAGTTTCAATGAGTTGAGAATCGAGAAGCTGGAACATTTGATTGAACATTTTAAGCTAGGAAATACAAATGACCGACAGACTCCACATACAAATATCTTCAGAACCAGAAGCTTTCTCCAATCATCTTTTCCTTGCATACTGAAATATCTAACCAACAAATAAAGAGACTTATTCTTACCAGGCATCAGTATTTTAGAACACAAGTCAACCTGCAAGTGTCCAAATCAAATTTTTAGGACTGGAAAGAAACCTCTCAGTGCAGGAGAACCTTCACAGGTTAGACTTCTGCATTTTTAGCTGAGAGAGCGTATGCAGCACTCAGAGTACCACAGAGGTCTCAAGGCAGCAACTATGCACCTATCCAAGTCATTGGATGTGGTGAGAGGCATCTAAAACATAATAGGCTCAGGCTGCAACTGAAACATCAGTGGTAGCTGACTGTTGAACCTGCATGCTCTATGAAAAACACTAAATCAACAGAAATATTCTTTCCATGAAAAAAAGTAGAATTTTGACAGGTACATGAGAGGATGAGGAAGAGCAGAGAGCACTGAAGCAGTATCAAGATATACTCAATATATAAATGAGAAAACCAGAATGGCACTGTTTTGGAAACGTACTGGACTGTAATCTAAGTAACGCAATGGTAGTTTCAGTAAAATTCTTTACAATGGAGCCAGTTTGAAAGTGTTTTTTTTTTAATATTATTTTTTGTAACGTATTTAGATTTGTGTTAACAAAGAACACACCACAAAATAAATAAATAAATAAATAAATAATATCATGAGTATAGATTGTACACACCACTATATCATAAAAACAAATCAAAAAAACCCACCAAAATATAACCGGAAGAGTGGAAAAACCTAAACTATGGAACACTAAATCCACTGCTCAAAACATGCACATCTTCTGCCCTCAGAATCATCACTTCACAACAGTGGATCACACAGACGCTTCTCACACTTTTGAAGTCGGAAGTGAAGATGTTTCTAGATTCAGTACCCAATGTCTTAACCATATCTTTCACAAATTCATTACTTTTATAAATTCGTGCCTGGATAAGATTCCATCTGAGAGCGTAACCTTAAGAGAACAAGCAGAACAGGATGAAGAACGCCCACTGAGCTTCCAGACAGCTCGGAGAGAACATTCCAGCTTGATGCTTGCAGTAGGTGTCTCTTTGCAAATTCTCCAGAAGCCACATGCCAGAGACATGGCATAACACAGTCTCAGAGCTGGAGCCCACTTTGCAGTACTTTGCAACAGTCCTTCATCAATCACCATCCCAGCTGCTATTCCATCTTCTCCTTTTTTTTTTTTTTTTCCTTATATACTTTTGTGCCAGTTAATAAAAATATCTGTAGGAGCATTTTCATGGAGGACTGCTGTTGCAGTTTCCATCCTGTCTCTGCGTGACTACTTAGCAACATGCTGTTCTAACAAGCATCTGGTAAGCTTTCATATCTTGTGACAGCTTTCAATTCATCATTCCTTTATCCCAGCAGTATAGAGATGTGCATTAAGTAGATAACAAATTCCTCTTTTGAAAAACTCCGAACTTCCTGGATGCATGTCAGAATGACAATAATGTAGTTCTACCTTTACATCCAGCACACAAACCATCTCACAATTGCAGGAGTGAATGCTCAGCCACAGAATGTCACAGGATGGTTTGTGTTGGAAGCGACCTTAAAGCCCACTCAGTTCCAACCTAGTGGCCTCCCACCAGCTCAGACTGCCCAGGGCCCTTTCCAACTCGATACTGTTTGCCTCCACCTGTTGCTCTTCTGAAACTCATCACAGCCTGGATTCTCAGCAAAGGCACATAGCCTACTGCTTCATGCATCCTGACTAGAAGGGAGCTTACACATGCCCAAGACAGGCTGCTTTCATGATGGATGATACTACATGCACATCTATATGAACACACTTTCATCAAACATATGGTTCAAAAAGAACAAGAGTGTAACACAGCTCAAACATTCAGATTGTTCATCTCAAAAAAATCAGATGAAAAACTTCTTGATGAGACCTTAACATTGGTCTTTTCCCACTGTTGATCTGTTTTACAGGTAGTTGTAGGGAAAGACATCTTGTTTCTTTCTCTGCTAGACAGAGGCTTTCTCAGCAATCCAGAGTCTGCAGACAGGATGTCTCTACTGTGGAAGCTGATGCAATATGATTTGTCTTGATTGACAAATAATATTGAATGCTTCATTATCTTTTATGAATCATTTCTCTATTATTACTTTTTTTGAACTTGATCTCTTGATTATAGAAGGAACAACTCTATCAAATTAGTCCCTATAAATTGCCACTCACAGAAATACTGGACAATCACTAAGGTTGAGATGCCCTAAAATATCCAAATATGAAATGTAATTAAATATTAGGAAAAAAAAAGAGTAGTATAGAGGGGTGTCTGGAACTTCACTGTCAGTGTTAAACTTGATATTTGTATGATGATTCAGCAGCATACCATTATGGAAATCTCATTTTTAAAATTAAGCACGAACAGTAAACATTTTAAAGTGTCGTACTATGAGAGTGGGAATACAATATTTCCAACATGGTACAAACACGTCCTAGAAAGGCATAACAACAGCACTTCCATAGTAAGAAAAATACAAGAAAATCATGAAACAGTGTGATTTAAAAAAAAAAAAAAAAAAAAAGTAACGCCTGTTAGTAAAGCATTTGTCACAATAAAAATATTTAGGACAAATAAGGTTTTCCTCAGCTATGCCCAAAAAACTTCCTGTTCTTCTACCTGTTTTGAGTGCCACCAGCAAGGTGCCTTTCCCTACAAATGTTCTCTTTCTATAGAAAAGTAGTTGCTCATCACTCAATTCTAAATCATCATCATGAAACAGAAAGCCTAACCTAGGACTCTAAATTATTTTTTCTATTATAATCTCCAAAACCTAATCTTGGAGTTTGATTCATCTGCCAACTGCAGTTCCTGCAGCTTCACCCTTCAAACGCAGCACAGTCCTCACTCTCTGCAACACACTCATGTTCTTTCATACCAATAAAATGTACTGAACAAAACCTCAAATTTGTACCATACCCTTCAACATAAAATTCAGTCTCTCATGTTCAAGTAATGAATCTGTCCACACAAACCTTTGTTGTTCCTGCAAATATGTCTACAGAAATAAAAAGCAAGAAAAATGTTGGTGCCGTGCCCCATGTGCTACCCCAAAATCAGCTGCTTTAGTAGGATTCAGATGTTTTTTCCCCCTAACAAAAACACAATTGCTAACACCACAGCTTCTGCAACACCTAGGTACTTTTAAGCCTTTCATTTCAGCATCTCCACTTTATTTTGATATTACCCCCTCCTAGCAGCAATTGCTCAGTTAAAGTGTGTGTATTTCAGATAACTTTAATTCCTTTCTTCTTTGTTTACTGCAGTAGAATTGTGCTGGCTTCTGCTCCTTTCCAACCCTTAGAAAACCATCTTATGAAGGCTGCAGGATTAAAAATGAAGAGTATGGAATATTGACTTCTCCAAATCTTCATGGACTTATAGTGGACAAGAAGGGACTATTAGTTTAGCTAAATTTCTAATCTGTATTTCATATTTATAGACACAAAAATTCTGAACAATTCAACAGCAACTACTAATTAGCACTTAGAGGTTCAGCAAAGTGCAGGGTAATTATTTCGCCAGCAATGACTGCAAGTGCAGACTTAAAAGCTGTTTAGGAGGATGAACAATATTTAATAAGAATCTGTCATAAGCCATTACAAATTCATAGACTTGCAGATTATCTGTGTGAAGAGACATCACCTCACAGTAAAATAAAGCAATCCAGAAAAGTGCAAGACTAATTTTATATTTATTAATTTTTTGTGCAGTATAAGAAAATATCACTTTGGGGCTCTGTTGAATATAATAAATTCCATAGACAGATATCAAAATTAAAAGAAAAAAAAAGTCATGATGGGGTATAACGGATCAATAAAACAGATAATGGACTCTTGATCTAGTAAGCACATTTTCTGTGGCCAGCGCTCAACCAGAGAGCAGATACATGGTCAGAGAGGTTGTTCCTCAGGCTGAAGAATTACACTTTCCAATTGCAGAGTCCAAATGTGGAACAAGGTTTACACCCTCTAATTTATATCCTCTCACATTCATCACCCTTTCTTATGTGAGGAAAAGAACAGAGCAAGCCAGAGAGCAGAATTTTCTTTGCCTCCCACAGTAGCACTGCCACGCGTGAATTAGCATTTTCAGATCCATTTCAAGAGAAGAAAGGGCTTAACCTAATGATGACACTGGCAGATTTCAAAAATCAAATCTAAAATTAGACTCAGAGTGCCAGCAGGTCAAATTGGTGTGATTTTAGAGTGGGTGCTAGGAATATATAATCAAAGACCTTTTAAAGCTATTAGAATCGTGGATGTTATTCCCTCTAGGAAATACCTTCTAATACCTTGGAAATGTTACCTACTTAAAGAGCAGAGTTATAGGCTCTAATAGCTTCTGATTTCACCTGCTCTTGTTTAAGTAAAAAAAGACCGACACCAAAACCAACCAATATTAAAAGATCAATCATTATATTGAAAATCAGATTTCAGTCTTAAATTAAGCTGCTTTTTAAGCTATTATTCAACTATCACATGAAATTTGATTAACCCTATGTAATCATATGGATCATTGATGGAGAACTTTTTCTTGGTTCCGTAACTAAACTTAACAATTATAGCTACATACTGTAAGGTATCATCTAATGTGTCATCAATTAAAGTGATCAATACAGACACTAGGGGTACTTGATCATGCTGGTAGTACTGCTGCACAGAGCTTGCAGTCTACATCAGCAAGACATACAAAGGAGGAGAGCAGTCAAGGGATTCAAACAACACATCGCAAGCACCATGCTGGTTCCTTAATCATTTGTTTGCTGTGATGCACCACACAGCAAAAAGCCTCAAAGGCATGTGAACAAAGGTTGTCCATCCATGTTTTCCCTGATAACTTCTTGTTATAACTTGTGCCATACTACCCAAAGAACATAGAAAGAAAGCCATGACCAACAGATGACCCAATGACATAGTTTAAGAATAAAGGCTTGAAGATTTGCAGGATAATAAATTCTCAATATGGCTAGCACTAGAAGTTTAAGAAGAGATTACTAACTGAAATATCTAAATTTGGACAAGAAGCAGCAGCAACCATAGGCAAGAAGAGAAAACATCTCCTTGTCCTGTGGTCTCTTCACATAGTGAAACTTTTTAAGGGTTAACAAAATACTAAGATACAAAAGAAATTATTTAACCAAAAGCAAGCTTCTGTAGACTAAAATAAGCTATACAACTGACCCTAGTGACTGAGCCATTCCTGAGAAATATTTAATTCAGATTACAGGAGAAAGTAAAAGAGATTTAAGAAAACCTCTGTAGCAAGAGGTGATGACAGCAGTAAATTATTCAGAAGCTGGAGTCTGGCCATCAGAGGCCAGAGAGGACCCAAGAGTGACATAACAATCTCCTCCCTTTACTTACAGTTTGAGGCATCCTCATGACATTCTGGGAGATAAGAAATATCACTAGTGTTTTCAAATACCATCATCCTTAACCAATTTAGCTTTAACAGTGGATGCTAGAACTTAAAACATACATTTTATAGAAAATAATACTATATTCTGCTAAAAAGAAAAAAAAAAAACAAAAAACAAAAAAGCTTCACTCAAAGCTTAAAGGAATAAGCCAGTTTAGAATTCTAATCTTTAGGATTAAAGTATCTTATAAAATGCATCGAAGTTGTGTTTTTTACTACACAGATTCCTTGTTAGTTCCTATCTAGTCATCTAAATATTAAACTGATACTTCCATGCGGAGTGCCCTAGCACAGTGAATTACCCATACCAGGTGGTTTTGAGTAAGAATAGCTGCAGGTGACCATCAAATTCCTGTCTACCAACTGAGGCAGAAATTTACACAGGCTGTATGGTTGCAATGAAACATTCACCATAAAGACGTCTATACAAAAATCTCTTATCCTGGCCCTGGTTACCAGTCCAGCAAGAACACTGGAATCCCACACATGCAGAACAGGGAGAAAAGCATATCCCTAACAGTGAAACTGTCCGCAGATTTTCCCCCATGAAACCAAAAAGCCAAAGCTAAACTCTTATTAACATCAGACAACACTGCTCACTGCTTCTCCTAAAAGATAAATAAAGAGAAAAAAACAAGAACACACCAGTTGGCCTCAGCTAGAACAGAGCAGCTTTCAGACTGTCAGTTAACTAAAAGGGAATTGTTATTTATCACTCTCTTGTACAGCTCCAGACTAAAATTTTACAAGACGTTCTCACAGAAGAACATCTTAAGAACAAAACACTACTTATCATACAGTTTTAAGGGCTAATAGTTCTACTTCCCCACATATTTACTGATCATTAACTTACACACAGCAGATAGTTGCCTTTCTGTGAGTTACAGCCCATTTTATTCACACCTGGGGAAACACTGAAGTATTCATTTATCAAAATCAATATGATCAGAAAAGGGCAGCTGAGGAACAAACACACAGAACTCACCTGTGCTGTTCACCACTTAATGCCTCTTAAATAAAAATATTTTAAGTCATCAGAACATAACCGTTTCACTCAACTGCACTTGCATTAGCAGTTTAAATCAGTTTTTAAACACATTTTGTTCTCTTTATCTGAAAAAATTGCACATGCAGGTTATATCTATATTAACACGAACATAAAAAGGTACTAACAAAAAATACAGACATTGGACCCAAATTGAGATGCAAGTAAATCAAGCCTGCAGCAGCACCCCTTACACTCTGCTTGCAGTTGCAGTAATTGATCCAGGTCTTGCAAAAAGGATGATAAGGTTATCTAGCTTCCCATTTGGTTTATCACGTTTCTTTTTTTTGTTTGTTTGTTTTTGTTTTGTTTTTTTGGTGGGTTTTTGTTGCTGTTACAATAGAGCCAAGATGCTAAAAATAATAAGTCAATAATACGTAGAAATCACTCAATGTATACAACATATTTATGAAGCACTAGCAGATGCTTTAATACTGTTTTACTCCCTGTTGCGCCAGTGGCGCAACACATCAGATATCATATCTTCACAAAAGATGTGTGAAGAAAAGAAGCTCACTTCACAAAAACTCTAATCCCTTCTAGGCTGTCAGTACAAATTCCCTTCCATATTCTTTGAAAAAAAAAAAAAAAAGTAAATATCGTCAAAATATCATTGGAACATAACCCATGAACTTAGTTTATGAATTACTTCTTCAGATAAGGTTACATAGACTAGATGCCTAAGATGCTGTAATGTGATGCAAAATACAGCAGTGACAGCAGAGTAGCACAGTCCCATGCTGCAGGAAGGGAAGATTTAATCAAGTACAACAACTACAGGCACAGAAAACAAAGACTACTTACCTTCAGAAAACCTCAGGTACACAGGGATCTTCAGTGAGATGCTCTTGCCTCTACTGACAACCCTTAAGCAAGGTCTGGGAAGGGGGGACCCTGACTCCACCAGGTGCAATCACTCAGGTACATTGTTTGCATCTGAGATCCCCTGGGTTGGCCCTGCCTTCCCACCAGGTGCTCAATCACTGCTTCAGGCCATGACTCAGCATTTCCGCTATAGACAGTGTGTGTGGTTTTGTTTTATTTTTTGTTTTAAATAGATCTGAAAACCACTTTGTAACTTCATAGAAGCAGGTTTTCTGTCCTATGCTTCTCCACATACATTGCTACAATTAAAAGTAACACCAAAAACCATGTTTTACACGAGGAGGAATGCAATCAAACTGAACTTATATTTTAATGTTGTATTGAAATAAAAGCAGTCTCAAGTTCATGGCAACCTTCACTTCCAGATAAACAAGGAGTCTATAAAGCACACTAACTTAATATCCTTACTTGTTTGCCAGTTCCTTCAACAGTGTTTTAGATGTTTTCATAGCATAGTCAGCTTCCCAATCTAGATGCAGCCTACAAACACATCTCCTCAATGGTGCATGTGACAACCACACCTACAGAAAGCTAGCAGCTCCAGACCAGTTCACAAGCATGCAACTGAGTGAAGAGAAAGCCCACCCTGACCAATGAAGCCATCTTTGTTGGGTACTAGTTCTACAGTGAGTATGCAGCAACGGAACACCAGGCCCCAGCTGTTCTCTGTGAACACTCATCACTTACCCAAGCCATCCAGGCAGGGCACCCAGAGGCACACCTGGGGATTATGAGCACATTATCTAAGCATTAAACACAGCCTCTGTACAACATAACCAATCTTTTTCAGACCTTAGTTTGCAGGAGGATAAACAACTACTACCTACATTCAGGTTAACTGGATAAAACAAATAAACAAGCAACAGATAAAGGCATACAGAGGGCAAGCCCTTTTCTAGTATAAAAGAGTATACCTCTCTACC
This sequence comes from Coturnix japonica, assembly GCF_054131305.1. Lineage (NCBI taxonomy): Eukaryota > Metazoa > Chordata > Aves > Galliformes > Phasianidae > Coturnix > Coturnix japonica. Next base: position 19,123,903 of record NC_140665.1, on the reverse strand, counting down.
TTCTGACCACTTTGCAAAGGCACTCAGTGGAAGACATTCCAACTTTTAGAACCGAAAACTTTTCTACCAAAGGCATCTAAATAAGTGCCTTGCTTTCTAAAGCGATTAGGAGGCAGGAATCCCAGCTGAAATGGTCAGCTTAACTTTCAATACAGATTACTGCCCAACATGCTGAAAATATATTGTTGGGCCACACAACAAATAAAGAAAGAAACAAACAAATAAATGATCTGGTATTGACTATGGCTGCCATTCCCTTTTCAAAAGCTGGTCCTGGTTAGCAGCTCAACTAAACAGTAAGTGCAAACAGCTGTAAATAAAGCAACGTATCATGGTAAACAGCTTAACACACTTAAAGCAGAATTTACAAACAGCTCATCCTGTTAGGACGTACACACTGCATACAGGTGCTTTTATTTTGACCTCTAACCACTAAGCATTCAGTGGTTCCAATTTTGTGATTTCTTGTTCAGTTGAAACAAAGCACAAAATGTTTCCTTTTTTTTTTTTCCCCAGAATTTTCCAACATCCCGCAGTTCTTGTTTGCATACAGGATTTGAGGTTCTTGTGGTTAGTTGCACCATTTCTGATGCAATTATAAAAATAAACAAAAAGGAAAGCAGGAAATAATTTCATTCATCCTAGCACTCTGCAAACAGCATAACCATATTCAGTGGTTCTTCCTGGCAGCCCTTCCTTTATTGACAGCAACAAGCTTTCATAACTTGGAAATTAAAAAGAACATGATTGGGAGGCTCAGAAAGTCTACACTGATCAGCTGGTGAAGAGAAATCTAAATAAAGAAAACAAAATCCAGTTCCATTAGCACAATAGCTTTAACAGAGTAAGCTGTGAAAATTTCAGTGCTCATTTGCAGTGTAAATTGGGGACTGTGTCATAACTGACAAATTGACATTTTCACTCCATAGCAAGACTTAAGCAGAACTGTGCTAAGTGTAGTTTTTAGGAAATTGCTGAAGATACAGAAAAGTGATAGAAAGCTACGTAGTGGGATAAAAAGACTAAAAAAAATGCAAAACAGTGCAAAATAATAGTAATAATAATATGGAATGTCAAAGTACAGCATCCCTTTGTACCAACTACAGCAAAATTTCTTTTCCTAAACCTTGCCAGGTCAACTAATTTTCCCACACATTCACGCTACTCAGATGCTACACCACCCTAAGGTTTTCTAATACAGTTAATAATTTGAACAGTATCACAAGAAATATCAGGTCTATGGCCCACAAAATATGCAAGTACCTCCAACTTACCAGACACCTGTGTGTCACAACGAGGCCAGAAGAAAAAATAGTTTTTATATATGCTATTAAATCTCCTGTAAACTTTGCCATCTCATAAACTTGCTCTCATTAACTTTCAGAGAGGGTGGCCATGCACCAGAACAGCCTGCCCAGGGATGTAGATGTGGCCCTAAGCTGCCAGAGTTCTGGAAGCATTTGGACAATGCTCTCAGACAGAGGGTCTGATTTTTGGGTGGTCTTGTGTGGAGATCAGAGTTAAACCCAGTGATGCATATGTGCCCTACCCAACTCTAGCTATTCAGTGGTTCTGTGATTTAGAGCCAGCCTTGTTGACTACTCTGGAATGTACTGGGAACACTTGGTCCTTTCCATCTCTTCGTCTCAATCTTTTGGGTCAGTGAGGCTCACCTTCTTTTCTCTCATTCAGCTCATGGCTTTTCTCATATATAATCCTTCAATATTGGTCTTTGACAGAGTTCTTCATCTAATATAGTTTCCTTTCACTGTGGTCCATCCAAAACCACTTTCCAGACTCCATTACTCCCAACAGTCTTATCCTAATTTATTGCCTCTGAACCTCATATAGTCTGAGTATTATCTCATCACCATCAGGGTCAGATAAACCCTCTTTTGCATTGTCTGAACAAATGCAGGGGAAAATTGAGGGCAGAGTGGTAATACACTCTCTGCTCACTGTTCCTGAGAGAAATAATTACAGAAGAAATCTTGCTTAGTCTCTGTAGTTCTGGAAAAGAGTAAGCTCTGTATAGATGAAATATTTGGAGAATTTTGTTGTCAAATCCTCAGAGCACAGGTGAGCCCCTATTTGTCAACAGACAGTAACTGGGTCAAATTCTTTACAGGAGAAATAAAAGAATTACAAGAGAAAAAATAGTTTGGAAAATGAGAGATGAAGAAACAGGTTTAGTTCAAGCTTCTTCAGAGCCACAGTGTGGGGAAGGGAAGGTAAGCACAGTACTAGCTGAGAGGAAGAAGGAATTCTGAAGAGATTTTTGAGTGATATTTTTAAACCAAATATCTCTGTTGACATTTAGTCAGGTGAGATATACATATTTAACACACTTTGCAAACAGATGTGAAATCGCTGTATGACAGCAAAAGCTTTCCGTGAAGTCCTGGGCAGGGAGAGTAAATGATGGAAAATGCATTTCGATCACATTCCCCAGCAATATCAGATCACAATTCTTAACTGCTTATTTTCTGCATTGCTCTGCAGCTAGTCTTATGAGCTGGTTATACTCAGCTTTCCCCTAAATACATCCATCTGAGAGCTAAATGAAGCCTGGACATGCATTGAGGCTACGTGTAGAGGACAAGATCAATGACTCTACTTCCAACAAAATCTTATTTGCTTTGGAAAAGGAGCCAAAGAAGATGATTTTGAGTTGATGACTCTTCAGAGAAACAGATCCTCAAAAGCCATTACTTTCCAATGTGCAGCATGTAACTAAGCTCACAGAAGCCATAGTCCCACATGTATTTCTGAACATTGCTATGGTGGGAGAAATCACACATCAGAATACTTTGGGGGCAAATATATTTTATGTTATTTACTTTCAGGAGGTTTTCATTACCCTTCTCTCTTTGACCACCTCGGCATCTGCACTTTACTCTTGTGTTTGCTTTCCCTCATTTCCCTCACTTTCACACAAGCCACAGAAAACCCAACATTTATATTCTGATCAGCAAATTGGAGTTATCTTTTGAAATGAATTTTTTAAGCTCGTGTTCAATAGCCTCTGCTTTTGGGAATAACTAAGGTGCAATAGTCCCGTGATTTTGTTCTGCTTCAGTTCTCAGAACATGGCTCTCAGTGTTGGAAAGTGGATGTGGGTTTCTTATGCAGGAACAACAGAAGATGATGAAAAAATAAAGTCTGAAGGGAGAAGTTTTTGAAATAGGAATCCATGTCTCCGCACAAAAGTTTTAGGAGGCATCTAGTTCAAAATGATTTAAAAACAGTGTTTCAGGTAGTCTGAACGCTTCCTTTTGTTTATGAGCTATTATGACAACTCTAACATAAGTCTGTGACACTTGCAACTTTTTTGAACTAAGGGAACACATTCTGCAGCATCACTTGCAATTTTTTTACCTGCATGATAATTTGACATAATAGGTGATACATTCTGATTATCAACAATAGTTATCCTTCCGTAATAACAAACATATTTCGGATATTTTAACTATCAAGACATTATTCTTTTACTCTGTATTTCAAAAACGCAGTGAAATGGCACCAGAAGGGATAGATTTCATGGGAAGATTATTTTCTTTTTAAATCAATAAGCAATGTAATAATAGTTTATAATATACCCTGACTTCGCAAGAAAATCTTGGAGTCAGGCAATGGGAAAATGGCAGGAAAAAAAAAGATTTTTCTTACAGTGGAACTGCATTTTGAAACTGCATATCTAATCACAAATCTCAAAGTGAAAAATCAAGTTCAGATTTCTAGTCAAACTTATTAAATATTTTTCAGTGCTTTAGCTGCCTGCAGTTCACAACTGTTCCCTAAAACATACATATTCACAAATAGTTCCCTTTATTTATTTATTTTTTAATTTAACAACAACAATAATTTCTTTGCATTTTTTAATACTTACTAGGATTTAGACTCAACCAACATAGCTATATTTCCATAGCTAGCTACATAAAACTAAGCTAAGCTCGGACATAATTGAACTAGACTAGAGGTTCAAGTACCAATGAGAAGTCCAGGTTCAAAAGTCAACAGCTGGTGGAAAAAAAGTGGAAAAAGAACAAAAGGTAATGATGTGTTCTTCCCCTTTTGATTTGTAGGAAGCTATTAACAACTATACTTGGATACCAGTACAGATGCCAAGTATCCTTGTGCTAGGTACTCACAAAGCTCCATGAATTCACTCCCATGTAGACACAGCCCTTTTTGAAAAGACATGCTCTAGGAAACTACAGCTACTGATGAGGTTGTTGGCATTCCTGACATGCTCTCAACTGCTACTTAAGATGCTCTGGCTTCCAGGAATCCAAATAAGTGCCTTCTGCTATATTTCTGCTTGTGATGCTTGAAAAAGTCATTACTGACTGGCTGGAGTAGAAGCAGAAATAGTATGGGTATTTGAGATGAAGATCTTTAGGAGTTTTCATGATACAGAGTCTGACATCTTTCATGTGCTAGAACAGCAGCCATTTGTGAGAGAGACCACTAAGCTCCAGACCTCAGTAGGTCTCCCTTGGTTTTTGTTTGTTTGCTTTGTTTTGTTTTTCTAGATACAGGTTGCAAGCATGCAGAAAGAGGGGTTTCATTTCCTACTCTGTTGCTAATAGGAAGCTTTATCAGGACCTGAAATACAAATTGCTGGATAGAGGGTGCTATCTGCCTGTTCCTGAGTTAAGCTATGTATTGAAGAAAGAAATCTAGAGAATAAAAATGTAGTTGGAGAGGCAATAATGAGCCCTTACAATAAGAAGGTGAGACAGAAAGATTGTTTTCTACTCTTCCTCAGCACTATATCCAACTTTATTATTTAGTTACTTTTTTCTCACATTTCCTCACAATCCTCTTTTTTCTTCTCCTTGCACATTTGGTCCAAATAATATAGGCACTTTTTGGTAGAAAAAATAAAAGTATCTTTTGCATTTAGCAGCATGTACAGAATCCCAAAGAACAATGCAATAATGTATTTCATAAACAATGTCAGTATTCCTATTATCCGTTGTTACTCTTTCCCCGATTAAGGGCTATCTAAAAGTGCTCCATACACACAGAGTAATCACATTGCTTACCATTTCTTTGTCAAGATGAGCCATATTTGTTCTAGAAACACAATCACAAGAGAAAACATCTAAGTAAACAAAACCCATAGCCAGCCTGGTCACTTCATGAAACAAGTCTTAAGCTGTTCCACAGAAGCAAACGCAAAGCCAAAACCAGACTACTGAAACTCAGTATAAAAAGCTATCAAGCATCTTCTCTACTAAATAGTGTCATGTGACACTGTCTGACTCTGACCTCTCAACTAAATCCACGTCTTTGGAAACATCCAGTAACATTCACAGAATCACCAGTGTTGGAAAAGACCTCTAAGATCATCCAGTTCAACCACCCACCCATCACCAGTATTTCCTACTAAACCACATCCCTCAATACAACATCTAATCATTTCTTGCTTTTGCCATTGTTACTTCTGCATTTGTTATCTGGCTTTGACTCTCAGCAAATAGCAAGTCACCACCCAAGAGCCTTTTGGCAGCCCACAGGAGATCCAGAACAGAAAGGACAGACAACTCTGGACTGCTGCCAACAGCCATCAAAATACATGGTCAATATTTTTCACCTAAATGCTTACAATTGCTATGATACGATAATAACAGTAAAACAATAACTTATTGCTTAGGTAAATGCTAAAGTTCTATTTGCGATTCTCTCCCCCCAGGAATCAAACATCATGGGGATGCAAGTGGTGCTATCATTGAAGAAGGGCTTGGAAAAAATATAATCCATAAAGAAATTACTGGTTTCACTGAAATTCCTTGGATCCTGAGATATCAGCAGGAGGAGTGTGGTCTACAGAAAAATCATAATAATAAGAGGTTTAGAAAACCAGAGAATCTGCTGCAACACTAGAAAGTTATCATTTTCTGTGAACAGTAGCAATTTATTTTTTCTATTCAAGTACTTATTTGAGGCATTCAGTCTAAAGGACATCGTTTTTATAGATTTCATTCATATTTATAAATCACTTTTACAAATTATTTCTGTTGTTTCATGAATTTACAAGGTTGTGTCCTGGTTCATAGAGAATATCTGTAGCGTTTGACTGAAGCTCATGGCAATTCTCTAGAGATGCTCATAAACTGCATTTGTAAACTCTGGAGAATTTCAAATATCAAGTTGCAGGATCACCATATGCCCCCAAGTTGGAAGGAATGCCTTCACATTCAAAAGGTTACTCAGATATGAAAAGATCATGTTCTGAACACAAAAGCAGTTGATGACATGTCATAATGTAAAGAGTAAGGGAAAGCACAGTCAATTGTTAGGCTTGTTGCTGTTTTCTTGGGAGATCCACAATTCCAAAGGCTTTTCATGACAGCTGCACTTTTCTGTCATAGCATGAGCCCTCTGAACCTCCAGGAAGATGGCTCACAGCAGCAAGACAATGCCAAACTGTAACAGCTGTAGTGTACACACAGAGTCCAGAGATCCTAAGAATAAAATCCCCAAATTGCACCTCATCAGGACCTCCCATCAGAAGGCTTCCTGATGAAAAGCACTGCTGCTCCAAAGCCTAAATATTTCTCAGAAAGCTTTTTCCTAGATTTTCTTATGTTTTCAATTACAAAACCTGAAATACATACTTACAGTTGCCCAGTGTGACCTGATTCTGACTACTCTGGTTTGAAGAAATGACCTGAAATATTAATTTTCAAATGTATTTCCTATTGGGTTATCTTGTCTCCTGAGGACTGTGGATCACAGGACTGGGCTGGATCCATTTACAGATGGCCCTCTCTCCACACAGGACTCACACATGTTTTGGTAGAATCAGTTCAATAAATTAAATCAGGAAACATTTTGACTTAGAAAGACCTTAAAGTTTTATTTAGAAATGAAATAAAACGTGAAACAAAATGTTCCACTGCTTTAAAACAATGTCTTGAATTAATCAAGTCCCTGGATATTTTTCATATTTTTTTTATTCCTATCCACAACTGCAAACAACATTAAGCACTTTCTACGGGACCATGGACACTTGTAATGACGCGCTCTAATTAAAATATCCTAATGAGTAAGAAGTAAGTAATCTAGAAATAAACCACAATGAACTGCAAAATGTATTGCCAGTTTTGATAAGCATGCAGTTTTAAAATAGAAAATAAATTTACAACATCAAGCTTCACACTGTCAGAAGACGGTAATGAGATTGATTGTAAAGATACGCTTTCAAGGCTTTTGCTTTCCTGCATTATAACTGGATAAAATTACATTTTTCAATATTTAAAATCAGCTGGTAACCTCAGTAAGGTCAGAGATGTACTCTATGCTGTCACTAAACTGTGGCTTAGTTACTCTGTATGTGAAAAGATATTACACCTACTCGCAAGATTTACACATTTTATATATGTATGCATATAAACAGACACAAAAATACAGTACATATGCATTTGTATATAAAGAAGAAACAAAAGGATGTAAAAAGAACATGTATAATATTTACAACAACATGAAAATTGCACATTACTCTAGCCACACAGATCTCAAATTTTCTCATCTGATTTCTTCCTCAAATGTCCAGTCCCCATTCTGGGTGCCCATCCAATGACTTGGGAGCTACACTGCATCTTTGAACTATTTACCATGTGCACTATATTTTAGTCAAGGGGAAGAAACTGAAAGGTCAAATGCTGTTCTGCTCACACCTGCCCAGAGGGACAGCGATGCTTTTGTGCAGAAAGGATGCAGAAAACTCAATAGGCTTGTGATCATGGACAAATCACCCTACAGCTTCCCAAATGCAGCAGAAGCCTCAAAGTAAGCTTCTAAATGTGAATCTGCCCACCAACACAGTGTTCATAACAGAATAAGTTGAACTGAATCCTTACCATGTTGTCATCTTATTCAAAACTTAGAGAAAATGACACAGAGTTGGAAACAGACTTGAAATTCTGTACATCTCAGTCAAGGTTTAATGCACATGTGCTTTAAATCACGCCCTATTTAACACTTATGATTACACAGTTGACCAAATTCCCCACAGAAAATGTTTCCACAGCCTCTTCTAATCACCTCACAGAAACCTACATTTGTCTTCTATTGCAGAACAATTTACTCAGCTAGGGATCCTTAAAGACAGCTCTCACTTCTGCACCTGAAGCTAAAAAAAGAACTCTAGTTTAAAATAAATTAATAAATAAAATTTAGTATTTGGAAAATATACCATTGACAAATATATGCACACAATGGAAATCAAAAGAGATTCAGCTCATTTACTATAAAAAGGTAATAAGCTGTGTCCTACCTATGGTGGTTATAACAGTGCCAGCAAAGAAGAAGGAACTTCCCAAGTCCCAGTGACTGATCTGAGTAGATGTGTTTCCTAAAGGTATGATTCCTGCATTTATTGCTGCCACTACTTGCTGCAAGTTTAAAAAGATTTTTGTCAATATTCATGAAACATTGATATTAATATACATTACATTAAGATAAGTAATTTATTTAACCCCAGCAATAAACCACAAAAAGACAAGTGTTGGGTTGCTCAAGTTTTATCACTCAGTCAGGCTAGGATTTATTGCTCAGAATACACACTTGAGCACGTTAGTGAGCTGCAGAGCTGTGAGCTCTACAGTACTAAGGCAAAATGAACACAATACCCACACAGTCTACAAGAGTCATGTTAACTGCGTGACAAACACGATTATTTTTACTGGTGTAACATTTTAATGAAGAAAAATGTGCATTAGACAAAAATTTACAATTACATTTCCCAAAATATTCATCTGTTGAGTTAGGAAAGCAAATTTATTTTTTAAAAGACAATCATTTTAGAACTCCAAGAAGAAAAAAATCACCATGCATTATTTTGGATCAAATGAACTCTAAGTAATTAAAATATTTCTTTAAAATAGACAATTCAGTAATGAAAGGTGTGTAATTACAGCTATAGTGATAAAACCTCCCCTGTATCAGTTGCAAATCCAGGGTCAAGTACCAAACGCGTATATCTCTAAGCTTAAACAACTACATACTTCATAAATATTGTTCTTGAAAAAGTCAGTTCCAGCAGCTGAAATGAGCAAGCAGGACATTTATGGCATTTTCAGAATCTTGAGAAATATGAAACATTTTCTACACTGGCGATGTCACCTACTGTACACTATTTTCACACAAGAGGATTCCCGTGTAGTCTTATCTCCGTTGTAGGTAGACACCAGCAATTGAGTTAAACACCACACGTCAAGAAAACACATTTTTAAACTTGCAATAAATATTTAAAAGGGGGTTTCTTTCATAATCATGATTGTTGTAATAATAATTGGCGTTCAACAAAAGAACATCACAGGAAGCAATCCTGCAAAGCTAAAATGAACATTTTCACTAACAGATAGCTTCATCTTGGTGAGTTGTCCAAAAATAACTTTGCAGATAAAGGCATTCAGCAACAGGGTAGACCAGAATGGTTTTCTGTGTGGGCAGAAACCCCACTGTTCTGGTTTCTGATACTGCTTTGAGTGAAGCCCTCTGAAATTGTTTGATTATTTTGGAGGAAGACTGTCTTGCAGAACTAACAATCTTTTCAATCACAAAATATATCAATATTTTGCCAATTAAATTATTTTTGTCTCTAAACAGTGCTCGTGCAAGTCAGTTGGTGTGGACAGACATGACAAAATAATAGTCCTGGGATCCCCAAGCCATTGATTTTCTATGACTGGATCTCAACCAAAATCCACCGCTTCCAGTTTGCCATTGCCAAAGCTCAGATGCACAAAGCAGCCATCCCTGAAACCACGAGGATGCCACCGCCATTTTCAGCACCCAGAGTGTCAGCAGAAAATTGACAAGTCAAGTGACACAGTCAGTCAGTAACTTGGCATAGAATTTGCATTGTGTTAACCATCTATACCTTCAACTATTCATTTTAAAATGCTTTAAAATACAAGAAAGCAAGACATCCAAGATGAGGAATATTCATTCCTACTGAGGAAGAAGAAAAGAACAGGGGGAGGGAAGGTGAAGAGAGTTTAATTTTACTTTGGGTTTGAGGAAAAATGCTTCTTCCGTGTTTGTACATTACATACGACTTGGCAAATATAAGTACTGACAAGTGCTTACATTAGTTTAGAAAGAGACATATCAGATTAAGCCCCATACGGAAACTAGCCCTTATATTGATTTTGGAATTCACATAATACAGATATTCCTTTGACTTACATCCCCCAGTGTGCTACATTATGAAGCCTACTGAATACATTTTGAGTATTGTTTCGTTTTAGAGAACTAAGAATTTTCATCATAAATCCCTTTAACCTGCAAGTGGGAACATGCTCTCCCGTGAGGACATCATCTGGTAAAGTGCTGGATCAACATCATTTTATAAGACCATTCATGTTTTATTACAGTTTATCATACTGTGTGGATGCCCTATACAGAGCAAAGCACCTGTTTAGGCAGTCTAAGAAGACCAATTTTTATACAGTTCCAGATGTAATTTTTTTTTCAGATCTTTATATCATCACCGTAAGTTTTGAAGCCAAACAACATCAATGTCTTCTCTACAAAAGGCGAGCTCATCAAAGCGCTCAAAGATCCAATACAGCTATGCATTTCCTAACTGCAGTATACTACAACTACAGAATTCCAGGAAAAAAGAAACAACCCAAAACTGCTCTGTTGGGTTGTCCTGACAAAACACAACAGATGGCTACAAAAGACAATTAGCCACTAGTATGTCTCTGATTTCAGCCAACAACTAATTACACAGAGTGTAGAGTCAGGGCAAGCAGGAAAGAGACAGTTTCTCTTCACACAGCTTCTGACCAGCACCTTTAGGAACTTTGAGTGGGAGGCTGCATGGTATTCAGATTGTTCAGGATGGATTGTCTTACCACAGATTTCACTACTTTTGGAGTCTGCATGTGTTTTGGTAGCCAAGACACACTGTGACAATGAGTTCAGCAATTTGCTCCTGGATTGTTGAAAAAATAAAACAACTCAACACTTCCTCTTCAAGATTATTTTGTATTTCATCATAATTGTATAAAGTTCTTACGCTATGAGAAACACTGAACTGAAATTTCTTATTTGTCTAATCAAAGAAATTTACTATCTTATAGACCCATCGCCTGCCTTTTCTCCGAGTTAAAAACTGTTTCTTTTTAAACAAATTATTTACCCATTTAAATAAGCTTATTGAATCTTCTATATCAGTAGTTCTTTATTGTCATTATGTCTCATCAGCCTTACTCATGCACAGTTTTAAACACAGTTTTAGTGTGGAAAGGACAGATGATGCCTTCTTCATCATCTGGTTGTTAAGTTTCCAAACACACACTATTAAGCTTTCTCCTCCATGGTTCCTGTGTTTGGGAGAAGCCAGCCTTAAATATTAACAAAGCCACTTCATTACATTTCTTCACAGTCATCCATAAGTCATCCTTGCTAACAAGGATGACAGGCTTGAAAGCAACAAGGTCACAGGTTTACAGTGATCAATAACACTATCTCATAAAGTCTTTGGACAGGAGGCTATCTTTCCTTCTTAGTTTGGTCAGTTCCTGCAAACAGGTCCTTCTTATCAAAGACTATTCTTAAGCATAATGTTAAAGAAAATACCCTGACCTGTGCGCATGTCAGAGCAGTGTCTTCTTTTTGACTAAATAACATTGCTGGCACAAACATAGCTGGACAATTGGATATCAACATTTCCTTATCCTGGAACAAAAATTCAGCCTCACACAGTTGTTTTCTGCTGAATTCACTGAGGGCCAGGATCTCATCCTCCAAGCTTAAAAAGCATCCTATTACTTATATTCAGTACTGCTAGATCCACTTTTCTCTGTCATTTTTATTCTCTCTTCACAGTTGCCTTACTACTGGAGCAAACACAACCATTTTATTTGTCACAAGTTTGGCATGACTATGGAATATCCTAGCACATACAGCAGCACAAGTAACTCTGTATTTTCAATCTTGGAACAGTCAGAATCATGAAAACTGCATAATCTTTACATTTATATCAGGCTGTAGCCAACAAACATTTTACATGATCTTAACACAAGAATTTCTTCTTTACAACAGTATAGTTCAGTGACAGACATAGAGGCAATTTTTCTAGTTTTTCTTATTATCATTCCCTGTGCAAACTAAATTCTGACTTAAATCTCAGTTTCACTTCAGCACTACAGAACCACTTACCTTTGTGACAGGAATATGGACAGTTTTCATTCTTACACCATAAAGACTCTTTCACTTGCTTTGCCTTCCCTGAGTGTATGAGTCTACCAGTGGTTTTCTATGAATTGCCTGAGGACTGAGCGGAGGAGGGGTCCCTCAGCACACAGCATGCAATCAAGGTCTCTATGTGCAGTCATTTTAATAATATCATATATTTTCCATAAATGTATTAGTGTTTTCACCACTTGCTTTTATTTGTCATCACAGTTGTGAAATATAGTGCTTTTTTTGTTTGTTTTTTGACAGTAAAGAAAACTGAGTATCTAAGTATCTCAAAAACTTTAGGAAATTAATTCCAATTTTTTTTTTTAAATCATATGGCTCTTTAGGCTTGCTCTGTACTGTATCTGAAGCATAGGCATGAGGTGCATTCAGGTATTAACTCTTGCTACATCCAAACTACCTGGCTCTACACCTCTATCCAGGCATAAGCTTTAGTAGAACACCAGAGAGAAGAGAGATTTTTGAGTGCAGAGTGGATGGGCCAGGCTTCTACTCTACTTTCAAACACTGGATCTGAGCTACATACACACATAAAGCTTGTATTCGCCCTGTGCTGTTTTGCTTGAAATTGGAGCATTGGGAAAATGAGAGCAACAACACAGAATTTGATTTTAATTCAATGCCAGTTTCCCATATAATTTAGAAACACTTTCTGGTAAATATATTGTGCAGTTTTGTGTTGTCACATAATGATTTATTCAAGCAGAAAGCTATCCACTGAGACCACACTGACCTACCCTTGCAGTTTATCACAAAAATCAGGCTTTCAAAAAGAGCTGTTTGGAGGGGGCGGAAGAAGGGGGAAATAGAAGACAATCCTCCTAGGTCAGGGTTTTCAACCTCTGCTCCTCCGACCCCACAAGGAGTCAATGGAGATGAAAGACAAAAGCAAGTATGTTGGTGATGAAACAAAACCATCTACACTGGGGTCCTCAGTACAAAAAATACAGAGAGGTTTATAAACTGAGGAAGACAGCCTCTGGTTGTCTCCCACAGAAATAAGCATATCTCCAACCAGCCATCCTTCTTGTCCTCCATTAGGCACTGAATGCATGCTTTTGTACCAGGCTGCAGTCACCTCACTTTTCTGAAATGATGTAACAAAATCCATACATTACTTTCAGACTTCCTATCCAAAAATTAAAATAGGTTCACTGCAAAGTATGCTGCTGAAAAAAGACAGAGCATGCTCTCTTCTGTTACCAGGTTGTCAGGATTTGGCCTGTGCTTCCTGGGAATCATTCAACAAGCAGTGTCAAAATGTCAAAAAAGCCTCAGAGTTTTTGGAAATTCACTTCTTCTCCCGAATTTCTTCCTTTGCTGTCCTACACTTAGACAAGAGCGCTCCTTCTCTCTCCCTTGTAGCCAAACATCTCATCCTGCCCAGCTACTTCCCAGGTCCTGCCTTCACACTTCACCTTTGGTTTGCAGAGGATAGAAACCCCAGATGTTTGTTCAGAGGCACATTAGGATGCTTTTAATCCTTAGCAAATGACTCTCACTCTCTCAAAGACTATGCTTTTGAGCACTACTTTTTAAATAAACTACAATGATGTTTGTATTGTAATTCTATGACTGCACATATTCTTTTCATCCATCTAACATATGATTGTAATCTGCACTGGAGTGCTCAGCATGTCAAACAGCTCTTTTCACCCCAAGTTCACAGTCTTCTTGAGCTAAAATATGCAGAAAGATATTGAAAAAAAATCTATATTTCTAAATATGTAGAACAAACAGAATGCATACATAAATTTTGTGTGTGTGTACACATTTATATATACACGTATGTTATATGAACACATTTTGAGATGAAGATCTTACTTTGCATCTTGAGATTAAAGACAGGAAGAATTATTCAGACAGCTGCTCAGGAAAATTGACTTACCAGTGAGTCATAGCTGCCACCCTCTCTAAGACAAAAGCTGTCATTCAGATGCACTCAAGCTAGCTGGGTTCTGGGTCCTGGAAAACTGTTCCTCTGAACTAAATATATCATTCAAGAGCCCAAACCACCGTGCTCAAACAGAGAAGTGACAAAGATGGTTAGAATCTATTTATTATTCTTCCAGAAATCCGTATTGCACTAAAACTCATGAAGGGTAAAGAGCATGTGCTTAAAAATTTCCCTTAGGTTTAATGAGCATGAAGAAAGTAGCTACAGAAGAGGGATCTATCCTATCAGCATGATAAAATGGGAATAGTCCCAAGGCAACAGAAAGTCTGGCAAAAATTCCCCCACTCTGTGAACTGAGAGAATGATACAATCATAGAATCAACAAGGTTGGAAAAGACCTCCAACATCACCCAGTCTAACCATTCACCTACCACCAGTATTTCCCCACTAAACAATGTCCCTCAGTACAGAGAGCAGAGATAGAGATCCATCTGGAAGAGGACAGCAGGAACTGGAGAAATCCAGAGCAGGACATACCCACACCCCGGGAACTCTACAGCTGACCTGCTTTTTTTGTAATGAGACTCAATCACAGCAGGTGGATACCTGAGTAGGGCAGGTCTGGATGAGGCTGGGATCACAGGTGCCTCTAGAATGTCTTTGATTAAATAAATGTTCCTCTACAGTGTCATGACTTGGGGAAAGCTTACGGGCCCTACTAGTAAGGAAACAATACTTCCTGAATTCTTTTCTCTGATGACAGAGAAACAGGCAGGATGTCCTGAGGTGAAAACTGACTAGCAGGGTGTATGGGAACTGTTGAGTCACCTCATGCACCTCATGTTTTAATTGCTTTAAAAGTCATTAATTTCATGTTACTTCATCAATACCATTAGCAGGCAGCTCTGGGACTGGTATTTGGAATTTGACATAAGCTTCATGTTCAAAATGCAGTAACATGGCCTTGTACATTTAAAAAACAACAACAAACAAACATAAAAACTGATGCAATGGTATTTTGGATCCCCAGCTAAATAAAATTCACTGTAATATCAGTTTCTTTTATGCCAATCTGTCAATCTTTCCAAAGCTCTAAGGCTTATGAAGGACGAGCACCTGCTTCTTTGCAGACCAGGATCCAGATCAAGATGGGATGGTTCCTGCTCCCTTTTGGATAGACCAGAAGGATTTGCAAAAGACAGAGACCAAGTATATTTAAGGTTTGAGTTGGTGTATGCCAGACTCCCTCCAAAATTTCCTGCACAGAGACCCACAGTCTGCAGCCCACAGGACTGAGAATGTCTGTCAACACTGTGACTCAAAGAAGGAATAAAATTTCACTCAAGCTTAATAGGTTTAGCTAATAGATTTAAAATTTGTATAAATAAATGTCAGATTAAGCTGAAAACAAAATCTTTGCATATCTTTGACTTGTTATCTCTAAAAAATTATACAGGTAGCTCAAAAAGCTTCTAGTCTCTGGGAAAGAAAGAAGGATTTACATTTATTTATTTTAATGGTTTTCTATGTGATCTGAGAAGTTGTGGCTCAAGGAGCTCAGCTGGCTGAAATAAAACAACATGCTTCTGAGGATGCAGCTATATTAGTTTCTTGGGGCTAAAATGCAAGTTGTAAAAGACCCTATGAAAAAGATTTAGCATCAGCTACTGGTGGAGGTGCACTGTAGTGAAAAGTATATTCAAACTACTCCAAACTTCAAAAATGAAGTCACAGAAAATACATATTTTGAAGTAAAATATTTTTAACAATAAATCAGTCATGTCACAAGCCATGATGGCATTTTGGTGATGAAAGAAATGCAGCTTGCGTGTCATTCATAACTGCGTTAGGCTTTCCTCCAGAGAGATAAAGGAAAAAAAATATTTCCTCCAGGGAGAGAAAGAGAAAAGACATTTCAGTTTCTTTACAGCCTAAAAGACAAATAGAAAGTAAACAGAGAATTTATCATGTGCAAATACAGAATATATGTAGTCAAGGAGCACAACAGTATGGACACTGGCCCAGAGAGCTTCTTTCTCACGTTAACCACAGAGTCCATGCAGAACCCAAATTGAACAACTTGAGGGATATAGGTCAATACAGCTACTCCTGGTAGCTCACTAATTATATTATTTCTTCTAAAAATGTAAGAACATTTTTGTGGGCATTCAGTTTTCAGAGGAAGCCACATACTCCAAAAGGAGTTGGATTTAAACTTTGCAAAGTCCTCTAATGCTGGAACAGTTTGGTGCAGCATTCTGAAAACTTGTTTGGATTTAGAAATTATTTAATTAATTAAATCATTAATTAAGTTCAAGAAGTAACTAATATCTAAAATAATTCACACCAGCTTCTTAGGACACTTTAGGTAATTAAGATAATGCAACTGAAATTTCCCTAATTTCCTCTTTTTTTTTTTTTTTTAAATGATAATACAAAACACAATCAAATGCTTGGGGGGTAAGTGGATTTTTTTTCATTTTGGTTTATAAAGGCCAACACTAAACCAGGTAATTGCTGAGTAATACATAATTAGCTGTTACTCACATAAAAAGCTCTTTTCTTGTTTTCCAATCAGCTTTCTTTTTGGCAGGAGGACTTGTCTCTCATTCCCAGGACAGCCCAGCCCACAATACACAGTACTAGTCATAGTAAAAACATGATTTCTCCTAGCAAAAGCATGATTTCTAAGAGGCAGCAAATTCAGAGGGGGAATGAGATGTATGAACCAGCAGGAATGGCATTTTTACAAAGCTGTTGGATACAAACTTCAGTCCAGCTCACCTGTCCCCAGAGACCAGCTCTTAGCCCCAAAGCACATCATGAACTAAGCAGATATACACACACACAGGGTGGCTGCTATGCACAGGTGCATGAACACAGCAGGAGATTCTTCCAGGTACTTGGTAGTACTTTGTGCATCTGAGTTTGGAAATGGCTCCAAGAGATTTGAAAGTTTAGCAGTAACTTTAGCAGAGGAAACAGTCCACACACTAAAAAAGAACTGAAACCAGAATGAAATAGTTAACGATATAACTGCTCAACTCAGATTTTCTTTTTCATTCTCTAATTCCTATTGTTCTTTGGCTTGCTCCCAGGTTTCTATCAGCTTCTGACACAAAATCTCACTGATGAGGAAAAAAACTGTTCCAACAGAGATGTAAAAAAAAATCAGATTTATTCTGTCACCTGCACTGCATGTCAGGACCAAGCTGTGAGTAGGCATGGATAGAGACATTAAAAAAAACATCCATGAAAATTAACAAGAGTTCTTCCAGAAGAAGGAACAGTAGCCACATCTCTGGTCAAATCCTCTTTCACGGCTTTATAATGGGTGAGATACGATACATAACCTACAACAAACCAACATTTCCCTCTCTGTTAACTGAGACCCCTTCAAGACCTTCCAGCTGAAATTTGAGAAATCCACATTTAACACAAAGCTTGCTGATCTGTTGACAAGAATCAGATTCACCCAGGCAATGTTTGTGTGTCCACAAGATTCCACCATTGGATATTCATTTAGCAGTAGATTATAGGTGCAGTACTACTTAACACTGTGCACTACCAAGCTGTGCACAGCACAGTGATCCACTTAATACTGTTAATATTGGCTTCAGGCTGCAGCAAAAGGCACCTGGCTTGTGCATGTTTTAAGGCAAGAACTAAATGGAAGTGTTTGTGAAGTGCACCAAAAAAAAAAGAAATAAAATATATATATATATATATATATATATATATATATATATATATATATAAATGTTTTGGAAATCAGGTCTCAGGGTCACACATTGCTGCTGTTCAGTTCAGGTGTATTCTATTACAGTGAGGCAGTAAGGAACTGAAGCAATTTGCACTGAAAGAGATTTGCAGCACAAGACCGTGGAAATGAGAGAAGGAGAAGGTCATGAAGACCACCTCTTTGGCAACAGATGCACAAAGCTGCTGGACTGGACTGACCTCCCAAAAGTTAAAAGGGAATTCCAGGTCACTTTGTGAGGTAGTTGAAGTTGCTTGCCCGTCATCAGCAGAACATTCTATTTCATTCTCTTTGATTGTTTCTCTGGGCTGCACAGCAGCTCTCCATTGCCTCATGTTTCATAGGTATATCAATAATATGGAAGTATAATTTCTACTTAGTACACGTAGAGAAGCCACATAATCAGTGTGAAAACATAGTGTTTTGGGAAATCAAAACCCAAGCAGTAAAGCTCCATGGGCTGGGATATATGCAATAGAATATATTGCTGAGGCAGGAAGGATTTGGGTTACCACTGAAGAAAAACAAAACAACAACAACAAAAAAAAACCAACCAAGGATGGAGAATACAGAAAGTGAAAACTCCCTGTCCTCCTGCATTTCTGAAAACTCACAACCTTATGTGCCATAATCAGCTCTGGGGTAAAGGGAAGATTTTAGCAAAGATGATGGAAAGGAGATGGCCCTGGTCTGCTTGTGAACTGGGTTTTCATCCCACTTGCATAAATGCTTTTGGCTGAATTTGCTCTCAAAGTAGCTTTCCCAACTTGCTCACCTGGCTAAGCCACCACACACTGTACTGTCCATTAGGAGTCTTGGGATGCTCAGATGGGTTAAGTGGCAGATCCAGAATTGTGAGGACCAAAAAAGTCTTGTATGATAAGCAGCGAGCAATGACAAGCACAAACTAGTTCCTGAGTTCCCAGAACGTAAAGTTTGAAAGGAATAGTTTATAATGAACTTCATTATAGTTTGACTTCGGGTAAATACTTGATTAAAGAAGACATTATAACCTGTAAGCTTTGTTATTTTCTTTTTGTAAGATACAGGTTTAGATATCACTTATTTTTCCTCACACGTTATTTATTGTTAATCATGAACACATTCAATGTAAACTGAGGAATCACTGCGTTATCCTATACTAACAGTGAGATATTAGCTCAGGGAAATAGAAATCCAGCAATTTAGCTTCTGTGACAAAGTGGGAAGAAATTTGACCCCCATGGTCATGGTAGCTGCCTTGGCTGGGAAAAATTGATTTGAGATGCTGCTTTAGCACAGATTTCCTATTTTGTTTTGGGTAAGCCAATTTCCAGCACCTTCCTACCTCCATGCCCAGGTCTTTATAGCACTGAGGAGGGGTCTGATCAGCAGAATGGAACAAGGAGAAATGAAGTTTTTCATTTACCTCATCAGTGAGCAGGAGCGAGTTCTTCCCAAAAAAACCTCTTTGTGTCCACATGTGGGAGGCTGTGTCCCCCACTGGGCCTCAAAGGATTCTGTCTTTCTCGGCCACAGTAGCTAAGAAGGGAACTAATTCTGTTATGGGTATCCGTGCACTGATAACCATGCTTAAAACTCACATTGATTTTACACAGAACATCAAATGGACTTTGAATGCTGATGAAGTGGTTTTCTACTACCAATCTGTGCTGCTGGGTAGGGAATTATTAACGCTAAAATATCTAAGTATTCCAGAGCAAATTTCAACATTTTTTGCCTTGAGGATCATCTTGTAGATGATGTAAGATAATATCGCTTCACTATTTCTATTTTTATCTCCACCAGTGCTGAATCTGACCTAAAAATTTCATATGGGATATTTGTGCTAGCTACAAGACGTTATTTTTAATCAGTGTGTGTGTATCTCTTTGTAAGATTAGCTCACATTCTGCTGGTAAAACCACTGAAACGTATTTATTACACAGCATCAAAACCGTTTCATACCAAGAGCACCTCCTCAGGCATGCCTACTCAGGGCATGTGGAAATAGGAATTGCTGGGTAGTCCTTTAAAAGGTTCCACTTTTGGATAAATCTACATTCAAGGCAAATTGGTCTATGTGGCTAAACTCCAATTCTAAACTCCCAGCCAGATCTGCTGTTAAAATCCACCTCTGAAAGGCTGTGCTGCACAGGCCACCGGCACGTTCTGCAGCACCTGGGTGTCTCTTAGCCCATTCTGCTCTCCCCTTTTCCATCTCTCCAGACATCTCCCAGTGAACAAAGGGAGTGATGCTGGTCAACCTTTGGCTGTTCACTCCATCTTCCCACTGCTGGAATTTTTGGCCACCCCTCTCTGATCCATGCAGAGCCACTGGAGAGCCATCAGTATATGGATACCTAGGATTTAAGTGGGAAGGGGCTTTATGAGGCTCTTGATCTAGTTCTGCACTACTGCAAATAAATGTTTCCTATTATTCTGAGCCAGGTGACCTGCAAAGATAAAGTTCTGTTAGTAGAAACACATTGATTAACATCAGTTGGGGATGTGCCTTTAAGAAGTGCAGAAAATTGAGATTTAAGATCAAAACAGCAAGTGCATAGTGCTTTCCTGTACTTAAACCGAATCAATAAAAAGAAACATGCAGCTGGAGGAAAGCTAGCTTGATACAATCACGGTAAATTAGAACTCGTTTAAGGCAATGGACGGCATATTTTCTTCTTCTGAATTGGGTTTCTCAAATATTGACAGACCCAGTAAGGCACGAATCAACTCCTTTGTGAACTATTAATTATATATATTGCTGATGAATAATCATTTAATTACCATAATGGGAGGTTCAATGAAAAGGCTGTCTACCAAGTGCACTGGACCTAAAAATAGCAGTAGCTTTTCCACCACGAGGCTTCGCATCAAAACGCTATTGCTCAACTCCTGGTCTCACCACTTGTTACTCTGCTTGGCCAACATGGTGCTTGGCTGAGAGTTTTCCCCCTGCACCACTGCAGTCGTGCCATATATCACTCCTCTAAGGCACAGTGACAAGGGTTTTGTAAGGATTACCTGAATCAGTTCATCAAGCTCTGTCGCATTCACGCAGGAATGCTGAGATACGAACGTCTGCTTCTGAATCACAATGGTGGCTCTCTGGGTGGTTTCATGAGGCTGCTCCAGGGCTTTAAACACCGTGGCTCCTATTATTAAATACACGACTACCACCAGAAAAATTGTTGAGACTGTCTTCCATTTCATAACATTGATAGCCGAATCACTTTCCTCCCGTGAAGAGAGCACGGTAGGCTTGGTAGAAAATGATAACCTTGGTTTGGAGTTCTGAGTGGCCGATTTGGGATCCAGCAAGTCAGGTGCCGCCACTAACAAAGCAGAAAAAAAAGAAAGTTAATTTTTATGGGGCTGGTCAACTTACGTTCACCGAGCTCCCTTGTCACCAAGAGACTGCAGGAATTCTGCTTCTTCCAGCCACAGTTCTTACAGAGTTGAATCTTTCACTTAAATCCCAAACTGTTACAACACCACTGCTCTGAGTAGTATCATCCATTTACACTTGCACACATCTGCAATACCTTCTATGTCTATGTATGTCCCTTTATCACACTCAATCACCTGCAAAATACAGGATATCCCCTATGCCTGTTGCATCTCTTTAAATTCATGTAAGGTGGCATTTTACTGCAGAGATTCTTTACATCTTCTGCTGCCTTAAGCATTGCTAAGCAGCTTTCCGGCTGTATTTCCTCAGCATTACAGAAGTAGCAGAAAAATACAAATCCCTCTTTCTTGTGCCTTGTCCGTCCTGCACTCCAACAGGAGCTCTCTTACAGCAGTTGCATGATCACTTTGCAACTCCCCAGATAAGACCATAAAATCAAGACGCCGTTCCTCATACCGGCCGTAGAGTGTTAACTGCGTATTGATTAAATCGTTCAGAAAATACCAGTAAGACACACGTGTACTTACAGGAAAAGTCAACCATTTGTTAAGCGTGTATTTTTATTTACAGCTACAAAAACCCACAGGGTTAGGAAAAGAGCAGCTGAGTGTGTTATCGAGTATCTCTATAACTCATGTGACTACCAGCAACTACACAGGAACTAAAAAAAATCCACCACATCAAGTGCAGGTTAAGGTCTTCTGTGGGATGATGGCCACGGCAGCTGACTGCAGAAGCTATATTTAAATTGTTCGGA
Source organism: Coturnix japonica (assembly GCF_054131305.1). NCBI lineage: Eukaryota > Metazoa > Chordata > Aves > Galliformes > Phasianidae > Coturnix > Coturnix japonica. The sequence continues at coordinate 19,101,867 of NC_140665.1, read as the reverse complement.
ATTACATTTCGAATGGCCGCAACACCGCGCTCCGCTGCCGGTGGGAAGAGCCCAGCTGTAAAGCCAGAAGGAGACGTTGCGGGGTTGGGACCTGACCCACACCAAGGGGCACCCCAGGGCTGGGAATGGGGCGCGGGCGAGCGAGACAGCCCCCTGCCCAGGCCAAGGCGACCCCGGGCACCGTACAGCCTGCCCACACCAGAGCGGACGGCTCACCCCGATCCCGCTCACAGCCGAAGGCTGCGCCCCGCACACCGCTGCCCACCCCCGGGGGCTGGGCGTACCCCCACCGACACCCCAACCTCACCCATCTGGGAATGGGCACGGCATCCCCCGCACCCCACGCCTTGCCGTGGGGCCGGGCACCGGCGGGCGGGGGGACACCGGCGCTGTCCCCCGGCGACCCCCGAGCCCCGGGGCCGGTGCCGATGCCGCTCCCTCCCGGCCGGCTCCGCCGCGGCGAACAAAGGAGCGGGCACCGGGCACCGCCGCCGGCCCCGTCGCCCGTTCCCCGTGACCGGCGCTGGGCGCCCGAGGAGCCGCCGCGGCCGGGGATGCTCCGCGGGGCGGGGGCGAGGCGCGGCGAGGGACCGGGAGCGGGAGCGGGGAGGGCAGGAGGGGAGGGCAGCCAGGCAAGGTACAAAGCGCATGCAGCATCCGCAGGGCTGGGAGCGGGGAGGCACGCCATTGTGCTCGTACTCACTTCTTATTTACCGACCCGGTGCCCTCTCCTCGCTCCACGGGCAGGCATTTTTTCAGGGCTCGGGGAGCTACAGTTAGCGCAAATTACAAAGGAAGGAGGAGAAGGAGAGGAGGGAGAGGAGGAGGCTGGCGGCTGGCTCGGCAGCGGCAGGGGCGGGCAGGCTGGCGGCGCGGCTCCCGCGGGCTCCCCCCGGCCCCGGGGCGTGCGAGGTGCCTCACGCCGCGCATCGCGCATCGCACATCGCGGCGTGAGTGTGTGTGTGCGCGCGTGTGTGCATGCGTGTGAGCGGGTGTATGTGCATGCGCGTGTGTCCGTGCGTGCCCGCCTGTCTGTGTGCCCGTGGGCGTGCGGAGCGGCCCGAGCCCTTTTGTGGGGCTGTTCCCCCCCCCCCCCCTCTATTCCCCCTCCCCACCCCGCCGCAGGCAGGGCAGACACCGCAGGGGGACACGCGGAGCTTTCGGTGGGGAGGGCGGCGGGAGGACCCAGCCGCGGGGCAGCACCCCTGGCGCCCCTCCGCCAAGTCCGGGTCGGTCATCGGGCTTTGCGGGAGGTAACGAGGGGAACCTGGGGCGGCAGCCGTCCCCACACCCGCTTCCATTTTAGCCCGGTGGATGCATCGGAACTGCTGCTTGTGCCGCGGACTCCAGCACCAAGATGCCTGAATTGTCCTCGGTTTTAGCCAAGAGCTAAATCTCCGCTTCCCGGTCATCAATCACATGTAAGCATCCTCCCTGTGGCACACTGAGGTGATGAACTCACCTAAAAGGCAGGAGAGCGTTTACCAGGAGGACCCAAAACATGCCTCTAAACGCGGCTCTCTAAAAAGTCTCCTCAAACAGGTACAAAAATTAGTCATGGTAACAAATGAGTGTAGGTTGCAAGTATCTAACGCCTGGAGGTTGTGTCTGCAAAATAGCCAAAGGCAGTCATTCTTCGGGTGCTTAATGGGCTATAATCCTGCTCAAATCAGCAGCTCCATCAGCAAACGCTTTAGAATCCACTTATTTTAACACGTCTCTGTATAAATGTGACGTGATATAAATGAGTGCAATGCCGAGTTCCTCGGGACTCCCATTTTAACAGTATCAATCACACCAGCTCTCCTGGCCTACCCACAGCTCTGTGTGTCTGTCTCATACAGAGCCTTCCCCTGCTCCCTATCCCACCAGCACAACCAGAAGAGCATGCGTTGAGTAATGGGGTGCTGGGCACAGCCCAGGAAATCTCACTGCAAATGGTCCCTCTATCACAAGGAGGACTTGATTGAGTCACGTCCCAATCCTCCAGCAACAGAAGATAAGCAAAACTCCTGCTCCTACACCCTAACACTCATTCACTCAAGCAGCACCAGAAGCCAGACCTCTGAAGCTTGGAGATTCAAGCTGGAACTCTTTTTATACAAAAAAAAAAGAGATCATTATCTTCCACCCTTCTTGCAAAATGATGTCTCAGTCACAAACATATGTAAACACTCTCTGGTCCTACCTCATGGAAAAGAATCATCCCATAAGATTTCTTCCAGCATCCTATGGGAACACAGGCATGAGCCTTTTCCTGTACACTGAGCTGAGTCTGTGTAAGATATTGTGGAAAATACTACTACACGCCTTTCTTTAGCAATCTAAATATTTGGAATACAATTTTGTTTTTCCTTGAGTGGAGGAATTATTATTAAATGTTGAGAAAGGGTCAGACTTACTGCCTACAACTGGAAAGCAGTGGGAAGCCTCCCAACAGCTTTGGCAGAGTTTGAGTCAGGCCTTCAATTCAGGCATATGACCAAGCCGGTGGGAGCCATTTTGAGCAGCAGCAGAGATCTACTCCAGGAAGAACTGTATTGGTACCCTACCTCTAACAGCTGAAAGCTGGCCTGTGAAAGTAATTATTGCAATTAATTACCTAGGAAACATCTCAAATATCTACTTTGAACAGGCTGGTATTTTCTACCCATCGTGATCATAGCGACAGGCTTCAGCTAGAGCTCACTGCTTGCTTAGAATGGATTTGGAGCCACAGAACCACAGAATCACAGAATTGTAGGGGTTGGAAGGGACCTCTAGAGATCATCGAGTCCAACCCCCTGCCAAAGCAGGCTCCCTACACCACGTCGCACAGGTAGGCGTCCAGGCGGGTCTTGAACATCTCCAGAGAAGGAGACTCCACCACCTCCCTTGGCAGCCTGTTCCAGTGCTCCATCACCCTTACCGTAAAGAAGTTCTTCCGCACATTCTTGCGGAACTTCCTATGCTGTACTTTCATCCCATTACCCCTAGTCCTGTCCCCACGCACTACTGAAAAGAGACCAGCCTCACCACTATGGCTCCCACACCTCAGGTATTTATAAACCTGGATCAAGTCCCCTCTCAGCCTTCTTTCCTCAAGGCTAAACAGACCCAGTTCCCAAAGTCTCTCCTCATAGGGGAGATGCTCCAGGCCCTTCACCATCTTTGTGGCCCTCCGCTGGACTCTTTCCAAGAGATCCCTGTCTTTTTTGTACTGGGGAGCCCAGAACTGGACACAATATTCCAGATGAGGCCTCACCAGGGAAGAGTAGAGGGGGAGGATCACCTCCCTCGACCTGCTGGACACGCTCTTTTTAATACACCCCAGTATGCCATTGGCTTTTTTGGCTACAAGGGCACACTGCTGGCTCATGGTCAATCTGTTGTCCACCAGGACGCCCAGGTCCCTCTCAGCAGAGCTCCTCTCCAGCAGGTCTTCTCCCAGCCTGTACTGGTGCATGCAATTATTTCTACCCAGGTGCAAGACTCTACACTTGCTTTTGTTAAACCTCATCCGGTTTCTTACTGCACAGCTCTCCAGCCTGTCCAGGCTGAATGTGTGCTGAATGGCAGCACAGCCTTCAGGCATGTCAGCCAATCCTCCCAACTTCGTGTCATCAGCAGACTTGCTGAGGGTGGTCACTATCCCCTCATCAAGGTCGTTGATGAAGATGTTGAACAAGATCAGACCCAGTAAGAAAATGATTGGAAAAGACCACTAAGATCACCTAGTCCAACTCTAACACACCCCCACCATGCCCACTGACCACATCTCTCAGTGCCACATCTAAACATTTCTTGAACACCTCTAGGGACCGTGACTCCACCACCTCCCTGGGCAGCCTGTGCCACTGCTTCACTACTCCTTCTGAGAAGAAAAGTTTTCTGTATCCAACCTGAACCTCCCCTGGAGCAACTTGACACCATTCCCTCTCATTCTATCACTGCTATCTGGGAGAAGAGGCTGATACCCACCTCACCACCACCTCCTTTCACAGAGCTGTGGAGGATGATTAGGTCTCCCCCAAGCCTCCTCTTCTCTAGACTAAACAATCCCAGTTCCCTGAGCCTCTTCCCATAAGACCTGTATTCCAGGTTTTTTACCAGCCTTATTACCTTTCCACTGGACATGCTCCAGGGCCTCGATTTCTTTCTTGAACAGAGGAGCCCAAAACAAAACTTAGGCTTTGTATTCTCACTTTTACTAGTGATACAAGCAGTCCATATATGGTACTTCTAATGACAGGTAATTTCCAGTTCATCAAGTATTTCTTTCTGTGATGTAGAACAAAAGCTATGCTATGTGGCAAATCCCATGTCCTTAATGCCTTATATAGCACCAGTATTTAATCCATAGTGTCACACCCTCTGATATTTTTATTGTAATGTACACCACAAGTTTGAATATTGTGGTGACCTTTCTGACCTCAAGTTTGGAACTGAAATTCAAACAGTTTGAGGTGTCAGACCTGTACCAGTCCTGAACTTTTCTAAACAAACACACATTAATACACATTCAGTGTATTACTGACAAAGCATACCACCAGCTAACATGGGCAAGATTAAGTAATAAAAGGGGTTACAACACAGAGCTCCAGCATTGCAAGCAAATGGGCATACTGCTGTGCCAAAGAGGCTTATGTTAGCAAACTAAAAGAAAAAATCTTAAATGCTTACAAGACCAAGGTTCATCTATTTCATACTAATGTGAGAGGTTCATAAAGTACAGGACTATCAGAAGCCATCTAAAAATCTCTTGGCATGAGCTTGGGATGGCCACATGACTCACAGAGTAGTTATGGGAAGCTGCTCAGTGCTTTGAAATGTTAAAAGCAGGCACAGCAGAGGGGAGCAGGCACAGGAAATCTCTGTGACTTGATAAACACAGCAATTGCATATTCATACATGTAAAAGCTGTAGATGACCTAAGCATAGACTTGACAGGACAAGAGCACACATGTAAGGAAATAGTTATTCCAAAAGCATATCTCCCTAGAAAGTTAAAATAATAATAATAATAATAAAAAAAATAAAAATAATTTTTAAAAAGACTGTAAAAAATTTCCTTATCTGTTGTTATTTTCTGTTCTTTTCAGCTCAGAAGCCATCCTCTCCCTTCAAGGTCAGGAAAAGCACTTTGTGCCAAAGCATGAGGTTCCTCCAGAACCCAGCTGCTGGGTTCACCAAATTTTGTTCTCCTCCAATCAGCTGCACAAGAGGAGGCATCCCAGCTTCTAGTCTTTATTTAATTGCCAAGGACTTCTGCATCCCTAAGAAACACAACTTTATGCACAGCTCACAGTGAAGGTATTTTCCTCATGCTTACTTGCAACATAAGGCCATCTCTGGGTTTCTTTGCAGAAACAAAGGTTTCCCTAACTGCTGTACCCTGGAGGGAAGCATGGAGAAGGCTCAGAGAGGGCCTCAGTATATTTGGGCACACAGGTGGTAATTTAGACCCTGTTCTTCCCACAACTGCTGCAGAGAAGGTGGACTACACCAGTCTGGAAAATACCTGCATGTAGCTTTGCTGTATGTGCTCAGGCATGCAAGTACTTCACTGATCTCAGCAGGCAATTGCTGCTCTTAGATGTGCACATATTTGTGTTGCCGCAGTGAGAGCCACTGATTGTGCAACGCATCACTAGGGGCTTCAGGCCTTAATAAGGGTTTTGGGTATTGCTGTGGGCTCACTATCTTGTCCTAGAAAGGAAAGGACAATTCCTCATGCTAGGAGAACAGAAACCTCTGCTTCTTAGAACAGGCCAAGCCACAGACCCAGACTGAGGGTAAACTTTCACTTGTGCTATTTTACTACAAGAGAGCCCAGCAGAAATATTTACTGAGTTCATTTTCAGACTCCTTTTACTTATTCAGCAGAACTTAAAGTAACTCATCTCTTGACTTCCTCAGAGACACTAAAAGATCTCTGACAGTTCTTTATGGATAATTATGACATTAGGGCCATGCCATGTTACTGTATTCTGCAATTAAGCCATTAGCTACATCCTGCCATGGGAATTTACACTGAACAGGGAGATAATCACAGAATCATTAAGGTTGGAAAAGACCTCCAAGATCATCCAGCCCAACTGTCCACCTACCAAAATACAACATCTGAATGTTTCTTGAACACCTCCAGGGATGGTCGTTCCATCACCTTCCTGGTCAGCTTGTTCCAGTGCCTAACCACTCTTTTGGAGAATAAATTTTTCCTAATGTCCAACCTGAATCTCCCCTGGTGTAACTTGAGGCCATTGCCTCTTATCCTATCTCTAGTTACACAGGGAAAGAGGCCAACTCCCATCTCACCACAGCCTCCTTTCAGGTAGAGCGCAATAAGGTCTCCCCTAAGCCTCCTCTTCCCTAGACTGAACAATTCCAGTTCCTTCAGCTGCTCCTCATAGACCTGTGCTCCAGTCCACTCACAGCTTTGTTGCCCTTCTCTGGACATGTTCCAAGGTCTCAATGTCTTTCTTGTAGTGAGAGGCCCAAAACTGAACGTAGTAATCACGCTGCAGCCTCACCAGTGCTGAGTACAGAGGGATGATCACTTCCCTGTTCCTACTGGCAACACTATTTCTGATGCAGTTCAGGATGTCACTGGCTTTCTTGGCCACCTGGGCACACTGCTGGCTCCCATTCAGCTGAACATCGACCAACACCTCCAGCTCCATTTCTTCCACACGGTCTTTCAGCCACTCTGCACCAAGTGTTGCCTGGGGTTGTTGTGGCCAAAGTGCAGGAACTGGCACTTGGTCTTATTGAATTTCATTGTATTGGCCTCGCCCCAGAAATCCAACCTGCCCAGATCCCTCTGTAGGGCCTTCTGACCTCCAAACAGACGAAGGCTTCCTCCTAACTTGGTGTCATCTGCAAACTTAATGAGGGTGCACTCAGTCCCTTTGTCCAAGTCATCAGTAAAGATACTGAAAAGGACAAATTGCAGTATCACCCCCTGGGTAACACCACTCATGACTGGTCACCAGCTAGATTCAACTCCATTCACCACCACTCTCAAGGCCTGGCCCTCAAGCCAGTTCCCTATCCATCAGAGAGAATACCTGTCCAAGCCATGGACTGCCAGCTTCTCCAGAATACTGTGTCAAAGGCTTTGTCAATGGCATGCAGCCCACTGTCCTTTGAGCAGACAAGAGAGTGGGGACCCAGGGGCTGCAGGTGCTGTGCATGCTCCAGTGGCATCAAGCTCCTTTATCCACACTTGTGCTCTCTCTGGGCCTCTCAATACCTTCTTTCCTACTAGCTGCTCTCCCTGATCAAACACATGCTTACATAAAAGAAATAACCTTCAGCATGGCTATTGCAAAGCTGATTAAAGACTACTTACATTACCACTGCATCCATCAGTCTGCAACATTTAAAAATACGTGACCACTTTTAATTTCCATTTTTAAATGAGTTAAACATTATGTACTGCAACTTGAATATTTATTAGTGAGTTCTACCTACCTTGAGTATGTGTTTTACAGTGTTATGAATTATTTGTTCAGTGGAAAAGTCATCATTGCTCACCTCATCAATTCATAGAAAAAATGTTTACATGTGCCCATCTATTATCATACAGCTCAGTTGTCAGTTTTAATTAGGCTCTAATTCTTTCCAGCGCTAGTAATTCTTATCTATTTATCCATGTGTGGCAAGTGGGAAGTTGTTTTAGAATCCATAAAGTACTCACTGCTGTAATTAATATTGCGAATGTGTATTTTTCTTCACTGGCTTGCAAATCTCCCAGTGGGTTTCCTCCCTGCCTGCATCATGTTACCAGATCTAATGGGATTTATTTGTCACATGTCCTGCCACTGTTTTTTTGTATTTGCTTTCACAAATCTGTTATGCTTGGACAGCTTCAGAGGCAACAATTATAATTAACTTTTCAATGCCATTCTCATCAATGATAAATGTGAGTTGCCATATGTCACCTTTATTAAGGTTTATTTATGCACAGGATAAACTTACTACTACTTAGAATTAGTAATTTCCTTGAGGGATTTCAATGTTGCTTTGGGTTGATTACAAATATGTGGGTTTTTTGTAATCATCCAGATGTTCTACAAAATTGCTGTTCTGCCATTTATTTTTCATTTTTGCTAGTTGTGGTCTCTTTAAAATAGGAGACTGACAATGGGAATCTCTAGAACTAGTATTTGGCTGTCCACAACCATTAGCAGAAATCATGCAACTGCCCTTTTAGATTTTCATGACACAGCTGGATGACTTATGACATGGAAACCTAATCTCTGCATTGCCTCTGTAGAGGAAAAAAAAAGACATGGAATACTTTGAAATAAAGCAAAACGCATATAAGACCACACATGTGAGACTTGACAAGAGAATGGCCAAAGCTCGCCCTAACTCTAAAGTTGGGATTTCTTAAGTAAGCAGGCACTTGCTTTTAAACAATACTTTGTGAATTTGATGTTATATTTGCAAAGTAGCTCATTAACATTTTAAGGCATTCTGAAAACATTTACATAGGTTTTTTACATAAGAATCTATAAATAAAATAAAATACAGTCAGAGGACATTGGAAGTCACCTAAAACGGTGTTAGTGCTCTTTGTGCACAGTAATCCACAAATAACTTTTAGAAGAAATAAAACAAATCAGAGACGAGAGGAGAAAATAGCCCAGGTAGTACCAAATAAATACCATGCAGGGATAATGAAAGAACTTGCTAGCAGGAGTAAAGAATACAAATGAGCAGACGAAAAAGGATAACTTTAAGTATCGTCTACATGTTAAAAAGCAACAGGCTTATTTTACATGGCAGTAATCATAAGAAAAAAAAAATCAATGAAATATATTAATTATTTTCAAATGTGCACAGGAGGCTTAGTTTTCTGGCAGTCTCTTAGCTGCACAGAGATGCATCTGGAAAAGATAGTACAGATTTTTTTATAGAAAAGCAGGCATTTGCTAGTCATTTTTTTAATATATTTTTTTAAATTTCATTACTTGTTCTAAGGATAGACGTCTTATTTTATCTCTTCTCAATTATTTTGTCATTTTTTCCTCCCCCCATGCCAGGCACAAAGCTCACAAATGACACTGTGAAACTAAGCTGTGCACTGATGCTAATGTCAAAATATGGCAGTTGCTAGAGATGGTTATTTAATTCAAAGAAGCCCAGAGTTCCAGCTCTGAAAACTCTGTGCAAAAAATAACTCCTAGATTCACATTTAAGCTCCTAAAAAGAGGTGGAAAAGTTATTTATTTCATATCATATAGAGATGCTGAGAATTAGAGTCTGGCATTCACCAAACAACTTCTTAGCTTTATCTCCAAAAATCGCCTGACCTACTAGTGGCCAAATCTTCCTACTGTAGTAAAGGTGCTATCAGAACAACGCAGACAAGTGTCTGGATCAAAAGTCCAGTGTTCAGCAAGAAAAATGAGCAGCTGTCATTCAGACATACTTTGTGCTGACATTGTTCACTATGCCCACACTTGACCATTTTATGTGTAGACCTCGACATCGTGGGCTTGGTGTTTGAATCCTGGGATGGCAGCTATGGCCAGTGCTGTCAGGAGAGCAGGCTACAGGTTCAGACTCATCCTTTTAGTTCTTAAAGTACTTGTAAACCACTCTTTATTTTTTTCTAGAAAGAAGGTTTCCAGTTTCATTATGTCATCTATGTCAAGCATCCATAGTTCCACTGCTTTGTAAAGTTTCAGCTTTCTATTTTAGTGGTTTAGAGGGAAAATTACAAATTGATGTCAGAAATTATAAAATTTCTGCGAGAGTTCAGCTGCCTGGACATAAAGGATTTTCTATTTCTAAGGTCCTCAGTGCTTTAATATTGTTATCATCACTTACTCAAAAAGACTGCTTGCCCTATAACTTAAGTGAGATTTTACAAAATTATTTATATCAGACTTTTTTTCTAGATTATTTATATTAGCCACAGGTATAGCATAAGTGACCTACTGTAAATAAATAAATAAATAAATAAATATGCAAGCTTTGTCATGTATTTTTGCATTTTTGTTAAAAAAAAGAGAATATACCAACTTAAGAAACAGACCAAGAGAAGTTAATAGAAAAACAACAGAGAACTCAACTCCTGAAATTATTGCTTTCCTAGCTTTGTTTTCTCTCAGAATAACTTCAGATATTAAGGTGGCTACTGCTCAAAAAATTTACTTAAAGCTTCATCCTGTAAGAATATGAGAAGAAACACAACATAAATAGTGAGTGAGGAAGCCTCAGGCTGAAGATTTGCACTATATTCTTTGGGACTTATTGGCAATTTCCTTCTTTATTTTAGAGGGAAGATGTGATGGTTTTTCATACTCACAAAAAATTGGCCATAAAATCTTGGAGAGTCTGCTACAGTCACAGTAGTGTGACTAGTAATGTAGACCTCTGGGGGAAACATCCCCTATTTCTAATTTACAGGGTTGCAGGGAGTAGGTCCTACATCCTGCTGGCAAATCTACACACAGGTATAACAGATGTAAAGGGATATGAATATATCCACAAGCATCCACATGGGTATACTGAGGAAAGTGCCACACGCACTTGGGTTGTGCAGCACGAGGCCAAAATAGTCAGCTCCTGAAGGTAGAACCTCTAAAGCAAGGCACTCAGCATGGCAAGCTAGCTCAAATACAGTACCTGGCATGTTTGTGTCATCTCTTGTTCTGAGTTATCTCTATGACAGCTATTTTTGCTTTTCCTATGCGATTATGCAGGACACAGATGTGACATTTGACTTGGGTAGAGGCACCTATATGCAAAATTGTGATCCTCAAAACCCCCATCTTTTTTAACATCTGTGTAGATCAGTTTTCACCACTTCTACTTCTGGACACAAATGCACTTCCCACCTAGCTGCTTAGCACTAATGTCTTTCTTACGCCCAATTGACCCAGAAAATAGGCCTTCTTTACTTATCTCCTCAGGGGAGTTTGTTTGGAAGGCTTTCCTGGAAGGCTAGCAGAACAAACCTTATGTAAAATGTAGGGACAGTTGCCATTTTCTTTTAAAGCATAAATAAAGGAAAGCTTCTGCTAGTATTAATGCAGTAGTGCAATGACTAGAGAGGAGAGCTCTTTCAGAACATGGAGGGAAGGAAGTGAATTATCGCTTCTGAATAGAGGTTGCCCAGGGAGGTTGTGGATGCCGCATCCCTGGAGGCATTCAAGGCGAGGCCAGATGTGGCTCTGGACAGCCTGATCTGGTGGTTGGTGACCCTGAACAGAGCAGGGGGGTTGAAACCAGATGATCATTGTGGTCCTTTTCAGCCCAGGCCATTCTGTGATTCTATGATCTTTCTCCTTCCTGGAGTGAGCCTGTCACCAGGACTTGCCCAGTTCCACCAGGGTGTGCTTAATACTCACCAATTCCTGAAACATTGCTGGTCTCACGCATGCTGCCCTCTGATTGTGCCTAGTCCCCTGGAAATATGACTGAGCTTTTTGTTGTTCTCACCTGCATACCAGTGCAAAATAAGGTCTACACTTCAGTGTTATAAATGCTAATATTCTTATATGGGTGCTTAGGAAGTTTAAACTCCTTTGCTATCAGCAGAATGAATTTTACTTCAAACAGGTAAATGACCTGCTTACCCCCAGGCCAAGTACTGAGCTCATCATTATGGTTCATCTTCTTACTGAATAAAAGGTTTCTTGAGAGCCAGTTAGCTGCTGGCTTCTGACTGACTCTCTGATGGCAGGAGGGCACTCCAAAGGCATCTTTGTAGAGCAAACACTAACCCATGGCAGGATGCAAGGGGACTGGATCCCAGTAGCAAAGTACTGCAGGGATTATTTTGGAAATTATTTTGGTTCAAGTGCCTACTGCTACATGAAAAAGAGAACACACCTTCATCCCTAACTGAGATTTAACTACAACGTGTTTTTAGTTTCTCATGGCCCTATGCCACTAACAGCAATATTAGCATACAGATTATACCAATTTTTATTCAATTTTTATTTTCAGTCTTAAGAATTTAGTATAACAAATTAATTTTATTTTTAACTAAACACCAGCAACAGATAAGAAAAAAAAATAATCCAGGATGTCTGCAAACCTTAAGTACCTATTCTCTTCCTACATGGCGAATGCTTCAGCCTGTTCTTACAGTCCTGAGCACCCCATGTGTCTCGTCTAGCTTGTAAGATCCAGTCTGGTTACCAGAAAAAGTCAGAGTCCACATGGAAATTAGACTCTACCATCTCTGTTAATCAGAAACTATTCAGTAGTCAACAGAGCAATAGAAAGATGGTAAGAGATCTGAGGCATCTTCTTAGATGCATGACAGTGCTGTAATCTAGCAGGCATTGAACAACTCTCAAGCAATCTCAATTCTTCCTGCACAATTCAAGATATGTGAGGTGGGGAAAGGAGCAAATGAGAGAAACAACACTCCTGGCTTAGTGATTCTGTATTCAATTGGCAGAGGAGGACAAGTTCCTGCTCCAAGGACTGTTCATGCATTTTAACAAGTGACAGTTTCAATGAAAAATCTAAGTGCAGAAACAAAATACATCTGAGCACTTCCACAGATATTTATCACTGCCAGTCATCATCAGCCTTAGTCAGTAAACACCACACCACCACCATCTCACTTTGACTTCTTTACAGATTTTGCCTGTTACACATGAAGACAAACCTGCAAGGATGCTGCAACATGCAGAAAATTCCTGCTGAATCAAACAGGTTAATTAACAGAATTAATCAATTTCAACCACGAGATCAAAGAAACATCCCATCAGATGACTATTTAGAATAACCCAAGAAAGATTAATTTATATACCAGTGTTCTCTTGATCCCAATAGCTTGCTGATGACAGAAGAGTACCCCAAAAAATTATTTCATCATCAATCACTTTCATTAATACTTGAATGCCTGCTGTGTACAAAGGTTGACACATTCCCCTGGTTTTAGACAAGAAAGCTATCTGTCAGTAACCGCTGAACTTCCAGTCACTCAAATGACCACTTGAGGAAGAACATACACAAAATAGCTGCTGTGGTGATTGTTTAAAAGAAGACTTTATATGGAAAAACACAACTTGTTTCTCTTGTAGTTAATAACATTCAAGCCATATATGACAATTACTGATGAACCAGCAGCAACTCCTCCTTCAGTGTATTCCTTGCAGACTAAATAAACTAATATACTTCCAGATTATCTACAAGTGCTACATTTAGCCACTAGCAACAGGCTCTAATTTTTATTATAATATTAAAATATTACTGCATTGTAATTGCTTCATAATAATGAAATAAATACTGGCCCTGTTTACACAGTCCTACAGTACAATGAAGATCAGAGCTATCATGCAGCTGAACACCCCACTGGAATCCAATTATGAATTTCTGACTTGCAGCACAGGTCAAAACTCTTCCCTTAATACAGATGTACTGTTATACAAGATGTTGCAGAAATACAGGGCTTTATGTTCCTTAGCCTCATATTCACTTACTGCTACAAAACGTATGGTGCCAAGCCAGGGGCTTGGAGCCTCACCAGTTTGTGGAAGGAATTATGTGGTCCAGCAGCTTGCAATAGTGCAAGTGTATGTGACTCAGTGCTTCTCCCCAATCCGGATCCCTGCTTCCTCAATTCCTGTATATTGGTGTGATCCCACTGAATTAGACTACAGTAATGTAAATAAAGTCAGCAAAGTTTTGGTTGTTCCCTCTTGTGACTTCAACTTGGCTCTTTCAGCTCAGCCAAAACAGTGATTTAAAAGCCACCATTGCTTTATGCTGATGCACCGAGCTTTATTTGTCTTTCAAACATAGCAGATGCAGCCCAAAGTTAAAGCTTGAGTTCTCTATTTAATATAGGGGTGAAGTCAGTCACCAAAGAGAGGAACTCTAGGAGGTAGCTGCTTGGCAAAGGCAACTGAACCAGAAATTGACCAAACACTGTCACACTTTATGACTTAAATCTTTCAAGGGAGAATCGGTTTGCATATCAGATTCTAGAAGTGATTTTTGGTATTTTCTTTTTAAAGTACCTGACAAGTAAAAAAGAAGAGGGAGTGAGAAATGGTAGAGAACCAAAAGCTGGAAGACACCACCTCATGGCAACCAACCCAGTACCTGAAGAACTTATACAGAAGACAGGCAAGGAGATCTGGGCTCACAACTTCCACCTACCTTCGACCACTTTAATCAGCAGTGAATTGGGTGGGGTACCCTTAATCCCCAAATTTTTAGCTGCTTATGATTTTGGCAGTAAAGCATTTCCTACTGGCATCCATGTCCTAACAGGCCACAGCTGAATATTTTTATTTCATTTAACACATACCGTATTCTGGAAAATTCCCATCAACTTCAAAGGAAGCCTAAAAACTTAAGAAGTGTTCCGTTCTCACATTATCCGTGGCCATGTCTGTATTTATTTCACATGCAAGCCTTGGCATGCTTCAGGGTCCTGCTCCACAGATCACTAAGAACAGCACCTGGCGGCAACATGCCACAGCTCACACTCAGGCTTAAGCCTCCCTGTAAGGGAACTGGGTCATAGAGGTGTGGGAACAGGAAGGTCTCCTGCATATCATGACAAGTAGTAGGCTACCTGCTTGAGAACTTTCCCAGGGTATTCAACAGAGAACAGCTCTGTTGAAAATGCCAACTACATGAAAGCTCAAAAGGCAAACACTAAAAAAAAAGGGTACCTGAAAAGAAGCATGCACAGTTTGGTTTTGGGTAAATTGGAACTACCATAGAAACTCAATTATTGTTATTAAAAATTACTGTATGGACCAAGCCAAACAACAGTCACTCATCAATTCACAATGGAGAGCATGGCAACTATTCAAACTGACTTCTTCCTTTGCCCCTTACCAGGAATTTGAGGTTGACAAGTGCTGTTATGTCCACTTTTATCAGGGAGAATGAGAAAATAGTGACTTGACACATCCTATTTCCTATGGAAAATAAATTTTTAGCAGGTTGCAGTTCAGCAACCTTTGTATACTCAGTTGTCAGTGTGCACTGAAAGAACCAGGCCATTTTCCTCCTTTTTAATAGACTTTCTCTAATATTTCCATAGATATAATTGATATAGTGAATAGAAAATATCCTATGTCCAGCCTGGAAGTGAGATAATACAGTGTCCAGGTCCCGTGTCTTATCTCTGACTGTGATGTTCTCTGGGATATGTAGTCTTCTTCTGTAAGTTGCACATTCAGTAAAACTCTTCATGCTTTATATGATGTTATGATGTGGAATACCGATAGCAAAATTACAAAATTATTACACCATGAAAATCATGCACATATTTTTAACTACTACTGATCTTTTTTCTACATTTTCCTTAGTATTCTTTTAGCAGTAATGATGTTTGTTTTTACTTTCTTGTTTCTTTGGAAAATTTGCTTTCTTATAATGTTTTTTTAATTTGCTGTCTGTATCTTCATTTAGTTGTCTATTTTTAAACTATGCTTTTCTTTCTGCCTCTAAGTGCTCTTAGCCTTCTAGCTTATATATTTTCTCTGTGAGAAGTTGTATTGCCTCTGTCTCCATCAACAATAAGTAAAATTCCATGTTTTCAAGATACTGCTTTCCAATTATGTTTAGTTTCTACAAAGCTATTATGGAACCGAATTCACCACTGCACAATCTGGGCTTTTTGCTTTGTATTCAAATCGACTTAAGATTTAATAGCAACCCATGTATCAATATCCAATTTCTAAGGAGTCCCACTCATCTTCCAGGTGTTATTCCACTCATTTACGAGAGCTCTATCTGAGCAATTTCCACAGTACAATCTTCTACATTGCAAAATACTTAATTTCCTTTTAGGTATGACTTTCCACAAATAGCTTTCTTTCTCTACAAAATAGGAGCTCTATGAAAGCACAGATATTGTTTCACTCCCCTTCCCCCCCAATTTATTTATTTATTTTTGCTTCAGCTGTAAACTTTCAGATTTCTTACTGCAAATACACTCTATGTGACAACTGAACTGTTGAAGTTTTTTCACTTTGTCAGTCCACTTTTTTTGTAAGACTAGTTTGTCAGCCCAATCAACTGTGACATCACCTCTTTTCTCTCTAAAGCTTGCACTCTCATCCAAGCATGCTCTGCAGCCTAGCCAAGTAACACCGCTTCATCTAAACTCAAGCCAGACTCCTACTTGGTGTTTCTCTTCCAGTTCTACTCTCCAAATACTGTTGCAATCTGATTGCAAAATAGGGATCTTATAAATGCTAGAAAAAGCAAGAGTTGTTAAAAAATATAATCTTCTCTTTTATGTATTTCATGTACAATGAACATACATCTCAATTTCACTCCTTTTCAAAGAGTGTGACTCTTTGTTTTTTTGTTTTTTAGCAAAAACTAGTAATTACATATTTAATTGTAGGCTATTAAAGAGTATCCACTGACTCTGGTCCAAGATTAATGCGGAAAAAAAGAGTAGCTTGTTTTGCCAATCTTTCTTTTAAGAAACTTTTCCTTTCTGAAGAGATAAAATTCTCCTTTAATGCCTCCACCTAATGCATTTCTGGAGGATTCCAGGTGCAGTGGTAGTGCTTAGCTGCCATTCCAGGTTCTTCACTTCTTGCTTTTTTTCCTACATTTCTGACATTGGATGCTTGTTTCTTTATCTATCCCGTCTTCAGATATCAGTGTGCTCTGAGGCAGTTATTACTGAAAATGCTCAAGTTGGATCTTGTAACTATGATGAGTCTTTCTAACTAACAAACAAATCTGTAACAAGCATACGTAATACTGAAGCATGTGAGGGAAGGAGATTGCCCCTTGCCTTTCTCTCGCTGTTGAGCTGTTCTTGTTCAAGGGAATGTTACACTTCCACTCATATATTCAAGGTCAAATTATCCTTAACTTCTTTGCCTTCAGTCTGAGTCTAAAACAGGCTTTGTGGCCATAGGATGGAGATTCTTATGAGCACCAGGTCTCTTAAAGTGAAAAGGGAGCTATCCCTTTCTGCAAGAAATCCAACATATTTGTTGTTCTGGTTCTTTCAGACCTACCTTCAAACAGCACTATCCACTTTAAGAACACTGTTCTAACCTATTCAAGGCAGTTTATTAGAAGTCCTTTTAAAGCTATCATCTTCTCGATTATTTTTTTCTGATATCACAAATACATGTGAGGCCAAGTTTGGCCAGAAAGTGCTATCACAGTGCTACATGCCAACCCATGGATCCCAGTGAAACATTGGTGGGAAAAAAGCCACAAATGTTCCATAAAAATTAAGCTAAAGTCAAGCAGAAAAGACTTCTGGATTGATCATGTCTGAGGAAACTAGAAAAGCTCAGCTCACTCATTCTTGCAAAATGAAAACTGAGAAGAGATCTGATTACTTTGTGAAGACACATTAAAAAGACCTTGTTGAGCTAATGGATCATGCTGGCATAAAAACAAAAGTATTCTGAGAATAAATTTAGGCTGGAAATCACAGAAAGCATGCAAATCACCAGCTTCTGGAACAATCTCTCAATGAAGAGGCTGACAATAAAAACCTAACACTGTAAAACATTCTGGTCAGTTTATAAAAAATCATTTATCTGATGCACTGCCTGAGATTGGTCCCAGAATGTCAGGAGAGACAGTCAACCCCTCTGATCCCATAAGCCACATTCTCCAGTTCTCACAGAGCCATATGAACCAGACAGCTTCCAGAACATTTACTATTCCCTCGTGGATTTGGGCTGGATGGCCTCTGCATCCTAGCAGAAATTGTGCTCATTGGCTCATGCCACAAACCAATGCATCCCACTATCAAAATGAGTGTTGTAACCCTAGAATTTGAGTCAATTTTGTGTACAGACCAAAAACCCCAAGGTTTTCATCCCAAACCCTCACTATCGTGCAAACTGAGATGCAATGTTCTTGCAGTCCAAAGGCATTGGGGTATCCCATCTCCAGCCTAAAGAGAAGAAACATTTTATGGAATAAGAATGTGTCCTAGAGTAAGATTTTAAGAATTTTTTCTCTGATTTCCTGTTTTATTAGCAACAGTAATACTAAGAACCATAGCGAAAAGTGAACATCTTTATGCCAACTTATCATCAGCAGAGTGAAACACTGCACTGATAACTTGAGAGGCTGAGATTTAAGAGGCAATAGCAGCATTCAGGATCGTGCATTCCACCAAAGTCAAAACACTTACAGCAAGTAAGTGTCAAAACCAAGGATGTATGCCAGTTATTAATAGAAGATGAAGTTATTGCTGAGTTAAGAAGTAGCCTCAAGTTAGTACCATAATTAAAAACTGTGATTAAATATTAAGATGACTGAAAAAAAATTAAATTAAATTAAATTGTGAGCTGTCAAAGTTCCAAGTAAAAAAATCTGAGGACAGATTCCAGAAGCATCAGGAACATCCTTTTCCTTCCTTCTCCATTTCATGTTACTCCCCTTTCTAACATAATCTCAAAATTTCTTTCTCTTTTTTGAATAGGTTATCAAGGTTATTTTCACATACAATATACTTCTGTTTATAATATGCTATAATATGTGTTTGGAAATTGTTGAAGAAACCTTTCCTATGTAAAATAGAAAAAATGCGATAGTGAAAAGGAGGACAATCACTTCTGGGACAGAACTGCAATCAGCAGGAACAAAATAAGTGTTTGTGGAAAGAGTTAGGAAAGAAGAGAAGGGAAAGAAGAGTGATGTGGTTTGATTGTGGGTTATTTGGTTATCTAAATGTTGGGGCTTATTTCAAGATTTTTCCATATTCATTTTCTTTTCTGTTCAGAACTATTCTTAATTTGGGTAAGCAAAATCTTTTCTGTGTCATCTCATGGATGTCAGACTGCTATGACTTCCTTGGTGCTGAGGATAACCTAAGCAGAAAGGAAACTGCTGAAGCAAGATCAAGAAGGCAGCTTGTGTACCGACAACACAGGTAGCCAGAAGCTAGAGAATCCCATCCATAACAATGTCCTCTTTCATGTAGTTTTGTTGATGCTTTTTTGTTTGGTTGTTTTTTTTGGGGGGGGGGGGGGTGAAGAACAAAGTAAAAGGTTGACATGCATCCTAGAGACCCATACAGACAGTAGGTTAAAAGTCTTTCTGGGAACATGTGAGACTTGAGAGCCATTGTTAATCTGCCTGATCTTTGGCTAGCCTAGCGTTAGCAAGTAGTAGCCTACTTGCACTGCTGAGGCCATTGTGGAGAAGAAATGCAGATTGCCATGAGAAGTTTCAGTTAGATCAGTGTTTTCATGTGAGCAACAAGCCTTATTTTTCCTCGAAAAACTCACTTCTGGCATACATATGTGTGTGTGTGTGTATGCATATATATATATATATATACACACATGCACAGGTATTTTGAGGTGTAACATAGTGTTTTCCATGCCAGAAGTGAGTTTTATAAATATAACACACACACACACAAATATAGTCCTGTCTGCCACAACCTAGATGAAGATACTCAGATATTCACCTTCTGCAAGTGTTCTGTGTCCCTATTACTGGATGCTAACTCTAAAGCAATGCATTTAAGACAGTCATAGCTATAGTACAGAGTATAACTACATCCATGTACACAAGCCATGGCTGGCTAAGGCAAAATGCATTGCTGAATAAACTGCAGTAAACGTAAACTACATTTATGAGTTCCTTTCCCATCAAATTTTCCATAGATTATGGAAACAGCTCTGATGCACACCTACACATTAGTTTATAATGACAAACATAGAGTGCCCAGTGGATTGGTGGATACACCTGGGAGAAAACAGTACAGGTTCTGGTACAAAAAAATAGCTGGTTCCCAGACAAACCCCTACCTAGTTGGATGATTTCAAAAGGATGGTTGGGAATTCAGTAGAGGTGACAGGAGACTTCTCCCTACTTTTAACTCTGAAGACTGTCAGCCTGTGCCAGCACCGACATTCTGCTTAAGAGCTGGTGATTTTATGTCTAGAGATCTGTCATACAGGCTGCCACACAGCAGTCACACAGATGGAGATATCCACAACTTCACCATCATTGTCATGTTTCAGTCTTGCTTCCTCACAGCTTTAAAAACCTTGAGTTGCTGCATCTACAATTTTAAAAAGGATTTTGACAATGGAAAAACAGTGTTGGTTATGGTTTACTGGAAATTCCAAACACTTCTGCAAAGCCTGATTAAAAACGTGCCTCTGGAGTACAGGTACCTTTTTCTTTCCTGCCATATCTCTGTCAAGTGACATTTCATACTTTTTATCCACAAGTTTTCAGTTTAACCATTTATATCAACTTATTATGTGGCTTTGCACTCGTGTTAAGCATGTTTTTGCTGTGAAGATCTTTTTTATGTAAGTGCTCAGATGTCTATGGAAGTAGTAGTATCCTTAACTCGTTTTACAGAAAACTTTTACACTGAAATTCATTCCTGATCTGTGTGCCTTCATTCTACCATAAAATAGCAACCCATAAGCAAAACACATGCACAACTAGATTCTTAAATATAAACATCCAAGACTCCTTACACACAGGATTAGTGGAATGAGTGTTTTGCAAGGTTAGTAGCATACAGCTTTTTCTTTCTGACAGTTTCACTTGATGCTAAAATAGTATTTTTTTCCTTTTATCATTAAAGGACAGCTTTTTCTCAGGCAATATTAACATATATTCTTTTAGGGAAGAACAACAGTATATCATCTGTAACAATTCCCTGTTCTGAGGTTTTCAAATTATTCTTTTCCTACTCTTGGTAAAAAAGCATAAGTTATATATGTCAGTTTATTTGAATTCTTTAACATTAGCTTGCATTTATGCTGAGTGAAGCAAGACTCACAGCACCTCCAGGCAGCCAATGAAAAGACTACCCAAACACTCACTATACAGTCCACGTGCAGCACCCAAACATAACGGCAAAAAACTACCTAGTGAAGCATCTGCAGCAAAACATTGGTTTCACCAAATTTCACTATTGCTTTCAATGGAGTTTGACTTTTTTCCTCTTTTAATATACATTTTAGCAAAAGCAAAAATTCTGTCCTGGATTAAAGAAAAAAAAAAATACTGTTAATTTCTACTTTGTTCAGTGGCCTTTTTTGTAGCTGACAAAAGCTGTATTTTGTAGCTGTATGATTTCTCAGGAAGTCATAGGAATGCAGAATAGTGCCTTTGGGATCACATTAAGTAGTAATTGCTACTCCCAGAAAAGTACTCAACTCCAAGCCACACATCCAGAGAACAAGAGAAGCTGTGGAGTATCACAGTATCCCTCGTGTCCTTCCTCTTGTGTTTTCTGACAGTATGAAGAGAGATGACTATGACTAAGAAGACAGATGGCAAAACATAGTTCATATTCCAAAATACCAACTACAATAGGGCTGAACTATGTCAACAGAGCTCTGCTGATCTGCTTCCCTTTCTACAGGAAGAGATTGGAGAACAGCAGCTCAAGCACAACTGGTACTGCAAACAGTTAAGTCCTGTCATCTTATTCCAAAGTATAATTAGGTGTCCAAGTCTCTGCTTTCTCCATGCAACAAGAATGATGGGGCTAAAGATCCCTTCTGACATGGGTGTGGTTCAGTATGTACAGCCAACAGCCTCATTAACTCACACTGCAAGAGGACACCAAAACAAGGGTGAAGGATCACTCTTGGAGCTACAGAGGCTGCACAACCTTAAGGCCACATGCAGCTAGGTAGAGATATGATCTGAGCTCAGGCCTTCCATATGACTAAAGTCAGCATCCCAATCTCAGGCACAGCTTCTGCAACTCTCTCCCATCTAGTTCAGTGAGATAACATCTCAGAAGCTATTCTCATCAACCAGAAAACGGGCACAGTGAGGTTTTGGAAGGGTCCTGCAGCAGCCTCGTAAAAGTACTTTGAAGATAAAGTTAGAAGTCTGAGAAAACAGAGCACAGTGACAACATTTTCATAAGACTAGTGGTGCACACAATACACCAAATTGTTTTGTAAACAAATATAAAGCAAATGGTAGGCAGAAAAATTGGAAGAGCTGTTTGAGGGAATAGCAGCAATAGTAGTGAGAGTCTTTTTTCCTTAATCTTTTATTTAACCCCTCTTTAAGTACCGGAAGGAACGTATGACATGAAGGTATTGTTTTCCCCTTTGAAGTGAAGCTTAGTCCAAGTCAAATACAAAAATAAGCAACATATTTTGGCTTAGAATATAGGGTTGAGAAGGCTTCTTCTATTTGTCAATCAATATATATATATATCGATTATATATATTATATATATATATCGATTATATATATCGATTTATATATATATATATAAAAGGAGAGAGAGAGAGAGAGAGAATCTTACTGATTTTATGTATGAATACCAGTATACTTATAATCTCAAATCTTCCTGATACTTGTTTTTAAGTTGCTTTCCAGCTGACTTATCTGTGTCCACTGTGTTGTTGTACAGAAATAACTTCTCAAACTACTAATCAGTTTCATGAAAAAGATGTTATGCTTCTCTGGGTTTCTTTTACCACTCTGCATCATTGGTAAAAAGCATTTATATTATAATTTTAAATCCTGATCTTTAAGTAAACAAAATAGTTTCCTAATTATATATTTTGAATCACTTGATTTCACAATGAAGCTTTTAAATAACTATTCTAACTTGCCAAGAGTCCAAGATACTTGGACAAAAAAGACAAATTCAGATCTATATTAGGGTTATTAAAATCACAAAGTCATTGAGGTTGGAACAGACCACTAAGATCATCACTTCCAACTATCAACCCATCCCCACCATGCCCACTAACCATGTCTCTCAGTGCCACATCTACACATTTTTTTAACACCTCCAGGTACGGTGACTTCACCATCTCCTAGTTCCAATGCCTTACCACTCTTTCTGAGAGAAAATATACCTAATATCCAACCTGAGATATTAGGATACATTTTGGACTTTCAAGTCTGGGAAAGGGAAGAGGATTAAATAATTATGTGCAGACTCAAAATCAAGACAAAGCAATAGCTTCGGTTATGTAACCAGGAACAGGTGTTTTTCATCTAACATAGCTGACTAATATGGGATATCATTAGTCTCTTTGAAGATCCTCCAGATGATGTTAAGTAGACTTTAATTTGGCCCAAAATTCAAAGCTGGAGTTTTTGAAGGCTAAAACTTCACTGCCATACATTTAATTAAGAATCACAATTCTTTTGGCTATTAATCCCAAGAAGAAATATCCTGAAGTAATGAAATCTACCTACCATTCTTTATGATAATTAACTTTGAACACATCCAGGCATGGGGTTTTGCTGTTGTTGCTCACAGAAAAAGTGTCATTATGGATCTACAAACATATCAAGTAAATTGCTTACAATCATCAGTTTTTTTGAAATAAACCTTTTTTTTTTTTTTTTTTTTTTTTGCAGAGTACAAGCAACCTCTACCAAGTGCTACCAGCCCCATGTTCACACTTGTACAAAACTCCACACAAACAACACATTTCTAAGCTGACTTTTTGTCTTTGTTCTTTGCTTGCAAATCCACGCCATAAGCCATAATCAAAGATGTGGCTCCAAGGTTAAGCCTAGAACACTGCCTCAGAGTGTTACTTTGCAGTAGTTAAAAAAGATTTCTCCTTAAAACATTATGGACAATCAAAGGAATTTCATTTTTACACTTAAGAACAGCACGTCCCATAGAACTGAGAGTGCAGACTTGCAGAATGTGGAAGACATGTCAAATAGCAATTTTTAAAATCCTTCTCACTGTTTCATAACATAGAACAGATTTTTTAAAATTAAAATTGAATATTGATTAATTAATTAATTAAATATCCTTGCAGTGCAATTGATTTATTTCAAGAATCAAAGACAGCTGACCTTTCTGTGGGCTGACATTACTGTTTCAGAGAGGAGCAGTAAAATAAATAAAAAGATTTTTCTTTGCGAATTACCTGCATTTTAGCAGAAGGATTAAAGTACTGATCTATAACTATGTCGCATTTGTCTGTCTTTTACTTCTAATGAAGTGAATGCAGTTGCTTTAGTCAAAGCACAGAAAGGACTTTAGCTCTTTGAAGAACAGGGGAATAGAAAGCTGCAGAGATGTGCTGAAGTCAGTTTGACCCAACTCAGTAAGGGCAAGATAAAAAGTTTGTTGCAGAAAGCTCAAATCCCAGCCATCCTCTGTCTTACAAGAAGGTCTGGGAGTAGAAAGGCACCTCCAAAAAACTGCAGTCCAGTATCAGGAAAACTGAAATCAAAACCCCAGCCTCCTGAAATATGACTTCTGCATTGTCTCTTCTACCACCCTGACAGAGATCTTGGTCAGCTAAACTTCCTGACCCTACAAGCTATCAACCAAACTTTTCATATAGCTGAGAATGTACTGATCATGCCTGAGACTGAAGAGAACACAGTTGGGAAAGGGTAGTACCTTCCCAGAGCCTCTCCCCACCCTTTTGTTTTATATACTGAAGTACACAAGAAACAATGCCTAGAGCAGGAACTATTCAGTCCAGTTAGATAAAGGAGGCAAAAAGCAAATACAAGGGTATATTGTCTTCATAATCATTTTACACACAAACTGTGGAGCAAGAGAAATTAAGTGCCCTGCAAAGGGGCAGAGCAGCTCTCACCAAGATGTATTTTGACCTACACTACACATTGCTACAGTGTAACATATTTTATTTACTTAAAAAAGGCAGAACTGAACTGTTAGTAAAGAAATTTCTGGATCCTTACCCAAACTCCTGGGAACATGAAAGAAGAGGGGCAAGGTGGAAAAAAATAAAAGAAATCAAACTTGGGCTAGCCTACTGCAGAATCCTTGATTATAGTACACTACATCTTTTAAACCTGCTTTTTATCTTTACTGGCAAAGACACAAGAACATCTCTCTCCCAGACTTCTCTGACCTCTGTAAGAAAGGTGTGCTCACTTTGAGTAAGTCAAAAATGATGCACGCACAATTTTATGTATTTGCTCTAATGTTCCATGTAGTAATAATTGTGTCAAAACATAAAATTGCTAAAAAATGGCCTTGACTACTTTAAATCACATATTTGTTTCTTCCCACTACTGAAAAATACAGATGTAATAAATAAAACAGTGGAAGGATGCCAAATAAGTATTTTTCTTCATGTCATATTGTGGATCACCACATTATACTGAAGATCTCTGTATTATAGGCTGTAAGAATTGGCCTGCCAGCATTGAGCAATGTCCTCCTCTTCCAGAAGTAGATAGAGGAAGCAAATCCTCTCTTTGATTGCATAGTAATAAAAATGGGAAGGGGTTATTCATATGAGGAAATTAAACTACTATGTATCTTATCTGTAATAATTAGTCATACTAAAATAAAAGGAGAGCATTAATAAACTATTTAATCTCAATGTGATGCCTCTACTTCTCAAACAGGCTTTGTCAGTACTGCTTAGAAGTTTTTTAGGCCTCATATCTTACAGTTAGTAGGAAATAAAATCCATCTTTTTTTTTCACTCAAGTGTCTTCAAATCCTATTTAATTATCTTGCCCAATTTTCAGCTCTCCCATGGTCTGTACATGGTATATTTCCAAATTTAAAATGTTGATCACAGTAGAATTCTGATGAATACAAGAATACCATACCATACACGTGCATACACTAAAGATAAATATGTTTAAATAGTTCTATAAACTAAGTCCTTACACCTGTATATATATATTAATGTGCCTCCTGAGCTATATAAAATTATAAAGTTTGAAGACCAATGGAATAATGGAATGGAGATCACAGGAATAAACCATCATCAGTCTGGCAGCAGCGTGATACAGGCAGTGCAGAAATACTAGTGAACAGCTGGTCAATTACTGCCAATTCCACAACAGCCTTCTACTTCTTTTCCTTACCTTTCAAACATGATAGCTATTACAAATACCAGAAATACTTTTTTTTCTATTCTCAGCCAAAATTTCATCTCAATTTCTCCTGTATTGTCAGAAAAAGAAGTTGAGGTGTTGTGAAATCAGGCTGTTTCTGATTTTTCTTTATTTCTGCTCTTATCCTCACCTTCCTCATTTTTTGCAACTCATGTCTTGAAAACACTGCAATAACAACAATAACACTGAAATGTTATGGAATAAAATATCTGTTAGACACAACGTTGAAACCACGTCTGATGTTGGCTCATAAGCATTATGTGTTATTTTTCATAGCAAAGGCTTTTTGTGCTACAGTCTGTAGTTAGTATTTACCTCCACTTTCCTTTTACATGGTGCACCAACTCTCCTCAGAGATGTACTCTGATATACCCTTCAGATTTAATGCCAACCATACAGGAAAGGACTGTGTCCTACCAATCCAAGTCCATGTGTGAAACTCCTATTTAAGAGCGGAGGGAGGATCTACTTCCTTCACTTTATTTTGAAAAGTACTTTTTGTTTTTAAATATAAATTCAGTTCAGTTTCACCCAATAGATATCACACATCTGCTCTGAAGTTATTGTCACCCATTAAATAAAATGCAGATATAGTACCACTGTGTTGCTTCATTGTGCTTCTTTACTAGCATGAAAATTATTGACACTGTACTTTTTTCTCTTTAGTGTTCTGGCATTTAAAATCATGACTGCACTATAGGTTATCCAGCATAGTAAATCTAAGAATGTTTTCCATTTGGCAGCAAACTAACAGGAAGCAACACCTTATTTCCCAGGTGATCCTGCAGTCTTTTTCAAATTCTAGCTAGGTAATTAAATTCTGCCTGTCTGAGGCCTCCTTCTGACTCTGCAAAAGTATTCTTCATTTATCATGAGCAGTCCATAGCGGTGCTGCAGGCTATGGAACAGCTACACTTGGGTTCTATGGCTGCCCTAACAATTCAGTATAATTTACCCAAGTTGTTAGCTTCCTAAAAATTCAAAACTGCTCAGTCTTCAGGTATAGGGATAATGATTAACTGGTTATCTAAAGCCTTTAACATTAGTCAGTAAGTAATGTTAAGATAATCTTGGTGAAAAGAATGTTAGCACTGATACTTGGAGAGAGCAGAAAATGAAGGAACATCTAAGAGAGAAATCACTATAATCAGTAATTCCAACCTCAGCATTTCCGTGCTGTGTGCACACCTTATATCATTGAAAGGAATATATGATGAAGGATTTAACTAATCCAAGGAAATTTAGTCATTAAAAAAAAACCAAACCAAACCAAAAAAAAAAACAGACAACAAACAAGTATTTTGAAAGGCATAATTTCAGAACAATTAGGCATTTCAATAAATACAAATCTCACTCACTTTCAGAAACATAGAACCATATAAAGTGATCCAAAGGAAACACTTATCCATGTAAACAACTGAACTGCCTTAAATAATCATGTTCCATTAGATGGTATTAAATGTTCAATTACAAAGACAAGAAATTTATTCCTAATCCTAAAATATTATTCGAGATCATGTTGATTCTTACATTTGGTGAAGATTTCAGATAGACAGGTAGAAGTAGAACATTTCATACTTGCAAATGAAACACATTTGTACATCACATCCCCTAACGTATCCCTAATTCAGAAATATGTTATGCAAGATTGTTGTCTGAATCAAGCAGAATAGAAATCACAGAATCACACAATTGCAGGGTTTGGAAGGGACCTCAAGATATTACAAGTCCAACCTCCCCGCTAAAGCTGGCATCCTATGATAGGCTGCACAGATAGGAATCTAGACGGGTCTTAAATATCTCCACAGAATGAGACTCCACAACCTCTCTGGTCAGCTTGTTCCAGTGCTCGGTTTGTATGGTACTTCCTATGTTCAAGTTTTAGGTCATTACTCCTTGTCCTATTGTTACACACCACCAAGAAGAGCCTGGTCTCATTCATTTGCCTCCTACATCATCTTTAGATATTTATAAATATTAATCAGATTCCCCCTCCCCCCATCTTCTTTTCCTCAGGCTGAACACACTCAGGTTACTCAGTCTTTCCTCAGATGGGAAATGCTCCAGGCCCTTAATCATCTTTGTGGCACTCCAACAGACACCTTCTAGGAGATCCCTGTCTTTATTTTTATTTGGGGAGCCCAGAACTGGATGTAGTATTCTAAATGTGCCCTTACCAGAGTAGACAGGGAGGATCACCTCCCCTGGCCTGTTGGCTACACTTTTTGATACACCCCAATGTGCAAACAGATTTTTCTATTTTATGCAGTACAGTATAAGTTTTTTTCCTCAGTCTTCCTTTTTGGATAGGATTTTCCTTGAGGGCTTGAGAAAACTTCCCAAAGCTTATATACCTGTTGATAATTCCCCAGGAAGAAATAGATATATTATTTACAGCAGGACTACTTACACTAATGTGATTAAGTGAAAGTATGATTTAAGTGATTGTTTGGATAAATACCCATCTACTCCACATTTTCCTAATTTCCATGCTCCAACTTAACCATCACATTTTTATAAGGAAATAAATATGCACAGTATTACAGTCAAATTTATGATCATATCAAAGGAGATGTCCAGCTTGCCAAAGAATCATTCTCAGTACTAGTCTACAGAATAACTGACAAATTTTCCTAAATAATACTGTTCAGATGTAGCAACTCATCAACTCAATCAACTCATACACAACTTTGTGTCTAATCAGACTTTAATATGAAAAAAAAAAAAAAAATTTCAAAAGAACTAAAATAATATACCATTATTTATAACTGATGCATATGCCATTGAGGCCTTTCTTCGATGTAATTAATCAGTTAATTTAATTATCTCCTTCTCACCTCAAGCCATGGAAACTGATTAGAAATACCAAAGTTCAACTAAATTAAATACTTGTGTATGGTATCAGTACTTACAGTAGAAATTATGTCTTGCTTGTGGGTTCCTCATTTGGTGATGTAATATTCAGAAGTCACCATGCTTTCATTCTTAGATAAGGCATCTCCTTCATGGCTTTCTTTAAGTAATCTTCTGAAGAAGTCATCACATCACAACATACCTTCTGATTCACACAAATGCTTTTTCCTTATTTCCTGCCCAAAATACTCAATGCACACATAAAAGGAAATCAGTAAGTTACTAATTATGATATAGGGCACTTACAACATGTTTCATATCTTCTAAGTACTTTATAAATGACAGCTGATTGAAGAAGTTAGGAAACACCTAGAAACGTGCACCAAAATTACCTGGAGTCCCCTAAAAGACTGAATAACTCCATCTCACATATTCCAAAGGCTTTAAAACATCACCGCTTCTTTACTATAAATGAATAGATCAAAATGTGCAATTCTTCAAAGAAGGAAGAGTTACATTGCTACAAGTTCTGACAGCAGGCTCTCAAGCATCTTCTCTCAACTGTATCAACAGTTATTGATTAGGGCAAAGAAGGGAATAGCACTCTACAGCAGCGTTGATTTTGTTTTCTGTATTTATTTATTTATTTTTAGTTTTGTATCTCCTCTACCTGTTCTACCTTTCCATGTCATGCAAGTCTCAATTTTAGATCAGGAAAAATGATGCTGAGGTATTTAGGTCCCTAGTTTCAGTTGCTCATTGATTTGCCAAGTTCAGAAGGTAAAGGTATATTTACATTTTCTGTAAATTCTTCCAAAAATGTAGATAGCACAGATATTCATACTCTAGAAATCAGAGATTTTAAACTTACACAGAAAAACTGTTAGTTACAGTACTTGTGAAAATGCAAATGTCATAGTAGTCACCTAATAAAATAGACAAGAGAAACACAAATAATGTGGTGATATGCTAGTAATATAATCTTATTGTGGAATTTCTGATATACCATCTAAAATATGTGAATATATGGTGAAGTGTTAGGAGAAAGAATATGACTCCACTTGTAAATACAGATATCCAGACACGAACAAAGGAGTATTATGCTCAATATAATACAATCTGGCCAGTCTTTGGACTTAATTTGCAGCCAAATGTTTTGAGTATGCTTGATTTCTGATCCACTACTTATAATTCCAATTCTTTTATGGAAAATGGATGAACTCTCCCAGATGAAAAGATAACTCTTGGATACATGCTATATGTATATATAGATAGTTAGATATAGTTTCTGAAGACAGAGTACTTAGAGGGGACTCAGACTCATTCACATTCAGTTAAACAGGAAGATTCTTCATGAATTTCACAGGTTGGTGATCTTGCTTGGACTCTGAAAACTGACCCATACATGACAGCATTAAAGCAATTACAGTCCAGTTATATGATGCCATCTCTCAAGATTCTTATAGAAATTCCTAATGTGAATATGCTATATTTAAGACCCTGCAAGAGATACCTCAATAGTTTCACATACCAAGCTCGCACAATTTTCTACCAGGAGCTCTAAAATATTAAACATTTTGCTTAAAACCCTACTGTTTAAAGTCAGGCAAACATTTTAGAACAACATTTTTCCCCCCCTTGATTTCTTGATCTTTTGTTTATTTGCAATGAAGCACTGGAAACGTGAATCACTATTGACAGAGACCAAATATATAATAATATATATATAATGATATATATAAATATACTATATATAAATATATATATTATACACACACACACACATATATATATATATATATAATCTTTTCCATTAACTTTAAAAATACTTACAGGAGCCTGATAGCTAAGCATGAGAACAATTTGCAGCAAGACTTAGCTACATATTATTTGCTGCTAAGTCACTAGTCACTCTTCAGAAAATGTTTTCTATGTTGTGAATTTACAGTACAAGATCCCAGTTTCTCTGTAAGTAACAACTTTCAGTAACTATTTAGATAAACAATGCTCCTCTACTGCTGTTTAATCTGAAGCAATACAGGTATTTTAATACAGCTTTCAGTAAATCTAATAAAACATTCAAATGTTATCACCTATGAACCAAGAAACCTACCTCATAGAAAACCAAGTCTCAGGAATTTTTGGTCTAAAAATAAGTTCCTGGAATTATAAGTAGCATCAAAGATAGTCAAAACAAGCCCAACACTGTGATCTAAAAGCATGAATTATCAAGAAATTCCCCATGGCATGCATTTCTGCTCTAATTCTGTTTTGATTGCTTTGCTTTACTCTTTATTTTTTCACTCACAAATGCATTTTCCTGGTTTCCACATCTACAAAAACGCTTTCAGATGATTTAGTCTCTCTATTTAAGCCATTTTTTGATCATTTGATTATTACACAAGAATACAATATGCCTGTTCTCCTTTCTGTACATTGTGTAACTTGTTTCTGTAAGCAATTGCCACAGCTTTATATAAATCTAGTGTACCTGCACTTGGTACTGATGATAATTAGGAATGTATGAAATAAATTCCCTTAAGATTAATCTGTTGCGGATAATGAAGATTTTATAGTGCAAGTCCATGATGGGAGAGATTCTGTCTCCATAAATCAGAGACAAACTAGCATGTTTCCTTAAAATTCTTAGAGTAATGGTAATTCTGCTGGGTTATCTCCAGAGAATTAGGGTAGATGAAAATCTCTTTATTTTCATAAAATAGTGCAAATGTCACTAGTGGTCTAAGACTACACAGCCAAAACTCTGTTGTCTCTCCATCTGCAACCTTTGGTCACTTGAATTTCCTAGAAAATGAATAAGTATTATGGTTAGTAGGTGTTATCAATTTCCATTCCATCCTCATTGTTTATTTCCTGTCTCTTTTCCCTACCCTCTTTTCTCCAAAAAAAAAAGCGTTTTTCAAGGTCTCCTCAGCCTCTGTTGTAGAATACACTTACATCAGAAAACAATGCTAGGTAGGATAACTTTTGATTGTAGAAGAAGAAAAAAAAAAAGAAAAAAAAAAAGAAAAGAGAAAAAAAATGCTGCAATCAATTCTGTAAGTTTTCTGCTTTAAGAAGTGCCAAGGAAGCCCCATGTTTTAAGCATTTATCTCTGTTGTGGCTTTAATTCCCTGTGTCAACCGGGATTTGCAGTTGTGAATGCATTTATTCTAATAGAGTTCAAAAATACTTTGAGACCTTCAGAATAGATTCACCTTTTCCCCTTTTTAGTTAAAGCAGTTAATTCCAAGTTTATCTTTTTGATTCAACGTTAGAACAAAAATTACAGCTAACTAGTATTGTTTACCACAAGCAAAACATCTCTTTCAAATACTGTGCATGCGCATAGCAATCTAAGCATTTGACCACAGTAGAAATATGTGTATGCCTAATCTAAGTGCGGACTCTGAAGTATTTTCCCTAATGTATCAGAGAATGTTGTTACTGTGCTACTTGAGAAAACATCCAAGGTTTCAAATGTCTTTTTGGTCTTGCACGATCAGATATAAACTTGTTGACGCTATGTAACAAATAAAACAAATTACTCAGATTGCCTTCTCAGAAGGCAGCAATAAAAGCCTTTCCTGTTTACAGAGTTCAACAAAGTTCAGGTGCTTGTCTCACACCTAAGGCATGGAAAGCTGCTGAAAAAGGGGAGCAGGAAGAACTTGTTGGTCCCTCTGCATATCACAGGACATTCAGCACTGGATCAGTTACTATAAATGCCGAGCTAAAGACATACTCTTACTTCCTCAGCTGGAGTAGCTGGCCTCAGTTCCTAGTGAGAAAATGGGCAAGGCAAAGCTGCTCACTTCATGTTTCATTTTGCATCATAGTCTGTGTGAGATGAAGTAAAAAAGCAATCAGTTCTCAGCAGCTTCACCACAAAGTCAAACAGGTGAATTATGGGCTTTGCTGGAGTTGACTTCAGCTGCATTCTCTGACTTCATCCTTAAACAGCAAGGAGTGCTCACACATTGGTTCCCAGTGAACCAGCACTCAGGAAAATGTTGTTTGCTACCACTCAGCTCCAGGTTCTCAGGTCTCTTATCCTACAGGTAAACTGTAAACATGCTAATGCAGGAATTGCAGAGGCAAATTATTCAGCATCTGAGCAAGCAAGCCTTAAATGAGCTCATGTAAATAAGTCAGAAGTATATTCTTTGACTAAATCTGAAGATCTCTTTATTTAAACACTAAATGCCTTCCTTATTTAGATAAAGACAGCAACTCCTCTTCCCTGAGAAGATGCAATTTTCTAAAATTGTAATGTTTTATGTATTGATACTAGCTATAGCACTTATAAGTTTAATGAAAAAGTGCACAGGTGAAAGAAGGAGTGACATAATTAGACTGATTACTTTCTACAGATTCAAATAAGATACCTTAACTGTGCCAAACCTGGAAGAAATAGGAGTCAAACTTGTCTACCTTCAGTCCTTGGATCACACATCTGTTACAGAGAAGTCATGCAATGACTTAGGAAAGGCTCACTTACTGATACTGTTGGAAGGCAAGCATTTGTACATATGTACCTTATATTCAACAAAATCATAGGCATAATCACAACAGCGGCACCACTAACACCAGGTACAATGAAACCAACTGAGCTGATGAGTTTGTTTTCATCTAAGACACAGGGAAAAAGCCACAGGAACTGAGTTGTGGATATTAGTTGCAAAGCTGTTTGTAGAGGCATAGATGTTCACCTACCAGTGTTGACACAGGAGGTATTGTTGCACAGTAAGCTGCATTGAAAGTAGATGGTGACAAACTCAAAGTAAAAGAGAAAATCCTTTACATTGTGACAAGAATTTACAAGATCCAAAATTAATTTAGGCATTGTGTGACTATTTTAATGTCTAAGAATACAAAAAATTACGTAGTTGCTATAAAAGTTAGAAAAGAAATCAAATAATTTGTATCTATTTTAAATAAGATTTTCTTTGTTAGCATTTAAGATAAGGAATCATGAAAGGACAAAAGGGTGGATATAAAGAAATGGCATGGGAATGCAGTAACACAGTCAGAAAGACTATGAAGTTAAATGAGTTTGAAAAGCAAAATAAAAAAAAAAAAGTCAAGAAAAAGCTCTATTAATACTTCAGAATTAAGTGAAAAACAAAGGGAAGCACAGATCATTACTTCACAAGAGAAGGAGAGAACAACAGATGACTCAGAGCAGGCTGAAGCATAAGGTAATAAGGTAGACTACTCAATTAACATAGCTGCAGTTTTACCTCACTGAGTTGGAGTTCCCCCCAAGGGCAAGACACCCTATGTTGCCATGGAAAATCCACATGGCTGTGAGGTAGCAAGACTGGCAGTCACAAAGTTGGTGTTAAAATGGAATATATGTTATGGCCATAAAAGATCTAGGAAGGAAAAAGGGAGCAGATTCAGCCATTTTACAGGAACAGCATGGCATAAAGATGCACTGGGTTTTAGGGAGAAGGATGGTATTATGACAGCAACTTGTGTTTCTGTGAAATGCATTCTCATTTTGAATGCTATCCTATTGATCTCAGAAATAACCTCTTAGATAAGAGAAGGAACAAGTGCTCATGAAAACAGCTGCTAATTTGGATAAAAGGGAGAAATAAAAGAGAGAAATTTGAGACAAATGATTCCATTCCAACCTGTTTTAGTCAGGCTTTCAGCTACTGGCTGTATTTATTCTTTTTTATAAGATCATCCTACTCCAAAGAACACTGAAACAGTCCTTTCTGAAGTAGCTAATCTATGATTGTATGTCTGCAAGCTGCCAAATTCAGCCTAGCAAGGGAAGGATTATAGGAGCTGGATTATTTTTCTCATGGATCACTGGGAATGGGATGGACACTGCCTGCAGCTAGGTCAGCAGCAACTCACTGTGCTCAATAGATCTGTAGAGACAGGATCAATTTGGAGACTGTAAGACTGTATCACTCAAAAGAGACAGCCTAATTCAATATCCCTAGCATGAAAATAGAATTATTTACTGTCACTTTTCAGAAAGCAACTAGAACTTTTTTTTTCCCCATTACATGAGAGCACACTTGAGTTATAGAAAACATGGGTGCTTTTGTATACTTGAGGCAGATGGCTAGCTGCTGCATCTCAGAAAAAACACAGAGCTGTGTGTTAGAAAAACAATATTCCATAAGTTAGTCTTTAAATATTTATATTTCAAATAGGTGAAACCAGACAGTCAAATATCTTGCACATGTTGTTTGCATTAGATTAAGCTGTTTTGCTTTATGATGGGAATATGACATTAGGGAATGATAATGAGCCCTTCTGAGGAGTCTGATTGCCAACCAGGTAGCATCTCTGGAGGAAGGCTAGCTTCCTAAATTGCTCACAATCCCAGCACTCACTCAGTATCTCTGCCAGAAGGCTCAAAATCTACACTGGGATTATAGCGGGGTAAGAAATCTTATTCATGAGACATCAATGTGTGAATGGGCTGCAGCAAACATTGATCTAACATCTACTTTTCACTCCCAATGCTGCTGGGCAGAGTACTGCAGAGAGGGAGGATGCTCTGGACATCTCTGGCTGTCTACATCTGAAGGGAGTTAAAAGCTCTGTTGTCCTTTTGGAAAGACTGGAATTAGTGGCTCTTCCATTGACAGCACGAAGAAAATCCAAGCCTGCAAGCAAGATGCCTATTACTAAATATAATAATTACATTAATAGATGGCTATTACTGATGTACCTCAGCCTTTCTAATGACTTCATAAGCATGTGCAACAAAATGGCTTCTATTTCCCACAGAGTTAAACGTCGAATTTAATGGTCTGAAAGATAAATAAGAACTGAGAAGTACAATCTATGCTAGCATTCAGTATCCATGAAAAACAAATGTTCTCCATTGCAGTTAAACAGCAGGCATTATATATTTTCAGACCATAATCCAAAACTTATTATAATCTTTGCCCTGAAGACAGGACTAAACTGAAGTAATTCCAATCATTTCCATGCAAAGAGGAGAGAATCACTGCTCAAATGTGAATCTGAATAATTCTGTACCCAAATAACTCAAAAGGACAAGGTGGTTCAAAGTTGTTGTGAAATGCATAATTCTTCCACT
This sequence comes from Coturnix japonica, assembly GCF_054131305.1. Classification (NCBI taxonomy): domain Eukaryota; kingdom Metazoa; phylum Chordata; class Aves; order Galliformes; family Phasianidae; genus Coturnix; species Coturnix japonica. The sequence continues at coordinate 19,066,148 of NC_140665.1, read as the reverse complement.
GACTTATAAGCAACTGGATCTTAATGTAATTTGCTTTCAGCAAACAGATTGTTCAAAGCATTAATTTCTTTATACAATGAGACGAGGACTGGTATGCTGGAGGAGAAAGAGAGACTTGATTCTTCTCCAGTGTATCACGTGATAGAAGAGTTGGACAAAAAAATAGATCCTGTCCCCACATCCTCATCTAACACGCTAGCTCCACAGTCCAGAAAAGATTTTATAAAGATATAGGGGTGCTCTCTCACTCCTGTGCAACATTAACATATATTTCAAGGGCAGCAACAGTCCCATTGAACAGGAAGGAAGATATACATGTGAGGATGAATACAAGAGATGACTCCATCTCTACTAAGCAGATCACAGCAATGTGGAGAAACAAGCTAAACGCAGGGCAGCAAAACAGCAGAAGCTTTCCTGCCTGTTTTCTCTGACAGAGCCTTTTGTAAACTAAGGTGGCTGCACCTTCTACTGGTGTGCAAATTGCATCCCTCTGACCCTCTGCTCACCTCACTTTACAACCTGTTCCTGCATTTCATCCAAATATTGCCAGATTACCAAAACAAACAGCCAAATTATCACACATATTCCAAAATCCACTTCAAGGCTCTAAATGTAACAATGCAATAAAATGGTACCTATTACATTACATTAAAAATCCAAGCACCTAAAAGCATGAAAATGAATAATTAAGATCATCAGCCTTCTGCTGCCCACAATATGCCTACTTTATGCCTGTTTCATCACAATGCCATTAACTGTCACAGTTTGATTGTTTTTAAAATGTATAATTTTGTTTCCTTGATGTCAGTAGCTAAATGTGTTCACTGAGAAGAGTAGGATCTGGACGGAAGGTACCTAGAAACAGCTTCATTAAAGTTATTAAGGAAACATTAAGGAAACAAAAAAATAAAAAATAAAAAGGAAATATTGTTCAGCTTTCAAAAATAGATTGTATTGAATATTGCCCCTTGGCTTTTACTGACGTCTAATAGGGAATGAAAGGCACAAGGCACATTAACCCATAAAGCAAGCGAGTCTGACAGAACCTGAAAGCATAAGCTGAAAATACGAAGATCATCAAACATAGGATGGCCCTATAGCCCAGATACAGGACTGCTATAGAACAGCCAAAGACACGATAAACTTCAAAATGGATGACCCTCCCCACCACAAAAGTCACAGCATTTTTCACCAAGTTTCTCTTGCACTAAGTAATCATGTCATGTTTTCAAGTGGAAGACGTGAATTAACTGTTACTGTTAATCAAGAACATCCAAAATGGAAAGCCTAAACTGACATCTTTCTTATACTATAGTTACAATTCAACCAGACCAACCTGAAGTTTAAGGATATAGCTGAAATTAAAAGGTTTGAATAAACATTCATACAAATAATTATAATGCAACATTAGTCAGCTTTGAATTCTCAGTCATTTAACTGGCAAGAGACATGGGGTGGAGACAGACATGGAAAACATTTCAGAACTTCATGAACAAGTCTGAATTTTTCACTCTCAAAAGCAAGAACTGGAACCAGCAAGCATGTTCTTTTCAGAGTCCATGGGAACCATGCAATTCACATCAGCCCTGTTAGAATATAACCTGTGTAACCACCTAAGCCAGGGACTGAAACGTCAAGGCAGAATTTTGCAGGTTTGCCCTTGCACAGCCTTCCTGATTTGCTTCTATTTAGGCAGGACCTGATCATATTATTGGAACCATTATATAAAGGGAGAGAAGCACAGCTTTAAAAGGGTTCAGGAGTGGTGTGGATAAATACGTGAAGAAGTTGAAAACCTTAGCATTGACTTCACAAGCTGGAAGAAAACAAATCAAACTAAATTATTCATCCAACTCCAATCATTGATTAAATCTATAGCTGGTGGCTGAGGGCTCAAGCTGACAGATTTGCAACAGAATAAAATTTACTACCTGAAATATTTCCACTTGGCACAGCAAGCTGCAGTTTCTTCTTCTCATTTTTGAGATACACTTGGTTAATATCTCATTATCTTGATTATGTAAGGGAGAGAGAGGAAATAATTTCCATTTTTCTAACCTGCAGTTCAAACTCAATAGATATTTCTGTGTTTTTACAAAAATAAATAAATAAATATTGTCTGCAAAATATAATTATGCTATTTTAAAAAGTACAATTATGGAAATATTTGGAGCTACATTTTTAAGGCAATATTAGCCAATAGTCAGTGAATATGGACAGACTGTTTAAAATCTTGATACTGTGATAGGAGCAGGCACAACTTACTTTCTGTCTTCAATATTTTACCATTGGCCACAGCTGAATAGCTGTTATTTGCAGCTGTGAAGTACTGAAGTATTAGGTTACAGCCATTGTAGGAAGCAAGATATCTGACTTCATCAATCAATAGTCTAATCCAATTCAGAAAGTCATATGTACCTATCTCCTTTAAAGTCCACAGAAATATAAATGTTATACAAGTGGATCTAATAAAATCAGGCATCTTCAATGGTCTAGTTCCAATACACAAGCCAGAATGCTACTGGTGTAACACACATAAACTCAATTTCAAATGGCTCTTGAATGAGACAGTTTCTTGTTTATGTTTGGCCTATCAAAAGTTTTGTTAAGAGAAGTACTGATGCAATGCCATGCCTTTGCAGGCTCCTTCCGTTCGGCAGAGCTCATAAGAAGTCATCAGAATGCCCTGCAACATGCTGTGATTTCTAGTACAAGCAGAATGAATGCATCAATGTAATTCATACTAAGATGACACTTGATACAAAAATCAAAAACAAACAAACAAAAAACTGAGGCATATAGTTTTTCTTTTCCAACACAGAAAACAATCAAGAAATGTCAGGCTTGACACATGCATTCAGCCTCCCAAAGGATAAGATTTTAAGTTGGTTGTTCTCTTCCTATTCATATTTGTCTTTCTACCGCCAGAATGATATTTCCTTTCACAGAATCACTATTGATTTACTCTAGTGTGAGTGAGCCGATTCCCCTGTTTTAAATTAGCATTGTTGTGATATTCTCAATTCTTTCAACTTTTTCTGTAAAAAAAAAATGTTCACATCTTCCAAAAAAAACCTGGACTTAAGTTGGAAAATATTCACCAGCAACTGCAAATTACAAAGGTCGCAAAGTGCCTTGATGAGCTGACTGTAGCTCTGATTGATAAACAGCAGTAGATATGCATAAAAGAGTGTGGGTGCCTCCAGCACGTCTCTGCCTTCATTGAAGCCAAAGAAGAGGGAAAACAAAGTGCTTTAGAGAAACCCATTCTCTTGCCTGGATTGATAGTCTTAAAAAATAAATAATATGCATTAAACATAAGTAAGGAGAATACAGAGAACATTTGTCTTCATCTATACTGTGTTTCAGAATATTCATCCAAATTCATCTCCTGTGCTGTTTCTGTGGGGCTATTAACAAAGGACAAATGTGGCTCACTATAGAATTGTATTCTCATCTGAATGAAATCAGTGATGATAGCTGTGTGAAAACCTAGGACTGAGATCCAGCTTGTGAGAAAGCAGCACTGCTTCAATTGAAAGGGTACCCACAGTGCCCTGCCAGAAGTGAGCAGGCAGATTACAAAAAGGAACAGAAAATACATAGCCCCAGTGACAGGAGACATCAGCAATGGCATATCAAGCAGCATTTAAAGAGGCACATATCCCATATATCTTCTACTCTGCATAGGACGCCTAAACAACCAGCCCACACAACTTCCTTAGCTGCCACAAATGTGCAAGAACCTTAAGCTACAGAAGAATCACAATAAAGCACTTCTTTGTCACACCTGCACACATCAGTTCCCACAATGGAAACTGCTCCCAAAGAGCATCCCTTATCAGCAGTTCCTAGTAGAATACCCCAGTCTTTGCAACAGGAGATTTTTAAGCACCATGTGGCAAACATGAATACAATCTTTACCCAATATAAGAAGATGTGAAAAATAACAAGACTTCCAAAACAGAAAAACAAGCTTTTAAGATTTAGGGAAACAAAAATTTTATTGTTAGAATTTTGGAGCGGAGTGGGCTTCTCTTTATCAGTTTCAGGAATGAGTACAAACAGACGATGGAGAAGTGCTATATGAACTCTTCATGTTAAGCTTGCTTTGAACGTACCCACTGATTTCATAGATACATTGTGCTGTGTTTTTCAGAAATCCCACACCAACAGTATTCAGCTATAACAAGAATATATAGTGGGCCACATTTTACCCACTACTATAACAGCAAGTCCCCCAGCTTTTTCCCGTTCAATAACTCCTAAGAGGAATTATGATTTTCAGCAATATACAATTGTTTACTGTAGTTACAGCTTACAATTCACAATTATTACATGCCATATCAATGGCGAAACTCCATTGACAGGGAGAAAAAAAAAAACACAATAAAATTACTATTACTGAATTCCCTAGAAAAAAATTCACTCTTCTGTTGGTAAAGCAATAACCAAGTTCAGTGTTTGTAGTGAATACTACATCTCACTGCTATATCACTCAGTATATCCTACTAAATCACTTCTATAGCTTAGAAGTTAAATTCCCTGGTGATTCAAGAAAATGGAGGACAGAATTTCTACACCTGTTACATATCAGCTATGGAAGACTTTTTCCTGTAAATTTTTTTTTTTAAATCAGTATCTTTCCATGGTTGTGTGAGGAAAATTGGAACAGGCTGCCCAGGAGTCTCCTTCTCTGGAGATATTAAAGACCCACCTGGACACCTACCTTTGCAACCTGGTGTAGGGAACCTGCTTTGGCAAGGGGGTTAGACTCTATGATTTCTGGAGGTTCCTTCCAACCCCTATGATTCTGTGATACTGGTTCTTCATAATTTTATCTCTTTCAAAGCTGTCCAATTTTCTTCAGTATTTAAATGCAATCTGACCCACACCTCCTAAATCCTAAAAGCAGCTTCTTTTGTAATGTAAGGCCATTAAGAATCATTATACCAAAATAAATAATATTTACTATCCGTTCAGATGCATACTGCCTTAAAATTAAGAGACCAAGCTCCAGACCATCACAGCACAGCAGACAACTCACCTCTTTTACCCTCCACTCCTGTTTTCCCTTCATATGATTTAAGTCAAAGTCACAAATCCTCCTTACCTTGCAGATGATCTCACAGAAAGCTATGCTAACCAAGTCAGTTATCACCTTGGAGAGCATAAGTGGAACACGGATGGGTAAAAGGAAAAGCAGAAATGAGCAATCTGTAGGGCAGCCCTGCAATCCAAGAAGCTCCTCTGTTTGCACTGAGGTGAAAGGTATCTTGGCTTTGGCATTTAGAAATCTAGATAACGATTAAAATTCTGGAATACTTCAACAACAGCTGCTTCAAACAGAAGTTAGCAGATGGCAATATTTGTGTGGGTATCACATAGTCTGGCAAGGAACAAACTAATGATGTACAAAATGCTTTGATGCACAGCCTTCAAGCACTAAACTTAAAGTGAAATGAAGCTTGATGCAAGGAGTTGTCTACCCTGCCTTTCACATAAGTGTAAAAAAAGAAATAATAATAATTAATAATACAAGTGTACAGGCAAGGAGTTATTTAGCATGGTGTCATTGGGATTAAAATGAATATCATCTCTCAACGTGGCTAATATTTGTGAATTTGTATGCAAATTTTGCAGAAAGCTCTAGGCTAGGACACATTTTAGATGTATTGCTGTGAAGTTTCCCAGTGGGTGTTTAGAACATACATAAAAATACAAAGATTAGAGCACAGGCCTCTCTCAATCATATTTTTGAAATGGAATATAATGACAGCTTAAAATTCCAAATGCAATGAAGCCTGTAAAGTCCAAGACCATGGAAAAGCTCCAGAAACAGTATCCTTAAAAATATATGGTCAACACAAACAAGACTAGCCCCTACAACATTTAGGGTAGCAAATTTCAGGGCTATCTGCCATATGCATAACAGACTCTGATTAAACTCTTTTGGTATGCCCTTCAGAGGTCAACAACAGAAATGACAAGCAGTAAGAAACAGCATCACCTGCAGCCTGCTTTTAATAAAATATATATTAATATTTACTAAAGACAACCACAGAGCATGGTACATGCAGTGTGAAGTGAAGTAGAAGCATACAATTTTTCTCCTGCTTACAGGGACATATGGCTGTGGTCTTCCTCTCCACTGTTACTTCAGAGTTCATGTACTGCATTTATAATGAACTCAGACAAGCTAAATGCAAAGCTAAAACTAGGCCTTCAGGTGCACATTGATTTCACCTCTTCACTCCAGCTTTGAGCACTTGCAGCAGAAAAACAGTAATCTATGTAGAGAATATACTTTTACAGGTCGAAGCTCTGGTGGAATCTCTCTGAAAATTGCATTGAACAGGTAATCTTGCTGATTCCAATTGCAGTGCTGAAACCTCTATTACAGAGCACAAAATAATGTTGAGTGATTAGTTCTGCTTTTTTTTTTTTCCCCAGCATTCCAGCATTGCTGGAATGGTCATTGATTTATTTATTTTGTACAGAAAAGTATAGCAAACCTGCTTTGCATTAAATTCTCCATTTCCCATAGTTTATTTTCCTTACAAAATTAGCAGAAATCTGTTGACAAATAACAGATAATCAAAGCCTAAGCAAAGGGAGATAAATTATAATGTTACAAAATAGAATGAATATATACCTCTGTAAAGCACAAATATATCAGTCATTAATATCTGTGCTTTTAGGAAAAAATTTCCATATCCTAAACTGACTGTTTAAAATAAGCTGGAGTGAAATTCACTGCAGAAGGCCTAAACCATTTACTGGTCTGTGACTCTATTGACAGTTCTCCTTTCCTTTACCTCGCTATTCAGGACTTCTGAGAAAGAAAATAAAGTATTATTATCATCTCTAGAAATTTCAGACAGAATAATTACATCAAATCTTACCAAATTATTTATGTATTTTTTCATTTGTTCTGTTGAACCATTTCTCCAAGACAACTATTATATTCAATATCCTTAGTATATTAGCATCCTGCAGTAATGTATTTAAGTTGAGCAGGTTTATTATATTTATTAACCAAAGAACAAAAATAATAGAATGAGATGTAATAGAACTCATACATCTTCTGTGCAATTAACAAGCAATATATGTAACTGTTTCTCTACGCGTGTTTTTATTTAAATAAGTGCCAGCAACAGATTCTAAACTCAATACAATTTACTTATTACAAATCACGAGGGGTCTGAGCAACCCTGAACTTCACATACCACTATAGCCATGAAAGTTTCTTCAGGAAATGTGAGAAGTTCCCATTGGAAAGCAACTATATGTCTGCATTGGGAATGAGAGAAGCGTCCTACATAGCCCTGCATCCCTCAGCAAGAATAAGGTCGTAGAATGTCCTGTCTACCCTGTGGCACTTGGCAGTGCTGCATGAAGAAACCTAGCCCATGCACTCCCATTTTCCCAGCACGTGAAGTATGAAAAAAGCTCTTGTGTAAGAGCAAAGAGCCAGAATGCACTTGTGCTATATGAAACGAGCTGGAGACCCAGACAAGAGGATGTGAAAGCTGCAAATGGCCCGTGGTAGAAGACCAGAGGCTCAGCAGCTGCTAAGACAAGTGACATAGGTCACTTGACACTGGCAACCATTCCTGGCATGAGGACATCACATGCATGAGAATGACACACAGCATACCCTGTTCCCTCTTATGTAGGAGAAAAAGTGCAGAAGTCAGCCTACCTTTCAGAACAGAGAGAAGTATGCGCATCAAGCAGAGGACAAAAACTGGGTCAGCAGAAATCCCCTCTACCAGCAGATCTTCCCAGATACCTCACAATAATGTTACCTTGTTTTGAATGGATGAGCTGTCATTGTTTTACCCTGACTTATTCCATCAACATTTCTACTTTCCCCAGAGATGGGCTTAAGCCACAAACTTCACATGCAGCTCTAAATTCCCCTGAATTTTCAGATGAAGAGACATGCCAGGAATTTAAAATTCATTTTCCCGTAGCTAGGAAATTATTCTTACAAAACAGTTCTCTACAGTAAGTGAGCACACATTTTATTCTCCTAAATTGTGTGCACAACTATACACCCAAGCTGGTCCTATGCTGTTCATTATTAACTTATATCATTAGGCATGATTTCTCTTTGGTCACACCCACATACTGAATTATTTAGCTGACAGAACCACCAGCATTCTTTTTAAGTAGTGGATGAAAAGCAACAAAAGTAGAAAAAATGTGCATCCAACATACTGCTGGAATTTAGATGTAATAATACTCGTAAAATGCTAAAGGATTTCAGGGCCTAAGGAGTTCTTTTGTCTTCTGAATTATCATAGGATTTTTTACATGGACTTTGGATTGGACACAAATAGTCATTTGGAACAGGCATGGATGCCTGGTCCAAAATGCTATCTCATTCCTATGCGGCATGAAAACAGAACCAAAACAACACCAGCACCTACTACCTCGTACCAGAAGCATCATTTCATTTTAAAAATATTTCCTATGGCTCTATTCCAGATAAGCAGAAAGGACCCACAACCTGAAACAGAAAGTCACAAATATAGTATTACACAAGGTCACACCCTCATTATTTTTATAATGCTTGCTCTACTCTGCCTGCTAAAACAGTCACCCTATAAGTCAACTTTAGGAGAAGTTCCTGCTTCTGCTGATCTATTTTTATTAGCATGCAACCAAATCAAATTCATGTAAGGCTTGCCAACTTTTTGATCATCTCTTTACACCTTGTGGGCAGGCAATAAGTATAACCAATTCAGCTCAATCTTATCTTTTAAGTCAAAACTGCTGAGATCCAATAATTCCATGTTTTTCTAACACGGAATCTAGCTTTAACCTATATGAATATAGAGTGGGTATCATGCCTTAGCAAATATCCTAGATCAACATTTCAATTACTTACACTAACTTAATAGCAAAGAAATATTAATAAAATTACCTCAATATTAAGCAGTTCTTGTCTAATGCTTTCAGTCTTACTATGATTTGTACTATGATTTACTTATTTATTTTTACAAGTACTCCCAGATACTAAGACAGGAAAGATTTCAGGTGATGCACAGGTCCTAATAAAAATAGCAGCTGGATAGAACAGGGGCGATGTGTTCTTTAAAGACATTTAGCAAATGGAATTTTCATGTCAAGCTGTACCTGCTATTTGCAAGTGATCCTTCCTGAACATCGCAGGAATGGCAAATAGCACTGGGTGTTTCCTAGGTTTACTGACACCAATACCCACAAGTAAAAATAACCATGATAAGCACGCTTCTTTCAATAAATTAATATAAAAATATAAACCTCATTTGCTTTGTGAGATGCTCATATGGGTTTTCTTTATGCTTATCAAGCATAGGCTGGACCTCAACACAAAGGTATCATGAGCAACTCAATCATCCTCCCTCTCTGTTTAGACCAATAAATTGCAATAAGATATATTTTTTGAGTTGGGGTACTCCATGTCTTGTTAAATGCCTTTTACACAGAGCAGCTTCACAACCCTTTATAAAGTTCCCCGTGCAGGTAAACAGTGTTCAGCACAAATGAGAGCCCAACTGTAAATATGGACAGTTATGTTTAGCACTGTGTTTCTTACCACATTAATTTCCTGCATTCCTGTTCCAACATGAGTGCCATTTCCCAGTGCAGAGGAGTGTCAGCTGTAGACAGTTTACAGAGATCAGCCTCAGGGCACTAATACTCTGGAATAAAAAAGTTATTCATTCCTTGGAGACTCCTGCCATCTCTGGAATGAAGGTTGATTTGGCAGCACACAGACAGGATGCAAAGCGTACTTTTTGGAGCAGGGATTCCTAAATGTTCCCAGCAGTGGGAAAGGTTATTCTTTCTGTAGTATCACTACTGGAATTGCAAATTTTTAGAAGCCAGGGAATGACTTTGAGGAATGGCTGATTCATCATCTTTAATTCCCAGTACCACCAAATGTTTTGAGACCCTTCTCCTTGCTCTTGGCAGGCTGGACACTCATTTCATCTCTCCGTGTAAAAGTGTGAGGGAGGAAAGAATGCTGCACAGCTGACAGAAAGAAGTCATCGCAAGAAACTACCACAGGGAACCAGAAGAAAATAAGGTGTGTGGATAGGTTTGTTTTTGATTCTCTCTCTATGCAATAAAGATCCAAGCCATAGCATCGCCTCATAGCACATACTGTCTCATGTAGAGTTAAATCATTTTTTAATTTGGAAAAAACAGTCAGCAAGAATGCTAGCTGGCAGTACACAACAACTCCTTCATCCAAGGAAGGATTCATATCTCCAAGGAGGACATATTCCTTCTGCTGTCAGTGAGCCATTCCCTACCCCATGCCAAATAGTCTGCAGAAGGCCTGTCAGTCAGGACAAACTGCATAGATCCAAAAACATGGTGCACACTTCGCCAGTCCATTCTCTCAGAGACAGCTACAGAATTGAGGGAAAAACATGCAGCAAGAGTGGATGAAAAGAGTGAAAAGTTGACCTCCAGTTCACAAGTGCACAAATAAAACAGGAGAGATATTACTTACACCATCCTCAATGCTATTTATCCCCAAACCCACGTTCACACATAACCGTACAAGCCAGTACTGACACCTCCAACGCAATGGGCTGCATCGCACTGCTGCCCACCATTTTAAAGACCCATTCTCCCCACACTCATCTATGATGTGCCCCTAATAGAGCCTACCCATTCTCTCTGTACAGCACTGCATTCAGGACTATCTCTCTCTCTCTCACAGTGTCCTTGTTACAGTTCTGTCATTTTCTTCGCTCTCATTTTTCTCAGTCCTTCTGTGGAGGCAAGGTCACTACTGTATCCTTACAATCACCCTAGGGCAGCCTTTCTTACCTTACTGCACAAGGGTCTTCGCCAGCAGCAGCTGACATAGCTTATGCGACCATAAATGATGTATCTATCATATGTGGCTCTGGTTTAGCTGAAAAGAAGCTTTACATGATAGCAGAAGAGTGAAGAGACGTACCATTCATCTCTCAGATATGTCTGGAAGTACATCTTGCTGCAACAGATTTACAAATAAATTAGTTGGGTTTTTTCGTTGTTGTTGTTAATTTGTTGTCAGTGCTCAGGCTTATTTTTGGCCAAGAATGTTGTTCTTTGAGTGCCTGAACTCCTCGGAAGGCTTGTTCCTCCCATGAACTACAACTGGTTTGTGGAGCAGCCTCCAAGTCCTGCGTGGAAAGCTATCAATTCCAAGAAGAATGAGTCAAGTGTTTGCCCACATGAAATTCATTCCCTGTTATTTTAGGAAGAGGCAGAGAGGCTCATAACTCATTCTCATCACTGCTGGGAAGCAATCACCATGTCTCTTGCACAATTCAGAAAAGAGGTCTTCATAGTGATTTAAGCAACATGTTTCAGCCAAGGTAACACATGACATAGCAATGCCATGGAATGTGCATTTTTAATAAGAATTAAATGGGCATTTCTGCACTTTATTTCAACAGGGATTACCCATCTGCACTCAATTTAAGATTTGTTGAAAAGATTATTAAAAAAATCTCCAATAGTTATTTTTAAACAAATCAATAAAATAATTACATTACTGAACAATTTTAGCAATGACTTGAACTACCCTCACTACGATGATTGGAAATTTGTATCTTGACAGTCAGTGTAGAAAACAATGATTGAAATGCTCCATGTGGCTGCTGGGCAGGTTCATCCAGACTGAGGTACTTTATTTATACCAGGATGCCAACTTTGCACCATTACTTCAGGACCTTTACAACATACCAGCCCTGCTTACAAAGCCTACAGTATGAGTTAATGGTGTACTTCTCGGCAGGGTATATAGATTTCTTTCTTCAACTCCCAAATCTTGCTTTCCCTTACAGCACTGTATTCATGCACACAGGCTCCAATGAAGGATCAAGAGACACTGTCTATTATATAGACCTATGCAGAGATGGTACACAACTGAGTACAGTGCCTTCCCCTTCCCCCCCCCCCCCCCCCCAAAAAAAAAGAGTGACAAACGTTCATAGTTGCTGAGACTGAGGCTAAATTTACTCATAAAGCTTCTCTGTCAACAAGTTATTTAAGGCTTGTCACTATATTTTTTTATCCTTCCTGCAGGCTTGAGTTTCTAGATCATTACTGCAAACTAATGATAAAGATCAGATAATGATAAGACAGACTTCCTTCCAGTGGATGGAAACATGTATTTTAGAAACATATTCCTCTACTAGTTTATCGTAGGCAGAAATTAAATGTTTCCAAGAATAATATCAGGTTATTTATATATTAGATGAGGAACAAGAAGGATAGATGTTACTTTTAAAATTTCAGCAACAATAAGAGTAATTTATAATTGCACCATTCAGACATATTCTGGTGATAAATGAGTAGATGTGAGTATGTCTATAACTACTACTCAGTTTAGCTTAGTTATAAGTGGGAATGTAGATTTTTCACAACATGTAGTTTATAACAAATGAAAAAGAAATGTGATGAAAACAATCTCAAAAACAGCCTGCAGTCTTTACAGTGGGCTTGAATTTGTAAGGGTCACAACCTCCATTAATGTTCACAGGGTAGCATAAGAGCTGGCAGTTGCTATGCTCTCTAAAGAAGTAAAATTCATGCTTCAGAGAGTTCCTTAAGAGAACAGCCTATTTCCTCAGTGACAGATTTGTTTGTGGCAACCATAGACAATAGTATGCTTAAATTCCTGTACTATAAGTAGCCTTCACCTAATAGATTGAATGTCACACTGATTCAAATGGCATCCTTCACTACTGCTATCACTTCATGATATCAAAGTTTTGTTAAACTCAAGTAACTGCAGCTTTCTGCAAGGAAATTTTGCAATAGCAAAGCCACAGAAAACTTCATAGAAAACTCCAAATGCAGTACAGTACTTCGAGCTTATGATCATGTCTACTGAAAGAAACAGAGAGAAGGCAGAAGACAACATTATATAAGGATTCATTTGAAAACTCCCCAGATCGCCAAAGGTTTGGAACCTCCACTTACTTACGATATTTATACTTCTGAAAATTATGGTTTAAAACCTCTGAAGAATCTTTCTAGTACAACTACATTTGAAATCTTAGTCTTGATGTTTGTCTTACTACAGCGATCTCAGACATGGTAGGATTCACATTATACACTAAAGAGTGTAGTCAAGAAAGAAGTACTTCAAACCTCTTTCTCTTCAGCAACTCAGCATCAGGAAGTCTCTTATGGTCTAGGGTTTAAGGTGGAATAGCATCTCACAATTACCTCCTTTACCTATCATTTTGGGTGTACAACATGGCAGTTTTCTCCTACTTGCTAGTGTTGATCTGCTTGGGTTTTTAAAATAGAGGAGGTGGAGAGAGGGGTGTTAGGAACAGAGAGAAAAATGAAGGGCAAGCTGATTAATGTTTTTCTTTTGGCTTGTTTTTATGAGTCACTCCACTAAGTATTTGCATTAGCAGATCTCCTGCTGCTGTTAGATCATTCAATTGTTTGTTTAGTTGTTCTGCCTCATGAAAAAATCCAATACTGAATTTTTATAGAACTCTGTATTTTACTAAATAGCTAAATCTCTAAGAACCAGATAACTGCCCCTCACTCTGCTCCCTAAAGCAATAGAAGCTGCCTCAAACTCTGTTCTACTACTCACTTCAGTAAAGGCTACAGAACCATACTTTTGCTTCCTCCTGATTGAGCTTGATCAGAAAAAGTGAAAACAACATAACTGGAATACCACAATAACCAAGACTAAGTTCAAAAGTTTTTACACCAACATATGAATCAAAGTGTAGTTCCCTCGCTTAGTGCAGAGCTACAATAGTGAAACCAAGCACTTAGTATAACATCAATCAAATCACTTTGAACACATAGTCACTTTCCCTTCAGGTATGAAACTAATATTGCTCAAATGCATATCAAATTAAATTCTGCACTGACACCAAAACTGTAATTGCCTTCTTCCTACAGAACAGAGTCATCAGAAAAATCTTGCTAGAGTGTCGAAAAAGATTAGGAATCTAAGCAAAATTCTATCACATCCAGCAGCGTACCAGCAGCTAAGTATAAGGAAAGCAAAGGAATGAAAAAACACTATTTTTTTCCTGTCTGTAAGAGAATAAGCAGCAATTTTCTCTTAAGTATTCTTTATCTCTTGCTTATTCTTTAGCCTTCTAGATTACCTTAACACTCTGCTTTCAATAAACCTTTTTTTCACTTACAAGAGTGCCAGCATAAGTTAATTTAAATACAAGCTAGAAACCTGTCCATTAGATTAAAAGGCAATAAAAGCATCAGAACTTACCTGTTCACAGAGAAGGATGATTCCGATTTCAAGTCTATGTGACAGACCAGATCCCAAGAGGAGCATTTGTAAAGGAAGCTCTTCAGAACAGTTCTATATCTTCTTCATGAGTTTCTCACTTCATTTTTCCATCTCTTCTATCAAAACAATGACTGATAGGAAAAAAATGGCTGTTTAAAAGCCATAAAAGCCTCGTCCTGATTCTGAAAGAATCAGCATATTAAAAAGAGCTTTTCTTCATCACAGTCTTACAATCTATGCAACTTTCTCTTAAGCACAGTTCAATCCCAAACAATGAGCGCATATAAACGGTGTCTTCTTACTTATCACATCTGTTCCTGGTGTGAATTCAGAGATGCAAGTGCTGACTTCAGTAACAAAAACACTTTTTTTTTTCTTTCTTTCTTTTTAAAGTTACTTGCTATTCTTGCTGCACCAACATAACTGAGGGAATATGAGCTATAACTCTTCACCATCATCAAGAGAACTATGAGATAATTAAAGGACTAGTCAGTTATTTGTATGCAAATTTACTGCCTCAGTGAGATTTAAAACATAGCTTACCCACCCTTCAAAGCATTTGTCACCTGTTATTATCTGCTAGAAGACACAAAGCTAGCAGATAAAATGTTTAGTTGCCTGATTTCATCTGAAGTCTGTTAGGGAGATAAAGTTTCTCTTCCACTTACCACCTGGGCACATATATTTAAGTTGCTGGAAATATTAAACAAATTTCTAAAACGTGGTTTAAGCCCTCTCCTGTACAGCTGTTGCTTTATTCTATATACACTCTTGCCTGACATGCCACTTTGACTTAAGACAGCTTTCAGAGGGGGATGTCTCTAGGATGACTTTGGAACAGAAGTATCACTCTATGTAAAACATATAACAAGACATTGCTGTAACATATCTTCTGCGGCTTACACTATTTTCCACAGCATTCTACTGATGTTTAGAACCCTTTACATGTACCTAGGAAACATCAGTAATCAGTATGGAATGATATCAATATGCCCATGGAATTTGGACCTTCCCACCTGCTACTGTGGCCTGCAATTCTTCCACCTTGAGTTCCTCATTTACAAAACAGCTGTGACACAACTTGTCAATGATTTCTTTCAGAGATAACATCATCCAAAAAGCAGATCTGAATAACCACACATTTAAAGAAACGCAGATAATATCAGAGTAGTGCTAACACAAAACCAAGTTCATCCACTGGTCACTTAATGCACGTTAACAGAATTGGGGATGCAGTGCCCATACCCTGGGCTGTACACTGGTTCATTACACACATGCAGCTCCCTTTAAGCACAACGTGAATTCAGTTACCCAAGGACAGGGAGGACATGCTTCAGGGTGTGCACACATTCTCAATAGAAAAAAAAAAAAAAAGCTGCTCTTCCTAATGCCTGTTTCTAAGATGTTAAAGATCAGATATTGAGCACTTTTATGACTGACACACATGCTTCAGCTGTTCACAGAATCACCAAACTGTAAGTGTTGGAAGTAATCTCTGGAGATCATCGAGCCCAACTCCCCTGCTATAATTCTATTCCTACAGCACAGAAATTTGCTTTCCTACTGGCTCCTTACCAATCATATCCTTAGCACTGAAAATGCAGGGAGTATTACTGCTTCCTAAATCTTACAATTTTTTTATAGCACCTTCCAAGAGAAATATCACCCAGGATGCATTCTGTTGCCCGTTTCCTGAGTGAACATCACCTCTCTGTTCCATCCAGGCTTCCCCACCACATCATTCACAGAGGCTTGTCTGCAGGAGCACGGTGTTTGTCAGCAGCCTCAGCAGATCTAAATATTTAATCTGATGGGCTGACACGTTTTATCGCTCCTTCATCCCTCAGCATCCTTCTGAAAGCGCTCACAGCCCTTATTCCGAGATGTGCTTGGGGAGGGTGAGCAGCTTTCTGGCTCCCCCCACGTACCCTGACAACCTTTACCGCTGCAGAGAGCCGGCTGTGAGCTAAAATTAACTCAGGCGAGCTATAAATAGAAGCTGCTGAAAGAGCTTTCAAAAATGCCCTATAAACGCTGCAAGGGGGAGAGCGTATTCACCAGGAGCCCCAAAGGGAAGGGGGGCAGCCATGCCCGCAGGGCTTCCCCCTGGGAGGCTGCCATTACCAGGCAGAGCCCCGTTGGTGTTGCAGGAGCCAGGGTAGTGCAGGGGGCCTCAGCAGGCTCCCACCACCCACGAGGTAAAATACAACCCGCAGCTAGAGCCTGTACACGGGAGGGAGGTCTGATAAGAGGGGAAAAGAGAGCTGGAGTCAATTGCACCTGGAGGGGAGGTTGCAAGGTTGCAAGGAGGACAGACGTCTTTGGAAGCTGCCTGGATGTGGCCCTGCACATTGCTGGGTGAGCAGGGGTTGGGCCAGATGGACCCCCCCACCCCCTCCCCCGAAGGTCCCTGCCAACCTCAGCCAGCCTGCAATGCTGTGAAGTAAAAATTAGAGCCATAGAATCACTTAATCATCCCTGAAAGTGAACTGAACTGAAAGGCCATCCTAGTTCAACTGTGCTTCAATGAACAGGGACGCTTACAGAAGGTCAGGCTGCTCAGAGCACCAACCAGCTTGATCTTGAGCATCTCCCTGGATGGGGAATCCACCACCTCTGGGCAACTTGTGCCAGTGGCTCACTGCTCTGGTTGTAAAAACAACAGCAGCAAAACAAAAGACAAAAAAAACACAAAAAACTTCCTTACATCCAATCTAAATCTCCCCTCTTTTAGTTTGAAACCATTTCCCCTTGTGCTAACACAATAGACCCTGCTAAAGCATCTGTTCCCTTCACTCTTACAGACCCCCCTTAGATATTGAAAGGCCACTATCAGGTCTCCCCACAGTTTTTCCTCTCCAAGCCAAACAGCCCCAGCTCTCCACCTGTAGGAGAGGTTTTCTGCCTCTCAGATCATTTCTCTGGCCCTCCTCTGGATGAGCTCCATCAGGTCCATGTCTCTCCCGTACTGAGAACCCCACATCTGGAGGCAGTTCCCCCAGTGAGGTCTCACCAGAGCAGGGAAGCGCAGCAGAAACACCTCCCTGTACCTTCTGACCGTGCTTATATACTATATAGCCCTATTCAGAAGTAATGGAGCTCAGGGTCCTCCCTTGCAAAGACTTCCAGGATTGTGTCTAAATTTACTAAGAGCTTTATGGTTTGCTGCTGCAGCTGCTTTATGGTGGAAAAGGTCTCTCAGGGCAAACTTTGATTGCAACTAGCAGGACTCCAGTTGAGAGCTGCCTGTGTCTTAAGAGAGCAACCAGCAGGGAATTACATTTAATACCTCCTCCTTTCAGTTCTGACGTTATTTCAGCAAGTAACAGCAGGGCTCCCCTACTACGCTGTATGATCTCGCTCTGATAACTAATTTCTCCTTGTAACAGGAATGCTTTTGCTTACTCAGTGAAGAAAAAAAAGAAAAAGAAATCATGTGCCTGTAAAGCCTGGTAGTTTGAACAGTGCTGTAATTTCTAACAGTGTTGTTTTGTCCTAGAGCACGCTCTGCTTGGTTTCTGATCTAACACGTGGCTTGTGTCATTAGACTAAAAGAAGGAAAAGCAAATGAAAAGAAAAAAAAATAGTGAGCTTTCCTACTTCACTGTAGACCATTTTGTTTCTGAGGAGAAAAAAGAATCTGAGTATACGTGATGAAGATAATAGCCTACAGCAAATGCTCGTGCATCTGATCATTTGCAGTCCCACTATGGTGAGATTCATTATAATCAAGTGCACTTTTTTGTACTGCAAGTAGAAAATAGCTATTTCCAGAAAATAGAAGTTTTGATTGCAATGGTCCGGTGCACATTTTGGAGGGTTCATTTTATAAAGTTATCAGTTGTCAAAGCCTTCTTTCCACCCAGCCCTGGTGGAATCTGAAGAATCTAGCTGAATACGTAGCTTCTGAACAAAGAACAGAGGTGTGGCCCATCTGCTGTCACAAATACACGTGTACCTACCCTCATGTTCTTTCATACTTAGTGCCTGGAAACAACCATGAGCTCACAGAGGATCAAACTGTGACCTTGTTAAAGTCAGTAACAAAATCATTAAGGACTTCAGGGGGAGTTTGAACAAGCAACATTAGTTTTGATTCTCAGTCACATCATTAAGTGTATTTCCATGTTAGACATTTTAAATGTGTTAATTAGTTTACTTATCCTTCCCCCTCCCCCCCCCCCCCAAGGAATTTTGTCAGGGATACAAATGGAAAACATCATTTTCCCCCATCTTTCTTAATGAATTTGGGGAGAAAAAGAAATACACAGAGAGGTTTCCTGATGATTTCTTGACTAATTACCTTGAAAAATATTGAGACATTCTAACAAAATAAAGATTGCCCTCTAAATAAACAAAATGGTTACATACTTGAGGTTAGGGGAACAAACTCATTAGCAAAAGAGCTGTTGCTTGTCCAGGAACATGAAGACCTAAGACTTTTTCTGAAAAGCACAATAGGCAAATAAAGTCACAAAGACCTGGCTAACACTAGCATCCTGGTCCGTGAAAATAATGAGAACTCTTAACTCTCTTGCAGCTCCTTATGACTGGTTGTCCCCTTTCTATGTATGAGGTGAATTCCTACAGAAAGTTTTTATGCCTGTCACTTGAGAAGGAACCATTATATCATTATTATCACCTTACAGTTTCACCTGTTACTCAAATTTATAACACACAAAACAATCACTAACTACCCAACTTAGAATCATCCTCTCACAAGGACTTACCAGTCTCAGTCTTGGATGAGTTTTTTCCTGCCCTAAGATACCTTTACCTCCACTGCCAACCCTTAAGTGAGATCTAGGAAGGGGTGGATCCTGACTCCACAGGTGCAATCACTCAGGTACATTGCTTGCACCTGAGCTCCCCTGGGTTGGCCCTGCCTTCTCACCAGGTGCTAAATCAGTGCTTCAGGCCATGACAGCATTTCTGCTACAGTGACTACCTTTATTTAATTTAAAATCTGGAAGTTGTTGATTTGGCCTTATTAGTTGAAGTGTTAATGCACACAGCCAAAAAGAAAAACATGAGGAAAATCTGCAAGTGTTAATGTAACATTTAAACGAATTCATGGGAGCTACTGAAATAATCACTGATACTACAAACTATTGATAAGACTGACATCTTGTTTCTCATCTTTCTAATGTTTATAGAAGGTACAAAGTATGTATCAACTATATTAATACGTATCAACTAGACTGAATTCTAGTAATTCATTGTGAAAAATAAGAAGGATTTTTCTTTATTCCAAAGGTAACTTCTGAATTTTAGAAGAAAAAGAACCTAATATGAGAACAAGAATAAATTAACATACATCTATATTTCTTTCAAAAGTCTTTCTCAGGTACCTGAAAGGCTGGATCCTGGTGGCAGAAAGCAGAACTAGATGGACTGCAGTTGTGATACAAACAGCAAACATTTCTTTGATGTATGTCAGAAGAAGTCACAGAATGCTCAGCTTCTGAACTAGTTATTTATACTGGCTCTGTCTTTACTACCTCAGTTATGCTTCCTACCTCCTCCTGTGGGTTCTTTGGCATGTAGGAACAGATGCATTGCTGTTCCCACTGTCCTTATGTTAGAGGCTTTGTGACTAGATGTAGCAGAGCTGCTTATTGGCTTTTGGCCACCAAGAGCAGTTTGCCTGCTCTGGAGGAATTTCCAATTTGTTAGCATCCACTGTTTCACCCTCCCTTATCACTTGTTACAGTGTAGAATTAGCCATATTTGCATCCAAACTTGAGTTTGCTCTGACACCTGACATGCATTACTCCCCACTGGTGCCGAAGGTACTGAAGGGAGCTTCCTGGCAGCGCCACCAGTACACAGCGTGCCTCTGAAGAGACATAAAGAAACGTTCTCAGATTTTTCTCCTCCCCTTCAACCATTAATCTGTTATTTCTGTCTGCTGCAGCTGCTACAAGAAAGAGGCTGTGTTAACTTTGTGAACTGCTGAAACTCGTAGCTAACTGCTGTGAGCCAGCAGGTTTCAAATGTGAACCGTAGTTCCTTGTGAAGATCTTATGCTCAAGATGAGCACCTTTGACCTACCACATGGCTGATCAGTGGTGATTTACACTCCCGTGAATTTAAAAATGGAGAGCAGTAATAATGGAATAATAATAAATGGTACAATAATTTAATTGAATGAAATTATTATCATCTTCATGTAGTTCATTCATGTAATATTCTAGTTCTAGCAACTGTACTGAATGCACATTCAGTGGTCAATCCATTACACCTGACAGAAAAAAGGGAAATAGTAATTCCTCACGAGATGGGAGAAAAAGGCTTTGAAATTTCTTGCATCACTGTCACATCACCTTAGATGTAGAAGTGTGTGCATAAGCAGAGGGAAACCAATTGAATAGAAGAGAAAGTATCTAAAATTAGGGGGGAAGAGAGAGGTTGAATATACTTTTCTGTACTCTTTTTCATGATTTTATTTCTTATTTAAAGTACATTATTATTTTTAAATAAATACAGTTCAGATGTAACCTGTCATTCTCTGGCAGCTAGACACATGGATAACATTAACAGCAAGAATATTGCTGTATGAAATACTGTTAATTGTGAGTGCTTTTTTTTTTATTTTTTTTTTCCTCTTGGCAGTATTTACAGTTTCAGCCTCTGTAGACAAGAGCTCAACTGGTAAATAAAACATGAAACTCTGGTAGAGCTTGCATTGCTTCTGGGTGGAGGTCAGCAGCCCTCATGCATTCTGCAGCTTTTCCTGGCTCAAAGCATGGTAGATTAGTTATCAGCCCAGCTACACAGACAAAAGATACCAAGTCCAAACATATATATATATATTTTTTTTCATATTTTGTAGCTACTGAAACAAAAGTATCTAAAATAGGGAAATATTTTGTATTTCTGCCCTGCATATGACAAGAAGTAAATCTAGTTAAATATGTCTGCAACACTGGCCGTAAGTAGATGTCTGGGAAACTATAAGAACAGGGCAAGAGTGCAACGCTTTGCCCTTATACTATCCCTCCATTTTTCCTTTCTCAGCCCTTTGGTGGAAAATGGCCTTTAATCTTTGGCTAACCATTGTGATTGACACATAAACCTCAAGGTTTTCTAACAAAACCCTCTCATGTTTCAGTGCTTATTTATACTTCAGTTATTTCGTGTGACTTACTGATTGTTGCTTGAATCTTAGAGATTGAGGCTCATTGTGCGAGTGTACAGTGACAATAATGAAAAGATGGAAGCAAATATCCAAAAGATTATTTACAGGAAAAACTCACCCATATGGAAGCCTTCAGCCTGCCGGGAACCACTGAGGCAATCTCCACCAAGGAGCAATCTACAACAAATGCTGCCTTAGTGGTGGTCAGCCCTTAAATGAGGTCTAGAGGAGCTAGAGTCAAGCTCCACCCCTTCCAGGAGCACAGCTAAATTACTCTCACCTGTGCTCCCACAGCTGACCCAACACATGCCTCAGCTGATTAATCAGAGGTTCAGGCTGTGATTACCAGTTTCCCATACAGTGAGGCACCTATCTATGCCTATGATATGCCTGTCTAGAAAAAGACAGCTATTGACCTGAGAAACTTTAAACTGCTAGTTTAACTAGACAAGACAGTTGGGAAGAGAGAAGGTACACAACATAGTCTTCGATGCTCTATGTTATGCACTAGTTATAAACATATTCTTGAAGTCATTCCCAGGCTGGTAGATAGAGCATTTCTGCAGAGCCAAAACAGCAGTACCCTTCATAGAAATTTGAAGCTCAAGGAAATTTCCACTGCCACAGCACTCTAGCTTCTTTCCAAGGAATAGGGGGAAAGCATATGTTTCCTCACAGAAGGGGCTGAGCATCCTGGCTGAGTGGGATGCATATCTTTATCTGGATGCTGCCAGAGACTTGTCAACAGAGAAAGGAATACTTCCATAGGGCATGTCCACAGCAATTCTTGGACACTGGGAAGAGGGAGAAGCCACACTATATTCATCCTGCCAAAGTCAGCCTTCTCCCCACTGAGAAGAAAAAGAATTTTGGAAGGGCCATGGGGGTAGAAGTGATTTTAAGTCTTGATTTTTCTAATGAGTCTAAAATAATTTGAATAATGTGCCAGCAGCAGGTTTGTATCCATCAGAAGAGACAACACGGATTTATTTATATCTTGCTTTTACTTGCCTGGGATGGGGCCATATTTCTTGTTGATAAATGAGATCTGAAGTGCTTCATTTACAATATGCTTATTTTTGAAAGTCATAATAGGGTTCCTGCCTTTGTCGAAAGAACTGCTTGATCATTGCCCACTGAAATCCACTGAGCTACCACAGCATGGCTGCGCTCTTGAGAGGTAGCTCGGTTACTTTCCTAGGCAATCAAGCCATTTGTTCTTCTTCACTCAACTAGGGTTTATATATTAATGAACAGACTCCCCATTGGTAAGAAGTTCTCTCATTTGGGTACTGCACTAAGGGCAGGAATTTTCAGATGATCAGCAGCCCATATTACACAGAAAAACCCATTGAGGGTGATTGTCCGTCCTGCAGGGCATGAATATAGTCTAATCATTATCCGAGCAACCCTCAACTATTTAATTTGGATAAAAGGACAGATACAATTATGGTGCTCTTTCTGTTCACTTAAGATTCTTTAAAGTTTCACTAGGAAAATACAAGTTTGTCCTGGATGAGAAGAACTAATTTATACATCTGTAGCTGCCCAGAAAGGACATGCATACACGAGTGAAAATAGCTGAGCTGTTATATAGGCAGCCTTCTAAAATACATTGCTAGTTAAACCATGTTCTGTTCTGTTAATGAAAAGAGATGGAGAATACAGATCAGGATTAGCCACTACAGTTAATTTTTCCACATACTTAGTTTTCTTATTGTCTTCTGTTCTTATTTTTCTGCCTCTACAGGTACCTAAACTATAACATCTCCCTCTTACATCAAAGGGATTTGATAAAGAGCTGCCCTGTTCTTTCTTCCTTTCATCTGTCTCTCCTTGCTTCTCTGTGTGGTGTGTGTGGGGTTTTTTTCTTTTGTAGCTACAAGTGAATATCACCCAGTGACTGCAAAAGCATTTGAAAAGAAGTCTCCTTGCTCCATGAAGAGACTTCAGAGCTAAGAGCACATTGCCAAAATTGGATCACCCCAATCAGTGGGAGTGTGGCCTGGGCACATGTTTATCTTCACAGCAGCTCTGTAGGGTGTCACTTATGTACTTGCAACAGCTGCCTAATTTTCCACAAGTTCTTAATAGCTAAATGTATGGCTTAAGATATCAGATGAGTAAATACCACAAAGTGAAAATGTTCATGTCTTCATGCAGTACAAGTATGATAGGTTTTGGCAAAGGTCATCAAGTTCCACAGGAAGGTCCAAAATTAAGAAATAAATGATATTTGAATGCATATTAGAACTCCTGTGCTGTAGTAAATGAGGTGGGAAAAAGGGTTTGAAATCATCAGAATAGTGCCTTCTATTTTTTTTAATACATCAAATTTGGAAGCTTTGTCTTTTAGGTTCCCCAGTCTTTTCCCAGGTCTTTTACATTTTTAATCTATCTATTCCAGAGTAAGTCCAGACAAATCCAGAGCAGGGTTTCCCAGGGGTTCAGGACTCAGTGTGTCCAGCTCCTAAGCTCTCAAAAGTTTAGTTTCCTGCTGCTCTACTGGGAGGCAAAATGTGAGATGTAGCTATCAAGTTCCTGAGATAGAGAGAATGCTATTTTCACCAAGCAGGCAAATGGCAAGTGTTGGAGTTGACATAGTCTCCTACAGAGGCAAGACATATGGTGGAACCTCACTGTGGTCTTCCTAGTACCTAAAGGGAGCCTACAGGAAAGATGAGGAGGGGATCTTTGACTGGGAGTGCTTTAACAGAACACAGGATAACAGCTTTGAACTGAAAGAGAATAGATTTAGGCTAGATATAAAAAAGAAAGTCTTCATGATGAATGTAGTGAGGCCCTGGCACAGCTGCCCAGAGAAACTGTTGTCCCAGCCCTGCAGGTGCTCAAAGCCAAGTTGGATGGGGCCCTGCAAAGGGAGGCTGCCCTCCCCTTGGCAGGGCATTGGGCCTGCATAGGCTTTAAGGTTCCTTCCAACCTAAGCCATTCTATGATTTTATTCTCTGAAATAACATGTATCAAATAATCAGTTCTGAGCACTAAATATAGTGTAAGTATCTCAAACATTTTAGTGTTGTATTCCTATAGATAAAGGTCTGTTCTGTTTCACCCAAACATACTCTATCAATAGGAAACACCTGGAAACATTTTCAAACATAAATTCCCATGTTAAATATGCTTTATCAGATCTGTCTCTGTTTGAAAGCTATACTAAACTTTCCACATCACCATCAATGGGAATAGCCTCATGTGTGACTAATCGTTAACCATACTGTAGTATTTACTGATAAATCTTTACATATGAGTATATGAAACAGGATAGTCTATCAGTAGTGAGTTAGTAAAAGAGACTAGAGTCCAGGCATGTCCAACCTACTGGCTGCATGCAGCCCAGTCTGGCTCACAGTGCAGCTGCTCCTTGCCCCACTACATCATGGAAGCAGCTCTTCCCACCAAGCAGTCCAGCTGCTCAGAAACAACCAAATTTTGCAACACACAAAGCCCTGCAAACGTAAGATCTGATGCAGCTCAGTAGCTTACAAGAGGCATGTACAAAGCCATAGAATTAAAACCCATTGTCTGCCAGGAATTATTTTTTCACAGTAATAACTCCTTTGCCAGATACTTTAATCTGTTTCATTGCACATCATTCAGATATTCAAAAAGAGTCCCTCTTACATCTTCAGTGAATGCCACTGGCAATGTCATGTTGTACCTGTGCATTATTACTAGCTAGGATTTAAAGAAGTGTCTGTCTTTTCTGTAACTTGCATACGGTGCTTTTTCTGTTACCCTTTTACGTTTGCTGTGTTTTATATGCAACAGAAACAATTCCCAGTGTAGCATTTTAGTATCTATATGTCTGCTGTGAAAAACATCTATTTTTTCTTTCTTTTTACAGTCTGTGTCTTCTGATAAAGAATTGCACACTGATGTGGTATAGCAAAATATCCTCCATACTGATTGAATCGTTTTATTACAGTCCAATAAAATTAAAGCCATTTGGCACAGATATAAGGTACTGCTACAGTGTTTGGGTAGGGAGACAGGTTCAAGTATTACATAAACACAGGCAATACAAAGAAACTGAAGAGACTGCACTGACAAGAAACACATCATTAAATAAAAAATGAGCCTTTGATAGATCTGGGACTTGTTCTCTTACCTAAAGACTGTAAAGATTTGGGCTTCATCTACAAATGGATGGCTAACTACTGAGTATTCATAACAGATTCCCTAGTGTGACTTACACAGATCTAACAGAGATAAGCATACATTATGGCAGATTTAGGAAACCTTCCTTTCAGAAATGATCCCCAAATACAGCAACTTCTGTTACTGTGCTTGAGCATAGGCAAAAATAAGGCAGAATCTCTGTGCTCTCCAATTGCTACAGCTGAAATGAAAAGGTTGACAAAAATAATCATTCTTCCAAAGTCTATATTCATTAGTTTTTTCCATACTAAGAAAAGACAAAATTAATAGAACATGTATAGTTAATGAATTATTTTAGCAATAGTACTGAAGTATTGTTTTATTGTTTGTGTATAAAGTCAACAAGCTTGTGTTAAGGGGCATTGTCAAACTACTGCCTTGAAGGGTCTACCTTTCAGATTTAGTAGCGTGCATCAGACACCTCCATTGTTCCACTGTCAGATTCTTTACCATGAAAAAGGATGTAGTCTGATCTAGAAGTTAACTGGTATATTGCAGATGGTATCACCTTGGTTAGGCTCTGGCTCTGTGTTTGGTACTGGATCACCACAATAGGCCGTAATAACTGGAATGCAATAGGAATCCATCTGTATCATTGGTTTTTGAGAGTCTCTCTTGACAAAATCATTTCTTTTCTGTTAGGTCTTCTACATGGAAATGCACCATTACTGGAAGCTTTTAGGTATCCATAAGTAAAAAATGGTTACAGCTTCCGAAATTGAAGTGTTTCTTCTCATGAGAAATAAAATACTGTAAATTAGATATTTAGATAAAAATGAAAATAGAAGTCCTGAGGTTTAGGCATTGACATGGTACTCAGGAAATTGGGTTTCATTTTTCTGCTAGTAAATCTCTTCATCTTGTTACAATGAGAAAATGAATTATTCTTTTTCAGCCTATAAAATTAAGATAATACTTTCTTTTTTTTTCTCCCCCACCTGCTGTTCATCTAGTTTACAAATTTTAGCTGTAAACTCACTGGGTATGAGTGACTATTTCTGCAAAGCCTGGGACAGTGAGCAGAACCAGAGGAAGTCACCAGAATCCAAACAGCAGCAGCAACACTACTTGGTGCATTACCTTTTGTAAATGTACACAAAGTTGACTAAATGCTTAAAAGTCTGCCCCTCTTGTGTTCTGTCCTAACAATTGGTCGGTTACACCACATTACAAATAGTGTATCTATACTAATCAAATCTATTTGGGCCAAGCAGTTAAATTTCTGATATACTGATGTTCCATTTTTTATCTTATATTAGTGTTATATATATATAAAGATATATATATATATATATATATATATATAAAGATATATATATTATATATCTTTTATATTAGTGTTCACTCAGAGCAGTTTCCCACTGAAATGGTAGTGAAGAAATTGTTAGGCAAAGATGGTAGGACTGGACACGAGCAGATATTAAATTTCCCTTTGTTCTAAAGTACCTTATGGTTGTCCTTCTATCTGCCATGCCTTTCACAGATGTCTGACATGAAAAGAAAAAGAGCTTAGAAGCAAAGGTTTAGAAGAGATAAATCACATTTCAAAAGAAATTAAAGAACTGAAATCATTTTGAGTAATTTACAGCGAGATTAAACTAAACTAATTTGCTTAATTCTCAAGCCAGTACGTGTGAAGGTATGATTAAGTTCACTGGTTTTAAAAATTAAATTAAAATGCTGAAGAAATGTATCTTTTCTTTTTTTTTTCTTTTTTTTTAAGTTTCAGATGTTTTGATCTGTTCCCTTGGATTTGAGAGAGGTAACTTCCTTTGCCCATATCCTGTTGTGACTATAGATGGATGTTTTCAAAAGATTAAAAAAAAAAGAGTGCTGACCTTTTGATGATTCTATTAACTTAGGGACACATGACAATTAGAAATATGAGCACAGAGGAAAAGCAATAACATTTACTCAGATAACCCCCATTTATTTCATACAATGTTTATTTTAAGCCAGTGATCTAAGGTGACAGAATTTGATCCCCCCCCCAAAAAAAAAAGGCTGGCTCACAGATTCTTCTATGGGAGCACAGTTAATGATACTCATGGCCACCTGCATCTGTATCTCTTGAAGAAGGTTATTCCAGACAATGGATTTTGCCAAAAACTGAGCTTCCAATGGTGAGCTGAGCTGAGAGTTGACACTGAAATGTGTAGGTGAGAGCATAAGTGAAGGTACCCTTATTTAGGAGTGAGATGTTCCTAGTCCCTCCCTCAAATTACAATGCTGTCTTGAGACCAAAGGAAGAAATGCATTGATTTTTCTTGTTCTGATGGCCTCTAGCCTGTCCTTTGACATTTGGGATCATCTCTAAGGAGATGTTTCCTTTACAGCTCACAAATCAGGCAAATGCAGGTTCTCCATTCAGCTACTTCCACTGGTAGGCAACTCTGTGGAGTTCTTTGCCAGCTGGCTCATCTGCTGAAGGAGCATAGACTTAAAGCATCTGAATATATCTGGAGGAGATTGTGCCTGCATGTTGCATTAGTGGCTGCCTTATTTCAGGTTAACAAGAAACAGGTTGAAACTAAACAAAAATAAGTTTTTAAATCGGAGAACATCTATTTCAACTGTAATTAAAATTTTACTGGATAATTATAATTAAAATCATTACTAGAACTTCTGCACATAGACAAATCCTAAATCATTTCACTAAGATAAAGTTAAATATGAGGACTTAAGTTTAGTCGCTGTGATCAGACTTGAAAATTAAGGTACTGGATTTCCCTTGATTTCAGTCGGAGTTAGGGATTGCTTTTGGTACTGAAAGCTGGATTTCCTATGAACCTGTGACTGTCTGGCTCCTGTGAATCTAAGGGACTTTTGAAACAG
The DNA here is from genome assembly GCF_054131305.1 of Coturnix japonica. Lineage (NCBI taxonomy): Eukaryota > Metazoa > Chordata > Aves > Galliformes > Phasianidae > Coturnix > Coturnix japonica. The sequence continues at coordinate 19,037,697 of NC_140665.1, read as the reverse complement.
AGGTTTGGCCCCATCATTTCTCAAGGCATACATTAAATTTACACTATAATTCAACTGAGATGAGTTCATCTGCCAGCATTGGGACATACTTTCATAAAACTGATGGGATTCAGTGAGTGAGTAATTTGTGTACTTCCAGCTTGCCCTTTATTTGCTGTGTGTGTGTTTGGAGGGTGTGGGAGGGGGGGCTTGTGTGCTTTGCTGTCTTGGGTCTGACTTTTCTAGGTGCCACTTTTGTGCTGTGTTACCCTATACTATTTTGTAGTGTATCTTCAGAAAAACTTTTTACGTTGTGCTTTTGTCTCCGCTTTTTCCCTCGGGCACAAGCAGCACAGTAGCATCCTGATCTGCTCCTTCTTTTGCTCAGATTTATGTTTAGGAAAGACAATGTTTCTTATTGCAAAATATGTGACATTTGTGCAATGCCATGGTTCATTTTTGTGGCCTGCAGAAAATTGCCATGTAGATGCTGTTGTAACAGAGAATATTTACTCAGCATATCTGGTCAAGAAGGTCATACTACTTGATAGGAATTAAAACAAAATTAATCTGGCAGGGAAAGTCAACTCAAATGTTCCAGCCACTTTGTACCTGCCTTAGCTGTAGCAAAGAATTCTGTCCACAAGGTGACTCTTCTGTAATTCCCACAGGGTCTGCCAGTAGATGATCATACTTCTAACTGCTTACTTCAGATGTAACCAATACACTGTCCTTTCCTATCAAGAATCCAAGGTTATCATAGTGCCTACATACTCGATGATGGAGCATTTCAGAGGACACTTGAGTCTCAAAAGTAGCCGTGAGTATTCAATTTGTTGTTTGAAAGGTGTCTAACTGCTGCAATTTTGGAATAAGAGTTTGGAATAATGAGATTTTTAAAGATAAAATCTTATTATAGAACCAACTGTGTTGGAAGAAAAGTGCTTCCAACACTTGTTGTGACAAAAGTCCCATCATCTGCATTCAGGTGAGCAACTTTTGTGTTCAGGGTCTTTGCCAAGACTCACTAGAAAGTTGTCCAGCTGCCTGACGCTTCTCAGAAGTGGTGTTCTGCTGTACCCTGTCAAGATCCATATGATTTCAGATCTTATCTAGATGCTGGCACACTGCTCACCCCTATTTTTGTCCTTTGTCTCTCCCTTGATAAAGCCCAGCTGCAGACAGAGCCACGCCATCATAAACCTAGAGGGTGCTGAATTTGAGGCACCATCTTTTGCCTCCACTTCTGCAGTGTCATATCAGTTTCTCAAATAAACACAGCAACGAGGCAATCCCCCTCCCCTCCACATTTAGGCTCTAAATACAGAATCAGGCAGGAGGCAGATACAAACAAACGCAGGACCACAACAGTGAAACTATGTCTTTTGGTACTGGACAGCTCTTCCCTTGCAATGCTACAGGATACTTCTGTCAGTTTACAAAAGCAAAATGATGCAGAGATGTCTAAAAGAAATGCTTCACTTAGAATTTAGTATTTTCAAAACTTTTCCAAGGTTTTTAAGGTGTGGCTTTAATTATCACTGTTTTTCTTTTTTTATTTTACTTGCATGCAACTTAGTCCCCAGCTAATGAGACTTGTAGCATAACAGCGCTGCAGTTACATTAGCCTTTTAAGGAATGAAACAGTTCATTCCTTAATGAAGAGAAAAGACATAAAGTACATGTTCTTGAGAACATGTTTTTTCTCCAATAAAAATCAAAATGTAGATGCTTCCAGACAGCAGACTGGTGAGAAGCAAAGTCACCTCTTGAGTTTTTCAAAAGCATTTTTTGATTTTCAGCTACATAGAAGGGACATGTTTTATCACTGTCATTGTGTATCAGTCAAACTTTAATACTGCTACAAGTGGATTTATGGTATGACATTATACCTCTGGACATGATATATTCTCCAGACATGATTTGCAGAAGTAATCTGTTGCAGTTCAATCAGTACAACCTAAGTCAATTAGTCATCATACAACTACATATTCAGGACTACAATAAATTACTAGGGAAGTCATTAAAAAGTAGGAAATAAAAAGAGTCAGTGTTGAGAGACTTATCACTGTTCTTTGTATCTCATTCTTAGACTTGTGATTCCTGGAAATCTTTCCTCATGGAGAAGCAAGATGCAAATGTCTTTCAGATACAGTAGTGCTCAGTTAAAGGGAGAAGTTGAAACTCCTGAAAGCTTGGATATAGCAGCTTGCTAATGGTTGCATGTGGATCAGTTCCATCATTCGCAACAGTAAATACGGAAATTTGATTCTGTTCAAACATAGGCTTGACGTATTTTCCTCATGCAGACATCAGCACAGCCTCATAAAAGGTTACTAAAATTCTTGGAGCGATTCTATTTAACATTTCCCTCAAATTAAAGTTATTCAAAGATGTAAAAGAAAACAAAAGAAAAAGAATCTGTTTACAAGTTTGAATTTTCCAGTGAGCTCATATAAAAGCACCATTTCTAGGAGGTTAGGGGTATTTTGATGAGAACAAATTTTATTGTGCTTATCCTTAAAACATGTCCTCCGAGATACAGATGTGCTTTTTATGTCCTCTTTTCATAGGAGAAATTGAGACACAAGAAGACAAAGTGATTTGCCAAAGATCAACAGAATGTCTCTGGCAAATAAAAGAACTTGCTTTTCTTTTTTTCTTACATAGGAATAACCACAATACCACTTCTTGCACAATGCTAGTAATTGTCTGGACCCAAGATAGAGTTAGATTATATGAAAGACAAAAAATTAGATTAAACTACTAGTGCCTTGTACATCTTCAGCATCTTAAATTTGGAGCTGTAATTTATTTTGAGAAGAATGTTCTTTTATAAATGGATTTTCCATCCCTTTTTAATCCTTGGATATTGTTTGGATCACCACACAGTTCTTCTGTCATGCTGTCTTTTTCACTGCAGATATTGAATCCAGGCTGTCACTGCCAATCAGGGAATTATTTGGGATGTTTCCCAAAATATTACTTTCTTTTCCTTAGTGGCAAGAGCCTCTCATTTCTATGATTTAGGATATTGGCATTTCTTGAGCTCAGCAGAGCTGTCTCGCTTCACACCAGCTAGAAATGTTTCTGGTTATTACTGAGGAGTTTGTTCCAGATGCTTTTGCCAGCAGGAGGCTGCAGCACCTTTGGTAGAATTCATGTACAAATTATGCTTTTGAAGTATTGGAAAGTGAAGAACTATTGCTATCAAGCACATAAAAGCTTTGAAACAGAACATTACTTACTTTAACAATTTGATTTCTTTAGTCTGATAGCATTATCATGCCCCTAGTTGGAAATATTGTGAGCTTTATATTTTTCTGCTTTGAATATCAAATCCCATTGCAATACTTGTATTAATCATGCTGAATTCCATTGGAACAAAGATATAAATGTGATTTGGTCATCATTTTCCACCAAGTTGCCCATTGTTCATAGCAAACATGGAGTCACTGTTTCTCTTTGTGTCATGGCACCGCATGTGTCATGGTATAAGCATTCAGGCTGCATGCACATGGTCGATGAACAATCTGAACAGAAGCTTCTGGGGTGAAAGTAGCATCACCTTTCTGTGCCTGGTTGTGGTGTGATGTGAGGGTGCAGCTGAACAGGCTACTGAAAGCTGGGCTCCATCCCAGTCCCTTGTCAGAGTACATTACTAAATAAAGCACACATAAGGTGTTAGGTGTCCGGTCCTGCTCTAGGTTCTGATGCTTGTCCAAAAGATGACACAATAAATTGAAGGCAGCCAAACTCACTGGCTGTGAAAAACTGTTTGTAGTGCTGTCTCGCTTGGTAGGAAAGTGATTTAGGCAAGTAAATGGAACACAGCAAGAAAGTAGGCAAACCTAGGTTGGAAAAATTGAATTCCAAACTCTCAGCAAAAATCACCGCTTTTATTTTTTTATGTTATATTTTGTGTTACCCTTCCTTCCTGAAAGGAATTAAAGAATATTGACTTGATCTTGTTCCAATCAAAAGGTGATAAAATATTTTTAAAGCTATTAAAGCTTAAAAACAATTTAAAAGACGTTTCTTGCCCCATCAGATGAACTAAAACTTCTGCTTTTGCAGTTTTTTCTCCTGGATCTTCCTGCAAGCTCTCCAATCAGTACATCATTCAAGATCACATGGCTGCTCATTACAGGAAACTGATGGATGCCAAAGGTATGTTCACTCTTCAGTGATGATGCCATCCATGCAGTTGAAAGATGAAATCACATTATAGGGTATATTGATTGCCCTTTACTTTTTACTGCCTGATGAGTTTCTTCCCCTTTCTTTGTTCACTCTCACCTTCATTAATTCAAGAAGTGTAACAGAATTTAAAGTTGAAACATCAGAGCATGCTGTAAAAGAGGAGATATGTAGACCACTTGATTGGACTGTCACCTTGCTTTAGGAGAAGCAATCCCAGCTATTGAGAGGTGTGAAGTATACAGAGTCAAACCATTTATAAAATGGAAAGTTAATTTCAGCAGGAAAAAGAGGGGAAAATTATTTAATTCTCTCTGTGTATATTAATAATGGCTTCTCTTTAGATGTATATGTCAGTTGAAATAATGGGAAAGATAAAATGAGATCTCAAGCAGGTAGTTGATTGAGAGACCCCCCATGGAAGAATAACAGAGGTTATAGCTTTAGAGGTTTAGAAAGCTAAAGCATTGGTCCTGAAAAACTAGCTTACATTCATAATTGAGAGAGCTTTTCAGACATCCTCTCTTCTGAAAATAGCTTCAAGCTTTAAGTAGAACTTGGAATGCAAAAAATGTCCTCTCTTGGTTGTCTGGAACTGTGTAAAGTTCCCGGTGCTTCAAGTGCAGATGGAAACAATTAAAGTGAGAGGTTGTATCTGTAGTTAGGTTACTGCAAGACTTCAGTCTTTGGACTCCCAGCCATTTCAACTGAACAATTCACTTAAAAACACACAGTGAGCTTTGCAGAAACGTATAGCTGTGGAACATTAGATCAGACTGCTGCTGCTACTATTTCTGCCAAGAGACTAGTCATTTTCAGCAATTTAGACTAAGTAGCACAAATCCAGTCAACTATTTTATCACTGTATCAGAATCAACGTTTAGAAGTTGCAGTACCTTCACCTTGGTACAGTTTGTGACCTTACCACTCATATCATGGTTTGGAGGTTGGTTTGCTGCTGCATGCTCTTGTTCTTCAGTGACTTTTACTCTTGTTTGGCTAACATCACAGAAACAGTGAACTCTAAGGAATGCAGAACTCAAATCCCGGTGCATTTCTCATAAACATAAAGAAGAATCAAGATAAATAAAAATAAAAATTAAGAAAAGCAAAGATTGTCATGTATAATTGAAATTTGTTTCATTCTCAACTGATGTAGCCTAAAACAAGAGTGAAGATTGAAAAATAGAAGAAGGAAAGAACTCAAAGATGTTTTTTCAGTTGTTTTGTCTATTACGTTCTTCAAGCTCAAAAGAAAATACACAGAAGATATTCTTGGCATAAAAGAAGCCAAGTGCTTTGTTCCAAAACAGATTTCAGTTGGATTTGTGGTTTCTTTTTTTTTGTTTTTGGTTTTGGTTGTTTTGGGGGAGTTTTTTTGCAGGTCAGTCTTGCACGTCTCTAGCACAGTCCAGTTAAGCTGGTAAGGTCTTCTCAACGTAGATGCCAATCAAAATTTGTAGTGGCTAAAATTTCCAATTCTTATGTTTCACCATCTGAAATTATAGTTCTCAAAAGTTAGCTTTATTTTATTATTTTATTTTATTTTATTTTATTTCATTTTATTTCATTTTATTTTATTTTATTTTATTTTATTTTTTAGCTAGAGCAGGAACATCTAATATATATTAAAAAAAAAAATTTTCCTTGTTACAATGCTTCATTGTTCCAGTCAGGTTCTCTTTGCAGAAGTTGAACTTTCATAGATATTAAGAACTGTAATTCTGCAAGGAGATCAAGGTCTGTACATACCTTGATGCACTGAAGCGCTGAGTTGTTACTTGTTCCATATCTGTGTAGCAGATGACAGGGTTTCATGCCCCTGCAAAATTTAGGGCTGCGTAAAGGCCTTCTCTAGTACCCATTTAAATACTCACTTATTTTTATTTTTTTTCCCAAAGTAGATCTGCTTTTTGAATACAGTCTATTCGGCCTCATTCCATTCAGTAGCTAGTCCTGCATGTCTGAAACACTGTTTGGAGCGCTTGTGCAAGTTCTGATTTGCTGTGACAAGTAGCAGTAATCACTGAAGTGTTTTGGACAAAAACAGAGTCAGTGTCCTTCAAATGGCAACTGGAGTATTGCACTCCTGAGTGATTACTTCTTTCTCCACAGTCAAAAATAGTTTTTCTCCAGACACTGCAGTTATCTCTAGGTATAGGCAATGAGACATACAGTTTCATTTGTATTCATACCATCTCCTGTACGGACACATGACTTACTAAAGAGTATGCACCAGTACAGTGACATGGCTTTGTTCCTTGAAAGTCACTTGATCTCACCACTTGCAAAGAAAAATCAAATGACCAAATAACAAAAAATACAGTGTACAAAAATGGCTCTGTAATCACATAATCAGATATCTTTGACTGATACACAAATGATCAATAACTGATGCCCTTTGGTCTAGGAATAACCTGAATCTCCTTGTTATACCATCACTTGGTAGTTTCTGATGACTGATAGCAGCCATACTGCTTATTCCTGAATTTCTTTATGGCTAACAACTGATGTTGAATCAAGATGTACACAGCTTTTTTTGCATTTGTAAACTAAAAAGAACATTAAGAACAGCAAGAACATTGCTGCACTGATTCTTATTTCTGAACCAAAGTAAACATGGGCTACAGCCACAAAATTCAGACACAGGTTTAATACTGAATCAGAAACAGCACTTCTGAGGCCCTTTCATTCAATTCAGATGAAGACAAGGAGTCAAACCCTCAGTTGGTTTAATATAGTGTAACTCAACTGATTTGATTATATTTCAGCTATGCCAGGTTTTGAAAGCTCACTGTTGGGCAAGATAATTGCAGAAAACAGGAAGAAAACAGTATAAATGACTAGGGAAAAAATAGGATGTGATGACTTGCAGACCTGCTAACATGCATACCAGTACCACATTTCCATGAGGAATTCAGCACCTTTATATCACCAGTTTCATCTATATCCCTTTTTTGTAAGATTATTTGGAATATTAGTGTTTCAATGGTCTGAACCTTCTTTTGTTAATACAGCTGCTGTTGATTCATCTGCACCAAAGAGTTTGCATTCCAGTGTTAAATGTGAGTATAGTTTGGTTTTCAAAATAGGTCTGGTTTCATTTGTTTGGTTTGTAAATACTTGTCTTTTTTATGATGAGAAGGCATGCCTTAAAAATGCATCATTCCAAGTACAGTTAAGATAATAATAAACATCAGAATCATATGTTCTTGTTGTTGGAAGGAACCTTAAAGATCATCTAGTTCCAGCCCCTCAAGTATCTAAGTATCTCACCTAATATCTAAAATAGTAGCTGTATCCAGATGTTGGTTCATGTTTGCATGCTTGCATTCTAATTTGCAAAGTGTAAGAATCTTTGGTGTACATTACATGTGGTTGCTTAAGGCATGTCATTTTAGTTTTCCAGTCTCAGTTCAAACCACTGTCCTGTTGAACTCCTTTGCTCTCATACAGTGTATTTTCTATTTCCTTAACTGCTTTGTGTACCTCTCGGCATGAGGCATACCATCGTTAAAACAGGTTTTGAGAAATAAAAGTTTTATAGTTAAGACAACGTTGCATTGCATCTTAACGCCACCTCTTGGCTGAAACCTGCAGTACCCAACATTTAGGCAGAGTCTCTGATAGCCTTCATTTTTGGGAGGAAGGAAAGATGGTAGAAAAGCAATACATTCATCCCTTTCCCTGAAAACAGAGAGCTCACTATGGAATGTGTTCAGATTTCTTCATTCACCCGGTTTTAAGGCCTATCCTGTTTCTTTGATGAAAAATTATATATATGGGACCATGCAACATTTCTGCACAGAAAACCCACAATTTAAAATCAAATCTTTAAAGCAAGAAAAGTGAAAGTAGCTGCTTTTTAAGAATGCATGCACAGTGGATATCAATTTTCAGAGATCTGCAGTAGGTTATCACTCTTACTGGGGTATAACACATGTAATGCAGTTGAAAGCAAAGATAGCTCAAAGACAACACTTAGATGCAATTGTTTAAGCAAGATACACGTCATCCAAGAAGGAAAAGACAGCTCTTCCCTTTAAAGATTCAGAAAAAAAATGGGTCATAAAAGATCCTTAGTGAAGAAAAGCAAGAGAATAAGTCCAGAATCATATCACATAATGATAATTTTTTATTTTTTTTTTTTGCTTGCTTTTTAAAACTTCATGTTTGATATCACATTAGCTTTTCCTCAGTACTGGCTTTCACATAAGCATTTTAAACTTAGTATTTTTGACTGATTTTAACATTTTAAAAGGAGGTGATCCTCTCACAGAGGTGCACAAGGCACCGAAACTCATTTATTGGAGAAGATAAAGAGGACATTATTTATGTTCCTTATAATAGCTACTTATTGTTTCACTTATACAGATAATCAGAAATGTACTGTTGTCTGTGGTTTCTGTTAATTTAAAAGCTCGCATGAGTACAAGGCTCTTGCACATCGAAGCCATAACATGAGGAAGTGAGGATTCAGCATCATTTGTATCCTTTATATAGCAGTACTCTGCTAAGGAAAGTCGACTCACTTTTGTCATTTAACATTTATCTTCACAAAAGGATAAGTTAGCTCCAGAAATAGCCATCTTGGCTAAAGAAATTTTGTCCCTGAAAAACCCGAAATTTAGAAGTCACAGTGAATAGATAAGAATTTATATCTTCTGAAGTGTTAAACAGAATAGGAGCACAATGGAGGTACAGCCACTAGTAATGGGGTTAATGTGCAATCATTTGTGCAGTATAAAATGACTTTGTGTCCACAAATATAGGCTTCTGTTTATCATTTGCATATTAAAAGACACAAAATAAATGAAGGCTGTTTTGCCAGCCTGCTAAAATAACATGAGGACAAAAGTAATTTTCTGCTTAGTTGAAGATTGCGCATTTTCTTCTTTTCATGTAGAATTCCCTCTCACAGCATTTCTACTTTTGTTATTACTAGTTGCTGTTTACGACCTTTTAAGACCTTGAAGTTTATCAGAATGCACAGTAGTTTTGACAAACACACGTTCTGATGAGATATAGTATCTTACCTGTTCTCAATCCATACACTCGTGTAGATATAGACTTGTTTTCCAAATATACAATCTATGTTGCACAGCAAGCACTTAGTTCTCCGGTCAGCTGCAAGAAGATAACCCAGGTCACTTGGTAATAGTGCAGATGTACATAGACCTGTTAAAACAAAGACAAAGCCTCAAACACCTGCAGAGATTAATCCTGAAAAGACTGAACAAAATACTGTGTATAGTGCTTTGTTTCATTTTAGAAATAAATACACTGCAGATAAAAGACTAAATAAAATGTAAATATTTTAAGTAAAACACTTTTTGGCAGTATGAAAATGATCCATTTCTCAAGCTGCCTGTACTGTTGTTCTGTAGGTTAAGAACTGCATGGGTGAACTGGAAATGTGCAATGTGTAGGGCTTCCTCTTGAATGCCTTCAGGTGTATCTTGGATTTTCAATTCTAGTATTTAAGAGTGGTATGAGCTCCAATTTAGTGGTTCATTGAACCTTCTGCTGCTTTGGATCTCATGAAGGTACTAATGTCGCAGTTGGTAAGAGCATCATTGATTAATTTCACATGAGAAATTCTTCTCATGACTTTACATTTGGTATATAAAGCATTAGAAATGCTGGCTTTCTTACGTTTGTGAGAGTAGTATGACTTATGATACTACTGTGAAAACAGTAATTCCATGACCACCCCAGCACTGAATATGTCTGACTAGGAGAACGTTTACATTTTTATTCTCAGTAGAAGCCACATTTACCAGAAAGAGCTTAAGTTATGCTGCAGAAACCACCAGAGGCCAGGTTTCAAACAGTGTCTTAGTAATCAAAAAGAAGAATTTCCATTCCAAAGGAAATGTGAAAGTTCTGGGTAGAAAAAAAGAAAAAAAGAAAAAAAAAATCCATTATGAAGCCTTGTTTTTATACCAGTGAAGGAAAAAAGAAAAAATACTTATTCGTACATTGAGTTTGAGAGTCAAATTCATCTTTTGCACTCAGAAAGTCCTCCAAATTCTTCAGTTATTAGGGATTAAGAGCTACAGCTGAATTACATTTCTTGGAAGCCTGGAAGCATGAGGCAGTGTTTCCATGGCCTGTAGGTTCCAGTGTTCTCTCCCAAACAATATTCTATGGTATTGTGATGTTTAAGTCAGATCTCCTGAGGCAGATCCGCTCAGTAGAGAAGCAGAAATCTTGGCTGATATGCACATGAAAGTGTCCCAGATGAACCGGTAGGAAACTGGGAAAAACTTAGCACTTGTGAAAAATTGATCAAAACCAGCCCTAAGTGGGGGAATCCATAAATGTAACCCACACTTTATGCAAGAAGATGAGCAACCCAAATAATTAGTTGGCAAGCCCTGCATTTTTAAAAACCCCAGCTAAATCTCATTTCTGTGGCTCCATCACAGTCTCAGTCCACCATTCCAGGGAAGCACACTGGGCCAGCACATCTAGTTCTAAATCTCTTTCTACTCTCCCATTCCAACCAAGGAGTTCAGAACTGGCACAGTACTCCAGATGTGGCTTCACCAGGGCAGAGTAGAAGGGCTCCATCACCTCCCCTAACTGATTGACCACACTCTTTTTAATGCACTCCTGCTTGGCCACATCAGCACACTGCTACTTCACGGTGTACAGGAACTGCTGATCATGGCCTGAACCTCCAATTGACCACCTGAGGCAAGCACTGAGTCAGCCATAAGAGCACAGGTGAAGGCAATTCAGCTGTGCTACCAGAAGGACTGGAGCCTGGCTGCATCTCTCCTAGACCCCATTTAAGGGCTGACTGCCAATGAGGAACAATCTCTCTCTAGAGATTGCTCCTTGTGGAGTTTTACTGTGAGCCTTCCACACTGGTGAGCAGTTTCATTTATTAATTATCTTTCTGTTGCAGTAATCCTACTTAACCAAACATCTGTATAAGTCTAACCTCTGTACACCTACTGATTATACCATAAGAAGTTTAGACTAGACATAAGAAGGGACTTTTTCACTCAGTGAGTGGTCAGGAATGGCTGCCCAGGGAGGTGGTGGAGTTGCCATCCCTGGCAGTGTTTAAGAGGTATCTGGATGAAGAACTACAAGATATGGTTTAGTGGTTTGCTGTAGCTACAGTAATGGGAAGACGGTTGGACTAGGTGATCTTGTAGGTTCTTTCCAACCTTGTGATTCTACGATTCTATGGCCTGTCTGCTGACCAGCGGGGCACCTAGGCCTTCTTTCTTACAGGTCAGCCCCTAAACTGTGCTGACACATAAAAACATCCAATCTGCCCAGATCTCTCTGAATAGTAATACAAACATATTGTGTGTGAGCACTCCTCCCACCTTTGCACCATCAGCTAACTTGCTGAGGGTGCACCCCATCCCTTCATCCAAGCCACTGATAAGGATGTTGAACAAGACTAACTCTAGTACCTTCCTTACTGATAAGAAGAAGGTCCAGCAGCACATCTCTTCTCATAGGCTCCTCCACCACCACCATCTGTATCAGGTTATCATTCACATACTGCAGGAACATCATGGACTGTGTATGTCTGCCAGTGTTGCTCTTCCAGCAAATAACAGGGTAGTTGAAGTTCCCTCTCTCCATGAGAACTAATGCCTGTGATCACAAAGCTACTTTCATCTGTCTGTGGAAGGCCTTATGAACTTCTTCCTCCTGATCACAGGCATTTGTGGGTGCCTGTAGTAAACACCCATGACAATGTCACCCATATTAGTCTGCCCCTTAATTCTCACCAATAAGCTCTCCATTCGTTCATCACTTCCCCCTAGGCAAAGCTTGATACATTCTAGTTGTTCTCTCACATAAAGAGCAACACCACTTGATGATCTGTCTTTCCTAAAAAGAACGCAGCCATCCAGTTATGTAAGCTATCCCATGTCTACATGATCACAGTGAGATCATGGCCCTGTGACCACGCATACATCTCTGATTCTTCCTGTTTATTCCCCATGCTTCATGCTTGGGCATACTGGCACATCAGAGAAGAAAAGGGAGGGCGGGATGTAGGCTTTTCTTGAGGGATGCAAGAAGTTCCCAGTAGCTGTGTGTGTAATTGAAGGGGCTGAACTTCTGACTTATCTCATAGAAGGCAGTTAAGGAATATCTGTCACTGTTGTGGTTGGCCTGGCATGATCCTCAGTTGGTTGCAATATCATGAGCATTGTTATTTTGGACCCCATCCCAAAGTTCTTCAGTTTAAAGCCTGCCTCACAAGATTGGCCAGCTTGCTGACAAAAATTGTCCTGCCTTTGCTAGACAGGTGGATCCCATTCATCTCTAACAGGTTATAAACTTCATAGAAAACGACATTATCATAAAAACAAAAACCCTCATGCCAGCACTAGCCATAAAGCCAGGAGCTGATGTGCGTCATATGTCTTTCCCTCTTTCATCCAAAACTGAAGAGCAGATAGATAGCTTGGGTGCTACAGTTCCCAGGGCCTTATAACCTTCTTTGATTCTGCCCATGTTCCAGCTTCCAGTGTTATTCATGCCTACATGAAAGAGCAATTGTGGATAGTGGTCCATGCTCACAACAAGTTGCGGCACTCTTTTGGCAACATCTCACATCTTGGCTTCTGGAAGGCAGCAAACATCTCAGGATTCCCTGTCAGGCAGGCAGAAAGAAGCCTTAGTGCCTTTTGATAGGGAGTCACATGTTTTAGGAAAAAGGAATGATATCTTTTTTGTTAAAAAAAGAAAGAAAGAAAAAGCTCTGTCTGTCAACAAAGTACTTAAGTGCTTAGATATGGTACACAGTGGTCTTTTTATAACTTGTGTTTTTCTGTATGTAATTTTCTGCATGAGACAGATGTTAGTCAAAATAGTAATTTCTGTTTGGGTTTTTAGCCACTTTAGAATGAAATTTCTTCATGACTTTCAAGAACACAACACCTGAGAATAAGAACAAGTTGTTTCTCCAAACAGCTCAAAAGCATAAAAAATTGCAGCATTTTATCTCAGGAAGATTAGAGTTTGTGTGAATAATCTATACAGTCAATTATATAAATACATAATTTCATCCTTACAGATGTAGAAATGCTAGTTGTTGCTAATCTTGGGCAATTGAATGGATCATTTAGCAATCAGTGAAAATTAATGTGTTTATATATGCAAACATCAACTTTCTATCACTGTGAGTTTATGGAGTGTTAGTGAGATGGTTTTTAATAATATATTTTTCAGTCTCTAGAAAAGAAACATGTATCAGCATTCCAAGGGAGCCACAATGAAGGAAATATCAAATATATGAGCTATCAGTGATTTACTGAGCAGCGTGGCTCACAAATTCTACTCCCTCCTTCAATACTACACAATGCTGGCAGCTCTGCCTGGGACCTGAGTTCCTTTGTGGCAGCCACTGTACGGCCCAAAGATCATCTTCTGGGAATTTCTGCCCCAAAAGCTGAACCAGCTAGAACAGAGTAAATGTGTGCTATCACCTCTTTTACGGTGATAAAATTAAGACACCAGAGATTAATTATCGTACCTGTGCTCACACTGGAGCCTGTTTCAGAGCTGGGAATTAAGGAATAGTTTTCTATGTTCTACTGCAGTCAGTTCATCACAGAAGCATCCTTCCCAGTGATTTCAGAGTCAGTGCTGTTTGTAAAAAGGGAGGATGAAACTAGTGGGAGCCACTGATGGATGCAGGGAGCAGGAGTTTGTCATAACTGTTGTGCACTGACTCTATTTTGACTTTGCATTCCTATTCCACTGCTAAAGGGGAAAGCAGTATGCTTCAGCAATCAATACTTAAGCAAGAGTGAAGCACCTCATTTCCCTTCTACTCCAGCTTCCCTTCCTCCTTGAATACTGTTGTACAATTTCAATGTTTAAAAAAACCCTACCCATCCCTCTCCAGAGGCTCATATATCCCTGTGAGTGATTTGCAAATAGCTGTGAGTCTTCTGCTTCTGTTTTTCCAGCTTACCAATAATGTCTTTCAATCACAAGATATAGAGTCACTCGCATTAATGTAAGCTGTATGAAATTGTGTTTGCTGAAGTTCTTGATCACTTCTTAGCATCGAGCAGAATTAACAGTTCAGCATCCCTTCACTTGCTGCCTTTTGGCTTCAGGTAAGAGACAAAAGTCTATCTTGGCTAAAGAGGCTTTAGCAGTTTTTAATAACTTAGAATCTTAAAAAATCAAGAGCAGTGCTGCTAGATTTATCCTTTTGTTGTGCCACGTTTTCACAGGTGTAAATTAGCACTGTCAATTTTTACTGACTCACAAGGGAGGGAAGGAGTTCTGGCCTTTCATAACAGAAATGTGCTGAGATGTACTTCAGATGAGAAACAGGCTGAGGTGCTCCAAGTGTAAGAGTTGGATCTTATTTGCTTATGAAGGAAATGGTCGATAGTTAGCAGTCAAAAATGGGTTGCACTTGAAGAGCTGGGAATTTCACTTGTTGATTCTGTCTTATTTATACTGGCTAAAAGATTAAGACAGAAATGGATTACTTTCCCCTTACAAGTAAAACAAATGCCAAATCTTGTTGTCTGCTCAAACAGAACAAGAGAGAGAGTTCTTCCTTTATTTTGATGCAGACTACGAAGGAATTGTGTCAAATGCTCACAGCTCCACTCTTGTCCACGAATTTGTTCATAAAGCAGAACAAGTCACACACAGCAGATGTGGGTTACAGCCAAAAGGTTAAAGTTTGTTAATACTCAGATTGGATGCTATCTACAGAGAGATGATTCCTTCTTGCCTTCCTCATGGAGAAATTTCTGTTAATGTCAGTGTGAGCATTTATTTTAGCAAAATGAGCAGAGTTTGGCATGGGATTGAAAATGAAACGGCAAACAGCAAGGGGCAGTGTCACTTAGCAGAGTTTTGTGAGTATATCTGGCATTTTAGACGCTTTTCTTCCTCTAGAAAATCATTTTTCATTCTCTCAGTTGATACTATTGCAGAGTTTAACCATTGGTGAAAACAAATAATGCTGAACTAGAGCTTGGGGCTTAAAAACCACCCACACACTGTAGATTAATGTGCCAACATAGGCGTTTCACAATGATAGCTAGTAAGGCAAAGAGCATCTAAAATCAAATCTAAACATTTGAGCCTTCTCTGCCACTGATTTCTGTTGGATAAATGGTACTGTTTGCTCTGGACTGCCAAAATAAGCAATCACCACACCAGACAAACTGTTATTAGTGCAGACTGCAGAATTTGGCCCATGGATGTGAATAATGTAACTGTTCTTGTGTCTCTTTGTATTGCACTGCTCTAAAATCAGAGTTTATGTAAGTTAACAATGGCAGCCAAAACTAAGAAAAATGAAATTTCAGAAAAGTATCCATGGTGGATAAAGAATAAAGTGCTGCAGTTATCCAGTCTGATTTTTCCCTAAGTCTTCCTTCCTCACATTGCTGTCTGCCGAGTTAGTGGGGAGGAAGAGCTAGAAATGTGTCCAACCTCATTTATTTACATGCCATCTTTCATTAAACTGTCATAAAGGATAATTTACCTCACTAGGAAGGACATACGCCTATCTTTCAGGATGAATTTGTCCAGCCTTGGGAATTATATGTGCTGTTTTAGTCATGAAATTTTGGAGCAGGATTCATAACTTCAGCAGCAGTCCCCAGACTATCAAAAACGACCACAGTGCAGGTTCACTGTACTTACACTCCAGATTCCCACTCTTTACAGACAACGATATTACACTGGTTTTGGCTACTGTCACTGTGAGAAAGCACAGGAACCCGCTTATCTAGCAAAAGATAGGAGTGTTTTTCAGCAACACTGATTGCCTGGTTAGACTCATCTCCTTTAAGTAAAAGCCTGCATTTTTTGGACTGAGGTGTTCAGTTATCCATGCTGAAAAGCATACTGCTTGCCTACATATACTTTATTGAATGATACAGATCACTTTTTTACAGTAAATGCCTCCTATTCTCTTTGTCCTTGAATAACTTCCTTTCCCATGGAACTCACAAGTTCACCAGCTGTAACTGTTTAAACTTCGTGAGGAAAGATTTTATGTTTTTACAGACAAATGAAAGAAATAATCCAATATCACAACATTAAAAGTGATCCTTGTGTTATAAATACCTGCCTTGGAAGGAGCCCTCGTTTCTAAGAACATTTTCAGATCTGCCAGTTAGCCATTTCGTAAACACTTGTAGTTTTGTTGTCTTGTAATTCTTCGTCCAAATATCTTGCAGAACAAAGCCAAGGAGCTTATAGGAGTCTCTTAAATGAACATATTTGTCTCACTCAACCATAATTAAAATCACTTTTTCTTCTTGTCATGCTGGCAGGATGATCTTTCGGTGGATGTTTTTGACTTTAACTGAGCCTTGTAGCAGCCATTGAGTTGTTATACTTGGGACTGTTGTCAGTCTGACAGCCCTGGAGTTGATTTATCACTTTTTCTGTTCTTTTTCCCCACAGTCTCTTGAAACTTCCTTGTTGTTTCAAAACTCATCAGAGGTTAAACTTCAGCCAGTTTTTTAAAAACACTTGGTAGGAAGTAAACCAGAACTCCCACTGCAAGTCAAAAATGAAGGCATGAGCCAAGGTGTTAATTCTGTTTCTAACTATAATCACTCAGTTTTGTAACATCTGGTAAACAATTTAGTGGAAGACTGTTCTGGCTATGTATCCTATCCTCATACTTGGACCATAGTTTCAGACCTGAAAATAACCCTCTCTTTATGAGGGCAGCTGTGGAATCAGTCTAAGGTGTACACTGCCTCGTAATATTTGTATTTAGGACAAATATAAGTGGAACTGAAAGACACAAGGTGTCTTTCATGATGTTTTGATCATCAAGATGTTTTGATTAGTTCTAGTCTGATTGACCAGTTACAGCTTTTCTACTGAGTAAATCTGTGTCTGCTCGGTACGAATGCAGGCCTTCTATGCAGCAGCAAAAGAGAGATGAGATTTTTTATTAGCTGGAAAAAAAGCAAAGAATACCAGGAAAACAGTGTGGGGGCCTTTTTTTTAAAAGGTCCAGCTTTCAACCAAATCCCTTTCATTAACCGTACTTTCTTTTGCATTGACCAGTACCAGGTACCAGCAAAAGAACCAATAAAACTGCACAATAGCATTGATAAATAACATTTGCCACAGTAGGAAGCATGATAAATTAGCAAATAAATGAGTTTAACTGGAAGTTTGGTGAATTCATTTGCCTAAATAACTGCTGCACTGGCCATGCCATGTGATTATATTGCCTGGGAAGCAGCAAACAGGTAGCCAAGAGATACTGGCTCCTGTTGCATCCTGTAATCGGATTCAGGAAAAATACTGAATCATGGCTGACAACTGAAACCCTCCTGCAGCATCCCCAGATAACATGTCCAATTCTGGTTTCACCAATAAAGTATAGCCAGTTCTGAAACATGTCAGCAAGGATATGAGAGTGGAAGGCATAGGATACATAATTTTTGTTCTTATAAAGAGAGAAAAATACACTTATCATTTGGGATACAAACAACAGTGTGACTTGAAAAACTGAGAATGTCTTCCACTCCTGGCCCTTTTGTTCATGTATCTGGAGAGCATGACAGGTTAGCATGCAGCACGGTCATTTTGACAAGTGCAAAAGAGTTGAGGATTGAAAAGGAAGCACAACTGGTGTCAGAAGTGGTTATGATACAGCAGCCCTGCAAACCCAAGAAGGGGCACAGGGAAAACATGAATAGAAAAAACCAATGGTGAGGAAAGAGAAACTGGAGAGAGTAAAGCTAGAAAGGGAGGAGAGCCACCTTTAGCAGATGTGTTTCTGAATAGACTAAGCTGTAGTGTAGGACCCCTCAGTCTGCCTCATGTGAGTGAGGCTCATACAAAACCTGATGGATTGTGGGGGAATGAAACCCGGTGTCTCTTAGGGAAAATAAGGGAAAGTAGATGCATGACATTCTGGCCAAGGGTTTTTTGCTGACTACTCAAAACATATAACTATAATTTGCAGAGGAATAGGACTTGTTTGAATAGGCTTAATGCCACGTGGCATATTTATAACCTGTATTTGTAGTAAAAATATCAGTGAAATACTAGATGATGTCTGTTTAAAACCCGTGGTTCTCTGACCTGGAACATTTTATTTTCTTGCCCTTGGCATGGTTTGTTGAAGGCTCAGCCTTGCCTGGGTTAGAGGCTGTTGTTTTGCCTTACCTGCACACAAGTATAAAGAATGTGCAGATGAGCAGGGAGACACGAATACAATTTTTCCCAAGACCTCACAATAATTTGTTGACAGCATCACAAAAGAAGCCGGGTATCCTGACTGGCAGTACCATTGTGTAGGCACTACATCAAGCTCCTTGTCTGTTATTTTTAACAGGACTTCACAATGCAAAGTCTTTAATCAAAATCTGGGAGGTGGAGGGGAGGGGGGAAGTTTGTTTGGGCCCTGAACAAACCTAGATAAAGAGAAGAGGTACTAATCTCTGCACGAATGTGACTGAGCAAGTACATTCTGTTATTTGTTCCAGTGAGTTGTATAATCCGGCTTCCCAGTCATCCAAATAGGATTTTGCATTGTCAACATGTTTTTTCTTAATAGGATGATGCTATGAACTCTTGTCCATGGAAGAGTGGAAAGCCAGATTATATGCCTCAGGAGATGATATATTTCATTTTAGCTATTCGTGAAATATCTGTTTTTTCACAACAGTCACCACAGCCTCGAGGCAACTTTACAAGGTGTGCCTCATACAGAAGCTGTCACAAACTTCTGAGAAGCCAAAAATTTAGAACAACACCTAATTGCTTTTTTTTAAAAAAAAAAAAGTCTCAATTATTCATTTTCTGAATGAAATATTACTTTCATTAAGACTTACTAAAACCCTATAAGTCTTCTGCTAATTCACGAATGTGCAATACTAAACTCCAGGCAATACATCTCCCCCTCTGAAGAAAACCTGCAATCATATAGTACATTGCCAGGTTACAAGTGTATTCTGTCTCAATACTAGTGAGATGGAAGAGCTGCTTACTCACACACACAAAAAAATTATAGCTTATGATAAGCCTAACACCATTTACACTGAAACAGATTTAATGCAAGGTTACTAAAAGAACTACCTCAACAAGGGAGTGGAGATACGGGTGCTGAGCTCTGTTCCCTGGTGACAGCAATGGGACCCAAGGGAATGGCATGGAGCTTTGTCAGGGGAGAGGCAGCTGGGGGCTCAGGTAAGGTCCTGCACAAGAGGGCACTGAGCATGGAACAGATTGCCCAGGACAGTAGGCACAGACCAAGCAGCAGGAGTTCAGGAAGCAAGGGAAAAAGAGTGGGCAGTAGATGGGAACAAAATACTGTGCTCTGTTATGCCTCCACAACTTGTTACTTACCATGTGGGTGACATAATGAAGCCCTGGGTTGCATTTATTTCAAATACGGATGTGTGCTTCTGAAGCATCAAGCACCATCCATAAAGAGAAGTGGTTGTCTGCCTTTTATACTACCTGGCCTTAAGAGGAGGAGACAGAACAGTCTTTAGTGGGAAAAAAAAGAGCAAAGAGCATAATAACATGTGACTTGAACACTGATTTAACTTGAAAGAGTTGTGTTTACATTTGTGTTTGTACAGACAACGATCAGCAGAAAAGAGAAAAACTGATGCAAACCTTTGAGAAATACAAGAAAGATCTCATTCATGGTCTTCATGCCACATCATTCAGCTCCAGAATTGTCTCTCTAGGCCAGCAGAAGGTATGTGATATTCTGACAGCATGTGACTACTTGTCACACAGGTAATATCAAGTCACCTGACAGAGACCAACTTCCTCATAGTCAGCTGTAGTCTGAAGTAGAAGTGCTGGGAAGCACCTGCAGGCTTGTGCACTGTGGCTTTTTATAGTCTGGTCAAGCAGAAACAATATTTGACTCTTAGTTTTGCCTGGGAAGATAGCAAAAAACATGTAGTTTCACTGTCCTAAAACTAGTGAATGTATGTGCCTGAGTTTTCACCTAAGCTGCAATGACTTGATTAGGTTTTTTGTTAGATTCAGCAGCTATACTCTCATCTGTTCTTATACTTACATGACCCACACCTTAGATCTACCATGACATGTCCGTATGTCATGCACAAGTACATGACTAAAAAGTGTCCCTGTTGGTTGGTTTTTTAGAACTTAAATATTTTTTTTTTTTGTAGCATTCACAAACCCACATGTGCTCTCATTGTTCCTTTGACAAATAGGATTCAATTTCTTGTTGAAGCAGAATTTTTAAGAAAGTATTATGTGGGTGGCTGGAAAACAAAAATTGAGTGAATTTCCTGAAATAATTTTGTGGCATAAACGACAAGATTCTTCTAACAAAAATTGCTGTACACAATATTAAACAACAACAACCAAAACTAAATCCCTATGTTTTTTATCAAAATCCCTCTGAACAAAATACAATAATGTCTTCTTGTTTAATTGTATCTTCTGAATTCTTGAACAGCATTCACTGGTAAAAGCAAGATACTAAAGTATTCAATCCTAATTCTTTATATTCTGACAGGCACCAGAGACTGTACAGCTGTGTGGTAGCATGAGTAAGCCACTTCTTTACCAAATTCTACCTATGGACTTCAATGCAAAAGGCAACGTTATCCAAAACACCTTGTTCTGCTACAGTACTGAGTCTCTCTGAGGGTAAAAGTCCCTCAGGAATCTATATTTAGATTGTAAAGCTTTCTATTTGTTGAGAATTATAGTGTTTATCACTAGATTACCAGAGACGCTGTTTATAAAGTAGGTCATCCAATTCAAACATCTGTATTATTTTGATTTGTAAAACCTTGGTTCCACTGAGATAAAAAAGAAAATGGTAGACTGTAATCTCACTGATGGTATTTATGTGGATTACAGTAGTTCTGCTGGAATTCAGACTCTCAAAATGGAGCTCATACCTGAATAGTCCTGCAAGGAGAGTGAGTAGGTGTCATCCCACTGCTCCTAAAGAGGATTGCTGTGAGAATGACGATGACCAAGGAAGGAAAAATCTCCCTCTGTGAGCCCTGGCAAAGAAAGAGGAATTTCTGTAATTTCCTAACAATACCTGTCATGAGAAACCTCATCTTTGTCCAGAGAAGGAAGGAAAAGGAAGCTAAAAAGGGGACGTGTTAAAAACTAGCTGTAACAAAGCGACAATGTTGCTTTACTTCTAACTGCAGCTCATTGAGACCACTTGAAGCAGCTTGAAGACTTAAGTTTCTTAAACTTCCTTCTTAGTGAGTCAGTTTATAGGAGGCACTGACATCAGCAGATTGCTTTTGTGATATGTATATATAATTTTTTTTCTTGGTATTTTGTTCTTTAACTTGCAGATGAGGTGTTCACTGCTGGAAAATGGTCACCTACATTTGACACCTGCACAGAACAGCTATTCCAGGACAGAGAGAGTGCAGCCTTCCTCTGTATCTTTTCAGATGCTCAGTTCAAGAACTCAGTTGCCAGCCTCTTCTGCAAGGAAGACTGCTCAGCATAGTTTATGCCAGAATCATGTTCCTGCCTTTGGTAAAGACAGGTCATCTGCTTTGCAGCTCCAACAGTCTCATTTGCATTTAAACAGTCACAACAGGAAGAAGGCATTTCAAAACTCCTCTAACAAAACATACTCTGGGGACCTCCTTGACAAACACTCCATTTGCTTCACAGAAAAAAAACGTTTTACCCCACAAATCTTAAAGACATCACAGCAATCTTTTCTCTTGAAGCACAGGTGCTATAATCCTCCTCCCCCCAAAAAGAGCTCATCTCCTGGCAGACTGTCACTTAATCAGCTGATGGCAGTAATGAAAACAAAACGGAGTTACACAGGTACATTGTTTATGCATCAGTTCTAAAAGCTAAGTAATCTGACTTTCAAACATGACCCTTTTAAGCAAAAATAATTGGTTTTCATTGTGCTTTTGATCTTTCAGTTTTTTAGAAGATGCACATATGAGGCCACACTCAGATGACTTCTCTACGTGGACAGCTGAGGTTGGTGCACCCAGTTTGGTAGAAAGAAAATGAATGGAAGCCACTATTCATACACAAACTTGTCCTGCTTGTGTAGAGAAAGGACGGATTACATAATTTCTGGGGAGTGTACATTAAGAGCAGTTACTAAGATCACAACTGAAGCATCTAACGTGGCAATATAGGGTCAAAAGATTTCTGCAAACAAAATAGGAAAAGCTTAAGTAACTCTCTGAGAAACATAAATCAGGCATTACGCAAAGTAAAAAACAGTATCTTAATTTTAAGCAGCCTTTTCACTTCATTGATCTAATACTTTAGGGCCCAGAATCTCCCAGGCAAAGGGCTAAGCACTCAGCCTACAGTCAGACTGTAGTATGCCATACAGTCCTGATGTGTGCTAGCTCTTTGCTAGCTGGGATTATTGCACACCATATTCCAACCACCAGACTTTCTACTTTAAAACATTAGAAAAGAAGCTCCTAAATTCATCCATATTCCTATTTCATGAGCGAGGATAATTTTGGGATCTATCTCCTTTTATACATCATCTGTCTGATTTTTTAAAGATAATTAGCACATCCTTTTAAAGAAAAATGTACCTTATTCAAATGAGCTCTCTAAATATTTCCAGTTTTCCCAAACCTTCAGCTTTCCTACATGGTGTTTGCAGGGTTTTTTCTCTTTTCCATTTCTGCTAATGTGAATCTAACTAGTAGAAACAGTCTTTCTTTATTCACAAGTGATTGACACTGTAGACATTAATTTCACATGAGCAGACCTGTCACTTTTGTATAGTGTTGCTGTGTATTTTTATGTATTATGGAATCAAATCATTTCCCCCAGTGCTCTGAATAGAAATATAAAATGTTAATACAAAGATAATCGAAAATCTAGTTTTTTACTTTACCTGTTTGTGACAGAACTGTGAATTATGGATTCCTAATTCTGAAATGCCACTTTTTCTGGGACCACAAGAAAAGTAAGTTAAATATATATATATATATACATATATATATATATATATATATATATATATATATATATGAGAACTGTTTCTAAGTTTAGAACAAAATGTTAAAATAGGAATATGATGGAAAATTGAAAATGAGGCACAAGAGTCATTTACCAGCACCAATGTGTGGTGAGTGGAAATGACTCCATTACGGATACAAGCTTCAGCCTTCTTCTTTTGGAGGAAAATTGGAAAAGCTGTTCTGAGTCATACCACTGAGTCCCCTCTTACTGTAGGCAAAATACATAATAACTAAACTAATAACTAAGTAATCTCTTGTGCTATCTATGTGTCCATTGGGACACTTTTTCATGAACTGATTTTCTTGAAAGGTATAGATAATTTGATTAATGAAATCAATGTATTAAATTATATTAATGAATTAATATAATTAGGAAGCTGACCAAAGAGCTCTGAAAGGCACTCTTTTAAAGGAGCATGAACCCAGACAGTAAAAAAACCCATCTTAGTAAAGAGGTTCATCAGTTTTGAATATGTTGGCCCAATTCCTTCTTTAATTTAGTTACTATAAAAATGCTGCTGCTGTGGGTTGTACTGTAAACTTTGTGTTCTGTGTGCTTTAATGAAAGATGCTGAAAGCTTATGTATTTGTGCAGAAAAGAAGAGTGTCTTCTTTTTCTTCAGGATCTTACAAATGACATTTTGAGTGGAAGTTGTTACCAGGAAGAGTAAGTGTTTTGCGTTTCTTAGTTTTCACTTTAGCTAGAAAATACTGACCAGTTATTTAATTGATGTAAAGGAATGATGTTTTTAATTAGGTTAAAATGAAATTTGAAGCCAGTTTAGCTTGGTGTATATTCTTGTAACTGCATTTTATAGGACTCCTGATTTAAACTGAGCAGCTGAACAGAAAATACTGGTAGTCATCCTTGTATTTCCCAGTAAATTCTAGTAGAAACATGCAAATGTCATATTTTCTGATGCTGTTCTCAGTCTCATTCCTGTACACAGTAAGGCAACAAGTGTTACTGTGACAACACTTTGATTCCAGTTCCAAGTCAGTCCTGATGGAACAAATTTGAGTTACAGTGATTGTTCCTTAGCAAATTGTGTCACAGCAAAAGATTTTGTGTTTAGAGTTCTTTCTCCCTTACAGAAGAGCAAAATGAATTAATGCAATAATTACTTCCTCTAGGATGTGTGCTCTGTCAATTAACAATGCATGCATGAAGACTAGAGCCAAATGTACTCAGTTGTGCTGGTGCCCAATGCATCATCCTTTTATGGTTTCACAATCTGTATGTGCTCCCATGCCACCTATCCCACCTATCAATTTTTAGCAGAAAACTATCTTCTATCCATGGGTCTATTTGAAGGCCTGCTCAAAGCTGCAACACTGTGTCCCCTTTTTCTATGCCATGGCCTGGCCAGCATTTTAAATAGGAGGCTCTTTGGCTGAGAATTTACCACAAGTGTTCAGATTGTCTTGGTCAAATGCTTCGCCTTGATTCTGGAGAGGTGTTAACCTCTTGGTGTGAATCAAGCTCATTCTGATACCACACCAAGATTTTCTACTGATAATCCCTAGGGCTCTTTTAAAATTGTTTTAAGAAACCATGGACATTTTATTTGTTTTCTAAGCAAGCAGTTGAAGGCAAGAGCTTTCTTTTTTCCTTCTAAGTGTAGTGGTTTTCAGACTTTTACATTTGATGCCTGAATTAGAAATGGAGGTTTCCATTTGAATTTTCTGATTACAGTGTGAGGAACAGTAGAAGCTTTGGACATCACAGTCTCAACAAACATTGAAGAGGCTGCTGAGCTTCCTGCCTGCCCATTCACATTGTTTAAAAAAAAAAAAAAAAAAAAGGATAACTTTAAAACAAAATAAAGACTTAATCTGCTGTGTGTCAGCCTCCAAATTAACAGGAAGACTGGTATCCTTCAGAAAACAAGCATTTTCTCAATAGTAAAAAAACCAAACAGAAGAACCCAGGCTAGTACATAAATGCTGTGACAGCAGCAAAGGGTTGTGCTCCATGCTAAGCCCAGCTCAGGGCTCAAGGGTGACTGTGCTTAGGCATATAGGGTGAAAGGACCAACCTTTTGAATTCAGATAGAGGTTTTTAGATGCTGTGCTCTCTTCCCTTGAAAATAAAGGTTACTAGAAATATATGAATGATCATCTGTTATTTTCTTGGGTCACCTCTAGTAACAACGTAATTTCTCTGCAGAATACAAGAAAGCAATCAGTAGTGGACTTTCATTTCAGTTCCAGAACTGAATTTCTAAATAGGTCTTTGAGACGAGCTAGAAAAGAAACAACTGTCGGCCTTAGCAAACATGCTGCAGGTTGTATACAATAGGCACATACTTTAAAATCTCCATTTATTTAGATGAGTTTGCCTACAGTTAAAATGATTAATGCTCTTGCAATTCAAATAAGTAGCATACAACCAAAACAGCCCTTCTAGCACCTCTGATTCATTGCAAATGTATATATATAAAATGTATATATATATATATATATATATATATACTATGACTGCATGAAAACACAAACCGGGTTGGGTTTCAATAAATTACAACTGCGGAACTTGGAAACCTAATCTCCCTGTCAGATTTCATTTTTACGGGTGCTCACATATCACAGTGAGCACAGCTTTTGCTTGCAGATAGTCAGACCATCAAGAAAAATATTCGGAGTGTTTTTTGAAGGCATCTCTCTTGCCCTAGTCCACCTTGTCAACAAAACTATAACCAAGAAAGTTCAACTCCTGTTGTTTCCCTTAAAAGCTATTTCTTTTAAATAACTGGAGCCCTGAGGAGACCATGCAAATGGTGTAAAGTGTGTTGACTAAAGGCAATTCAGAAATTGCCTTCTAGTAATGCAATATCCTGGACAAAGGGACTCCAAATATAGCTGAATCTAGAAAGCTGCTTACAGCAGCCTCCCCAGTCTCACAAATACAGCAGAGCAGAACAACATTCCCATGGAGAGCACCAATAGTCTTCACTAACTGCAGAAAAAGTAATTGGAGATATACACATGAAAGACTGTTCCTGTCTGAGCCCTTGCCAAACTGCATTCACTTCGAACAATCTTACAGAGGTTTAAGACTTCATTTCTTAAATCCGTTTAAAGCTATGACTCAGAAGGGGGAAGGAGGTGGAGCAACACTGAAAAGTTGGGATATATTCTAAATGATCTGGAAAGACAGGCTGAGTGGTATTTCTCATTTGAAAGTATTCAACCTTTGAACAGGTTGGGTTTTTTTTCCTTCTCTCTTTTTTTTTTTTTCCCACTAATGTTAGCTTTCATTATTTTTAAGGGTGTTAGAAGATGTATTTGAAATGCATATTAAAAGTAAGAGGCATAACCTTGATGAGGTAAGCAAAAAACATCTTTTAATAAATACACTGTCATCTCCGGCAGAAATGCTGTATATCAATGCTGAGCAACCCTTTATGGCAAATTGACTGCTACACAATTTAAATAGAAGGCAAGGAAAAACTAATTCTACAAAATCAGCAGGAAGGGTGCTTTCCGTGGAGGACTGCTAAAGAGGTTTTTCTGTAAGATTTTGTGTGTTATTCTAACAAGGTCTCTAGAAGGTAGTTAATATACTGAGTGTGCAGAATTGCTGTAATTATATAAAACCTGTTTATGAAGAATGTTTCTTGCAGCACTTTTTTTTTTTTTTTTTTTTTTTGCTGCAACTGCAACTTTCTGTAAAAGAACAGCAAGAGACTTGTGGGTTGCGACTAAACACAGTAAGAAAACCTTCTTTTTTTAATAGTTTCCTTTTAGGATTTTGGTCTCCAGAGCAGAATAAAACTCCAGAGTTCAACATTAAGGCTCCCCATGTGGTTCCTGCTAAGAATTAAACACCTCAAAGTTCTTACCTGAAAATCTCACATGCTGAGAATGAAGTGATCTGTGGAGAGACGACACAAAATGGCAGGCACACACGTGAACTCACAGTCGTCTCTCTCTGCAACAGATCTGGTATCTTACTTAGGATGAACAAAATAACCTCTGCCTGTTTTAACCTAGAACTTGGAGCCCTCAACCGAGAACACACTTATAACTTCTCTTTGAAAAGCCTGAAAATACATTGTGTTCCTTTTAAAATCATTCACAAAGATAATGGTATTAATGGGGTCTTTACTATCGTAACAGACTGGCTGAAGCATTCCCTATGAAACGGGGAAACATATTTCAATGCCTGCCCTACTCTGGGGAGGCCCCAGTCCAACTCTGCAGCTTGTGAACAAAAGCTGTTTATTTCCAGGTTTTGAATTTGTTTCTCAGCACAAGGTAATAGGAAGGACTGGAAGTGGAGTCACTATACAGGGAGGTTGCAGAACTCTTTTAAAAAGCACTCATCCCACAATTCTCACCATGCAGGGAGTGAGACTACTAATTCCAGCATTGAGAGGGATTTTGTGCTCGAGTCCTTCATAGAATTATGAAATAAGAATGGTTTTGGCTGGAAGGGACCTTAAAGACCATTCAGTGCTAATCCCCTGATGTGAGCAGAGCTGCCTCCCACTAGATCAGGCTGCCTGGGGCTCTATCCAACCTGACTTTGAATAACTCCAGGGCATCCAAGACTCTTTTGGGCAACCTGTTCCAGTGACTCATTGCCCTGGTTGATTTTAAGAAGGCATTTCAACTTATGAGCAAGAAGAGTTCATGGTCAGGGGTATAAACTTTGCCTTCTAAAACTTACACTGATACAGCAGATTCAGGTGGGAGGATTTTAAGAAAGTGTCAATGGTATAGCATTTAAATGGGCTACTTTGGCTTATTTGTTTTTGTAAATTTGCAGAGCTGACTTTAAACATTGCACTTTCTCCAACATGTGGGAGCTACACATATGTTTTACATAATGAATAAATAATAACCAAAGACATTATAAAATAATTAGAACATGGAAGGTCATTTTGTCTTTCACAGTGATGTGATTAGGAGATAAGCAGTGTTTTTGTATCTGTTTAGATGCTGATCTTGCTGACAGTCAGTAGGTAGCGAAAGTGAGAAAAAATCTGAACTGAAATTCAGGTAATTTTAAGTGAGCTTTGTGGAAAAAAATCAGTATCTGCACCTCAGTTTGAGAAGATTCATAATTTCCATCTGACAAAAGGATGCTGAGCTTATTTTTAAGGTCAACACCTTCAAGAACGATTGCCTTACAGGCAGAGCTGAGAATAGTTTAACAGGAGACTGAAAGAACTCAATTCCTTCCAGAAGGATGAGTTTGCATACAGTAGTGCATTTAAACTACATCCTATCACAATGTGTGATATCATGTGTATTCTCCTGCAAAAACAAGAGTTTGAAATAATATCAAAAAGGAAGAATAAAACTAAGTGGCAGTGAACAGAATTAAAGGACTTTTTAAACCATATAGTAGCATGTTTAGTCATGCAGTGATGGGAGGAATAATACCCAAACTTTCTCTACATGTTAGAAGGATGTAAAGTGATCAGAGAGAAGAAAGGTTCTTTGGGATGGTTAAATGAGAAGTGTAAGCATAACCAGCATCCGAAGAACTTTGCAGGCAGTGAGGTTGGTTAGAAGGGGCACAGTTCACACAGGGGAAAGAATGGAAGCTGAATTATTTTGAGACTTTCAAAAGAGGATTGACCAGTTCCATGAGGATGGAAGAGAGTTCCTGAGTGGACCTTTTATCTTACAAAAATACTTTTACCTCTTTTAGTTTGTTGTCTTGAAACCAAACTCTTTCTACTCACTACTGCTGTTTTGCTGGACCAGGTAGACAAAATAGGCAGATAGATAGAAACATTTGTCAAGGACTTTGCAGTGCTTATTTGACCCACATTGGATGTCTGCCAACTTACTGTTTGGGTTCTTGTTTTCCCTGCTCTGCTCTTCTGTGTAATTTCTATCTAAAACCAGCACCTCTGCAAGTTCCTTCTGGCACTTACGCTGGCATAGCATCAGAGACTGTTCCCTAAAACAACTCTACTCTGGACTGCATTGCATATCACGAGGATGCTTAAACCCATCTGACTGAACTGCCTGTCTCAGTGCCTCTTCAGTTTGCTAGTTTGCTTGTGCTTGGACATGCATCAACCAAACAATCCCCCCCTCTTACAGGAAACTCAGAGCTGTTGCACCCATAGTCTTATGGGGTCACCTTAGAAGGAGATATATCAGCAAACAAGTGTGGCTTAGGATGCTAATGTGATAATTGCAGGCTTAATCATTAAAGTGAACAAGCAGTTTACCAACAGTCACTTACAAGCACTGTGCACTGTTACCATTTAAATACAGGTTTTTGTAATATACCATAATGCTGCATGTGAGAAAGTTTCAAATGTGAACCAGTAAAAATAAAAATGACTGTTGTTAGGTGAGCATAGGAATCAAGCTTATTCTTTTCACAACAACAAATGTCACTGATCGCGTATGTAGTCTCTTGCCTCCAAACCAGCACTGACCCCATGACAGGCAGAAGGGGAAACGTCTTGTAAAGCAGATTCTATTCTGCATAGAACATAAAGTAGGCATTTTGTACTTTGCCACAGTAACATGGTTAGTATTTATTCTCACCGAAATTTCTAAAGTTTCATTTCAACTTCTTAAACTTCTTCTGAAGTTTTAACTGGACATATTCATTCACTGCCTGCTCTGGCAGTGTATAAGGTATACTGACATGTTGCTGTTCTTCCTATTTCATTTGTGTGTGTGCAGTGGCAAATACTCATCTCTTCAAGAACAAAGGTACTTGTCTACATAAATCAGGGTTTTCACATATGGAGACAACTGGAAAAATGTGTAGAAAATGTAAACAGATGACCATCACCAAACTTGGTCCGTCTCACAGCCACAGGACATGTGCATACCTTCACATCTGTATAGCTGACAACTTTGATTAGTCACTGAAATCAAGCACAATCTGCTCTCCAGGTCGTACTTTAGTTATAGGTCAGCAAGCTTCAAGAATAGATATAGAGTGGAAAAGAAAAGAGCATTTACAAAGTGAATACAGAGGATCAAGTCTGCTGACTCAGCAATGTGCAGATCTGACAGCAAGCTCTAATGGTCTTCAGCCTTCCATAGCCTTGGACACTTCCCTTTTGTCAGAGGTTCACTTTAGCAGTTCACTTGAAAAATCAGAATACAAATATAAAATTGCCTGTTAACATCAAGAAAGAGTGGTCTTCTGGATAGGTTTTAATAAATTTTAGATTAATTCAGAAATTACAGCAAGTATTGATTTAAAGTCATGGCGGTCAGGGGCTGAAGTTTCTCTTTTCTCTATTCTTGAGTATTTCTTCATGTCTATAGCAAGACCATAAATCTCTCTAAAGAAAAACAAATCCCTTTGATATCAAAGACTGCAAACATCAAAAAAACACCTGTGCAGAGATGTATGGGAGCCACATACGTGGGAACTGCCCCCATATTTTCTTGCCAGAGCTAAAAGCTAAGCTAGAAGAGTGAGTCAGTTTCAAATCACTGGACATTATGTGTTTAGAGCTCACAAAGAGTGGATTATCTATTGTCCCTAGTGTACTTCAACAAGAAGAACGAGTTTTCTGTTAAAATGCTTAATATTCAGAGATCACTATATTGACCTTCAAATTGAGCTTGAGTTTTAAGATTTTCCCAATATCTTACTCAAAATCTGCTGAGTTTCCAATTCTACCCATCCTTTTTCCCTTCTACACAACAGCTCTTAGAGTCCCTTTTCTGTCATGAATTCCCACAGTCACCTTCCAAAGAACAAAATGAGATGGTTTGAATTTGGTTGGCATTTCATCACTTCTGCTGTGGCCTTGCTTCTGTGCTTTGTCCTAACACTGGATGCATTCTGCAGGGGGATTTAGCTAAAGAAAGTTAAACCTGAGTGCAAAATTTCTTGCAAATGAAAGATAACATCTCTGAGACTACTTTAGTGAGCCGAAGGAAATAATTGAATGGGTTAGAGGCAACAAAAGTGAAACAACTACTTAAATGAAACCTCATTTCAGTCTTTTTCTGTAGTTAATTAAGTATTGAGGAAAATGGATGTAGAAAGCACATTTTTAAGCAATCAAGTACTGCCAGAAATCAAACCAGCAATTTGAAAAGAGAACAACTCTGCTCTCTGGCACCTGACAAAATATTTGACAGGGAACAATATGTACAGTACTACTTAATTGAGAGGCAAGGAGAAGAATAATCACAGATGCATTACCGAACTTATAGAAGTTATCTCTAATATACCACTGGGATGATACAAATTTGTGGAATCCTCCTGACTGTTATAGCAAGCCAGCGATCTCTTACATTTCCATCAATATTTTTACATTGCACCCTAGGTAGCAATGTAGAAATAGCAACTGAGTTGTCTGAAAATGAGAGACTTGCCTTTAAAATGACTTCCAGCACACACTTCCTTCAGCTAGAGAAGAAATAAGAAATAAGCGGGAAAGAAATCTTCATTGAAGTTTGCTCTGTTAACAACATTCTTTGATAGAGCTCTTCAAAGCACCCTTTGCCAATTCCTATGTGAGTGAGTGTGGCTATTCAACTGTCAGTCCTGCATCAGGTTTAGCTGACCATCTTCAGTGTCAGTATCAGAGCAAAGACGAGACTTCAGTCAGATCTTCTATCCTTCAGCTCTGTATCCAAACACAGCATCATCTATGTTCACGAACTTAATTGTTTTAGAAGCTTTGGCACCACTTTCACAGCAATATTCTATTTGCTGCCATTGATTCACTAACCATACATTTTTTCTTTGTATTTTTTGCATGTCAGGAGGATGCTTATAACACAGGCAAAATACTGTTGTGTCATAGAAGCTGACTGAGACAGCTAAATGAACTGGTAACCTTCAAATTCTTATAAAGAACACCATTTAGAGGATGTACAGTTAATGTGAGATTGCTGTTTAGAGTCTCTGATATAAACTAATATTTTCAGGCATAACAGCCTGCCTCACTAGATTTATTGACCTGAAGATAGTGCCAGGAACCAGAAACTTCAATAAAAAGAGGTACAAGATGAGGTAACCCAAGTTAAACAAGGAGCTATAAGCAAGTATGAGATATTAAGATCTCAGAATCATAAAACATACTCTTTCCTTCTGTAATTACTCATAAGAAAATGGCAAGAAAAAAAAATGCACAGGGATGGTTTATCGGCCATCTCCATTGCAACTTCTAGCCCATGATCTGAATTTAAGTTAATTAAAAAGGATTCCAACTGTGTTCCTTAGACGACTTAAAGTCTTCAGTCAGTGCCAGACAACAACTAAAGCCACGCACACTTAAAAATTAACAAGAGAACTGATTTTCAGCACAGGGAGGAAAGAATACAGAACATTTATCTCTGTGTATAGTGAACAAAGAATTGAAGTACTCTCCAGCCAACATTAATAATTTCCCACTCTCCTATTTTGCCTCTGAAAGAATGCAGTAATCTGATGTGGATACACAGACTTCACAAAAAAAATGTCATCCTTCACAACAGCAGAGGCACTTACACTGCATTTCATGTGGTACTCAGCAGGCCTTTTAACAAGAGAACCATGGAACACCATCCAGTGCCAAGAGCAGATTCTCAATATGTTTTCATC
Source organism: Coturnix japonica (assembly GCF_054131305.1). Lineage (NCBI taxonomy): Eukaryota > Metazoa > Chordata > Aves > Galliformes > Phasianidae > Coturnix > Coturnix japonica. The sequence goes on along the minus strand of NC_140665.1, from coordinate 19,004,991 downwards.
TAATTTATAAAATTTAGTTGTAAAAAGGCAAAACACTGAAAGATTCTGACTTTCTTGTGCACTCATAAACCACCAGAGCATTCACCTAAGTATTTCAGTAGCTGAAAAGTGAAGAGTATGTAATGTGTTTACTTCTTCTAGGGAGAAAAACAAACCCAACAATGTAAAAAGCCAAGCTGATTTAGCCATTTTTTAGCTACATCACGATTTTATCCGTTCTAAACTCTACACTACAGTGTTCAGTTGTGCACATTTTTGTCTGAAAACACATAGGTAACAAAAGCATACCTGTCCTTCTGTCATAGGATAAATATGTAGGTCACTCCAAAAATAATGCCTCTAATTGTTTACATGGAAACTAGTTACAGGGCACAATAACACTATTTGACAGAGCAAATTTGCAGCTACAAAACGCTGCTTTTCAACACAGTTACCACTGTTAGTTAGCTATGCATTTTTGCCAGCAATAAACAAGAGCCCAAATGCTGCACTTTTAAAAATCAACACCTGTGGAGGTGACCCTCGATTTCACAGCTGCTATGAAGGCACTGTTGCTGAGAAAACATTGCCCATGCAGTCTACCTTTCATCAGCCCAAAGAGATGGGAGTCAGAAGGTACCAAATCCAGACTACACAGTGGGTATGGTAGGACTGTCTGGCCAAGACTATCAATGTATTTCACAGCTTTCAAACTGGTACGGAGCCTGGAATTACCTTGTTGCAAGAGGAAGATTGCCTTCTTCTCCATCCTGACTCCGGAAGCTTGAGCTTTCAGCTTATTCAGCGTCATGATGTAGAAGACATAGTTAATGACTCGTTCAGGTGCTGGGAAATCCAGGATAATCCCTTTCCAGTCTCAAAAGACAGTGCACATCAGTTTACCCACTGAGGGCTGCATCTTGATCTTTTTCTTTGACAGGGATTTCACGTCACCACTCCATGGACTGCCATTTTGACTCTAGTTCATAGCAGTGACATCACATGTTACCATCAGTAATGATACAATCCATTAAACTCTCACCTTCAGCCTTCTATTTGTTCAATAGGTCCTGGCAAACCTGTGCATGATGTTCCTTCTGTTCTTGTGTGAGCATTTGTGTGGCCCACCTGATGCAAACTGTAATATTCCAACATTACTATCATTGTTTTCAATATATTGAAGTCAATCCTCAGCAGCATACTTAGTTCCATGGTAATAACCCACCAGTTCACACAGATGAACTGATCAAAATACTTTTCATTTTGTGGTGTGACAGCTGTGCATGTCCATCCAGAACATGTCTCATCTTTCATGTCTTCATTATAGCTGCTGAAATGCACCACCCACCCCTTCATTGTGCTTGCATCCACTGTTTAGTCTCCACAAACGTTCAGTAAGTGTCAGTGGGTGCCATTTTTCCCACATGGAGAAATTCAATGACACATCTTTACACCTTATTTACTTCCACGTCAGATGCCATTGTGCCAGACTGCCTCTCTGCTGCTATCGGTAGCACAGTAACCAAGTGCAATAGAATATTGGTGGGAAGGTTCAGTCTCCACTGACATACCACCAACATAGGCCCATGCTCAGTAAACAGTGTTTACTACTGCTGGGACTTGATTTTAAAAAGAAAAAATTTTACCAGCTCTACCCAAGTAGTAGTTGAGAGACTGTAGCTCTGTTTTGAATGGTGCAGGGTTTACTCAGGTCTGTCACTGCTGTTCTGCTGTTTCTGTGCTCTGAAAAGGTAGGGCAGAATCCAACCTGGGAGCATTTAAATTTGGCAAACGAGAGGGTAATTCAAACACTGGTCCTTAACAGTATTCTTACAACAGCAGTAGCCAAAGAAATCTCCTTTAATGTTTTTCTTTAATTCCTAGGTAATGCGGAGAAGAATAGTTCAAAGCCTAAAGAAAGAACTGAATGCAACTCAGCCAGATCCTTCCAGCAGCAGTAACAGCACACAGCAAAAGGACACCAGCATTCTGGCAAAATACTTTTAGCCTACAACTTATGACATTCCAAAAAGCAATCAAAGTTAGCAAGGTTAGCAAGCTAAATTATATAAACACCAGTTACAGTCTAAACCTTTGGCAAACAGGAAAACTAGGAAGAGATCCAGCTAATGCATCTTCCTGTTACGTGACATATCATCACTATGACAACAGCCAGGTCACTGTGCTGAGAACAGTGCCAGAGCACCAAGGACTGCATGTGTACAGGGGCTTCACAATCCAAATAGAAATCTAGATGTAAATGTCTTTTCAACTGTTCCTGATAGCTGACACCATCAAAACACACTCCCTATGCGGTCCTCTTACTAGGAATCCTGATGAGGCATCTTGATTTTCTCCTATCACATGCTTCATTTACAGATAGGTTGGAAATTAAGTTTTAGATACAGCTTTCAAAACCTTACATGAATTGTGACCTGAACTCTCACTGGTTTGCAATAGGATGTCAAATACTAAGTTCCATTTTTAAGTGATTTAGGTATTAGTTTAAGTAAAGATCTCTTGAAAATCTTAACCTATTTTAGTTCATATCCAAAAAACTAAGACTAGTGACTACTACAGTACACAAAAGTAATGGAGAACAAACAGATACCGTGATCTATCAAATTGTAAATGTTTCACACTTACCAAAATCTAAGAGCTTATAAAATTCAAACATGGCCAAATGGGAAAAGACGTGACTACAAGAGCCCCAATTCTGCCCTTTAGTAATGATATTTACTCCATTAAAAATTAGTTATTTAAACTTTTCTGGTTAAGGTTAAATAGCTTTCTAAAGATAGATGTTTTTTTCCATGCTCTTCTCCAAGTGGGACACTTTTCAAATCATCAAATGAAAACAGAAAAACAAAGATGAGGATAAATAAAACAGTCCAGTATTGTTTTTTCTATTGTTACCACTATTTTCCCACTCGTATTTCTATTTCAAGATGTTCTTTGTAACAAGTGTTAATAAAAAAAAAAATAATAATAATTAAAAAAAAAAAAAGCTACATGCAATTCCATAGAAAAGCTCTATATAGATTGACAGTGAAAATATTTATTTATCTTAAATACTTTATGAGCAGCCTTGTTGGAACACTGACAGAAGCTGAGGCAGTCAACTTGCATTCTTTAAGATGGGCCTCTTCTGGTCTCCCTGGAAGTTGCCTCTAGGCCTAGTGCCACAGGGATTGTTCTAATTACCTAATATCTGAGTGAACAAACAACGAGAGAAGTGTAAGAAAAAGCCACAAGACCTGCTGATCCTGATGCCAGCAGTAGATGTGTGTAGTCACTGAAGGATAACTTGTATGAAAGGTTTCATATTTTCCATAATATACTTATATATTCCATAAGAATATGGAATGTTTTGGTTTGTTAGATTTGTTTGAGATAAATGCTGAAATTCTTCAATGATCTTCTGGTTATACCAATTTGTAGATCAGTTTCTTCTTGCTCAGGGCATTCTAAATGACAATGCTGTCAGTACAGCAGAGTAACATTTCTTCTGTATTTTTGAGAGAGAAAAGCAGTCCAAGCTGACCAACAGTACAACCTGAAGTAGAACCTTATCTTTGTGTCATTAGAGAAGCACTTGTTATACTCTGAAGTTCAACTTAATTCGAAAGAAAATTTTATTGCTCCAAGAACTCTTTTTCAGGCAGTAGAAAACATTACTACCTATCCATTTTGAAAGAAGGAATGACATCTTTCTGATGGAAGAATGTGATAAAATCCCCCTTCCATATCGCTTGGAGTCATAGAGTACTACTGTTTGTATACTGGCGCTTAATTTCCTGATACTTGGGTAGGTGAGCACAATCAATATGAACTATTGGAAAAGTAATCAATATGAACTATTGGAAAAGTAATTTCAGTTGGATAACGACTGGTTGAGTTTTCTCTTGCACAGAACTGCTCTACTTTAGCTGCATTTTCTGGCTGAGTTACTGCTATCTCTGCTTTTTTTTTCTTTTTTTTTTTTTTTTTAACTGTTTTAACAAATGGATTTAAGTCAATTATCTGCAGTAATATTCATATAAAATGTCTCATTTAAGTCCAAGAATTGTAGGACTGAAGAGTGACTTCCTTCAGAGAATCAGAAGCCAGCCATTATTGGTAGAGTGAGTACTATGTGTTGTCACAGTGTCCATTTATCAGAGGTGATGATTAACACTAAGATCTTCAGCTACAGTCAAAACCAGAGTACACCAGGAAGTACAGATTACAGATGACAGTTAATACCAAGGAAAATGTACAATCCTTTCTGGATTTGTTTGGACCAGGTCTTTTCCTCTCACAATTTTTCCACCTGGAAGAAGTTATATGAAAACTGCTGTGCACTGGATTCTGCTTCTATCTGGTTATACGTGTATGTGCAGGTACAAATGAAACTGCTGCCTCATTTTGAGTTATGAAACAGTGGTTGCCTCAATTTTCCCAGAATCTAATAGTTTTAAGAGATGCTCAAGTGATCTTAATTTCCACTTGTAAATCACCCTTCTGTACACAGGATGAAGAGCAACAGTGGCAACATACAGTCCATTTTTTGGTTTAGTGGTTTAATTTTTTTTACAAGTTTATATAGAATTATTTACAGAAAACTCTACAGAAGATCTGTTCTTTCATAATCATCCTACAACTTTTAGTTCCATGTTCCATTATTACTCCACAACTGTTAGTACATATACAAGAACAAGATCTGAAGAATATTGTTAACCATTTGATCCGAAAAAAAGAATGTTGACCCCCATATAGGTCTGATACTTATTTGAAAAACATGAAAAATTGTTTTTCCATGATCGGTTGTGCTGAGCTGTAATTAAATTCACAGATTTATTGCACCTTACAGTTTTCTTGCTGTTGGTCTTGTTTGGGTAGCGCTTGTTCATTTCGGGAATTTTTGGCTTTATGAATCATATGAGTCTCCCTAATATTGTCAGAGACAATATTTGTGGATTGCTTATATGGCCAAAGAGGTGACCTTGAAGAAGATTTCATCGGTGAAAAAGCTGATCTTGCTTGGGACTGCTGTTCATCAGCTATCTGTAACACAAACAGAAATGTTCTGTTTTACTGGTAATGGTGAACTGTTAGCTTTCTGCAGAAGGTCAAAAGTCTCAGAGCAACAGACTGTTGGGAATTTGGATAAAAAAAAGTCCTTCAGCAAAGAGGAGGACTGACTCAGAAATAATTCCCTCACGTAAGATAAAATCAGGTTACTACTAATTGCTTCTTATTTGCTGTAATCTTGACTCTGTCCAGTGAGAGCCTACAACAGGCTTATGCAGTGCTGGCAGGTGATTAGTATGTAACTTCTTGGAGCTGTGATTTCCTTCCTTTTTGAGCTACTCTGTTGTTTCATTTTTGTGTTTGCTTGTTTTTTCCTCCAACAAACACCCTCCATTTGGTTCTGAACTTATAGGAAATTGTACGTAAGTGACTGTAAATAAATAATACATTTACTGGTATCACTTAAAGTAACAATGAGAGACCTCCAGACAATGCTTGTAAGCAGCAGCAAGTTCTGATGTGGCAAATTAGAAGTTTATGCAGGTGTCAAGTAAAATAAGTATCGATATATGTATACTTTCAAATTCTGGTTGCTCAGCTTTAAGACGGTATTGTTAACAACTTTGGAGGGAATACCAGACAACAAAAGATTTACTTCTATCCTGAGGTTGGACCATTTTCTGTAATCTGCAAAGAATTTGCAACAGCTTAAAAAGAATGCCTTATTATGATGTGTTGTGAAACATGTAGCAGTGTGCCACATTAATGAAAACACTTCTGAGTTTATTTAAACTTTACTAAATCTTTTCTTTCACTAATAAAATCATCTTGCAGAACATCATTCTATTATTTATTTTGGTAACCCCGAACTCTAGTAATTGCTTACATTAAATTTGCTCCTTATCATCTAAGCGTTCTCTATTTACATGTTTAACACACTCTCAAATGTCTGCAATTACTTCATAGCCTTTTAGAAAGTGGAACTTCAAGAAAAGTTGGCAGAAAAATTTAATCCTTGATTCTCACTTGCAGAGATTGTTACATTTTTCACTTATATCTGTTCTTTAATACTAAACAAAAGAAATCAAAAATATATCTGCACTTAATTTACATTTCCAAGTAGATTTCCCTATGAGGTCACAAACTACATCAATTTGCAGGTTGCTAACATGGTCTAGACCTCTATGTTTTAGTGAGTCAGTGTTTATAATCTTACTTCCGCTCTACTCAGAGTGATTTGAGTCAGATGAATACGCTTAGTGAACATACTGGCTTTCCCCGTGGCTTTCATTCACAGATACGCTTTTGAAACATTACCTTTTGTGGTTTGCTGCCACCAGGTGTCGAATAGGAGTGCTCACCAAGATGATCCCATCTCCCTGTTCGTACATCTTGTGTAGGTAAGGGCAAATTCTCACTTTGGGAAGCCAGATGAGGACTGGTCCATAGATTGAGGGTGGTTCTACGTAAAATATAAGGGCTAACCCTTTCAGTGGGGATGTCAGCAAAACCTAGAATACAAATAGTTTCTATTAAATACAGCCAAATAACCTACACTTTTTCTTCAAATGAATGGATCTTCTTTTCACCATGGGGATTAAAGCAGATGATGACAATAAATAATTTGTCATACTGAAAATCTAAAAGACTACTGAATTGCTCTTCTGTATTCCAAATTTCATATGCAAGTCCTGAAAACAAAAGGCAATGTACAACAGTTATTTTATACAGCAAAGCATTTCAGACAAGTGTTGGGTCTTTTTTTTTTCAATACATATATCATCATCCTGAAATGAGTTTCAGCCTGAAAACACATGTACTGTTTTCACTAGCATTTAGTCAGAACACATTCTATCAGAACACTACTTCTATGCTATACAGTTATAAATTCTTTATTTTAGAGCTGCATTGTTACAGATTCTGTTATCTCACTATCGAGTCTAGAAGTCAAACATTAACTGAAGCACGTGTCTTCAAGGAGGTATATTTTCATAAAAATAATAATGCTGGTAAGAAAACGAATTGCAAATACTGGATCAGCTTAGAACTCCTGATTTCTGAGAGTGATCACGGAAGCTGAGGCGACTTTACAGTTTGTCTTAAGATTACCATTGCATTTATTATAAAAAGGTACTTAATAAGCAATTGAGCATATAATATATTTTTCAAACCCTAATTTGTGCATTCTCCTCAGGTACTTCTTGCTTTAGCAAACTGATACGTGGAATATCAGGCCACCTAATTCCATCCTGTTAATAGATGAAACACAACCCTCATGTAGTTGTTAAGGTACTGCTGCTGAGAGCTGGAAACAGTTTTGACTTGGGAGATTTTAAATCATCCACTGCAGAGCCAGGTGGAACCCACCATGCCCAGAATGGGACAGCAGCAACCCACAGCCCCACCACCAAGTGCCTGCCAGGCAAACCCCATGCAGCTATTAACCACCTCTTTGAATAAGTTAAAGTTATAAATACCTCTTTTAACTACTTCTGGAAGCCCATCTGGCTCATAATCCAAGTTCTCCCGATTCTTCAAGTTTTGACAGGTATCATCCTTCCTCTTTTTTTTTGAGCTAGACTCTGGCAAAGGAGATCTTGGTTCTCCATTGTCCTTCCTGGTGTCTTCACATCTCTGTCTTTTAGTAGAAGGCTTAGTAGTATCTTCATCCCATCTCATCTCTTTGTCAGACTGATTGCTCACAGTTGATGAGTTACCTGAATTTGGTGAAGAGCTGCTGACGGCATCACTTGTCCGCTGTTTCAGCTGACTATTCAACAAAGTGACTTGCATATTTAGCATCTCATTTGCTTCCTCAAGTTTATAGTATTTAACGATTAGAGAGCAGTATTTCTCCAAGTTCTCATTTGCCTCTCTGGTTTTCACTTCCACAGCTTTCTGTAATTCTTCCAGTTCTAACTTCATTTCTTCTGTGATGGCATTCTCATCAGTACCTTCCAAAGTAAAGTGTCTCTGCTCATATATTTTGTTTTTTAAAAAACGCACATACCAGAATTATAATACAATTGCCCCACATCTTATGATTAATTATACACGCACTACAACTGAGCTACCACAAAAAATAAGTGACACAGTATGTAACAAAATCAGTCATATTTTATGCATGGTAGAGTATTTGGTGAACAAAAAACAAACACAACATTCCAAAAGAAACCTTTATCAGTGCATAGGCAAACATTTTTTCTGTCCTTTGGTAGCTTCATAACACAACATTTTAAATTTAAGTTTAAAAATCATGCTTTATATTTATATTAGTTCTGCATACGCAAATTGGCACCTTAGGGGAAAAAACTTACAAACTAACACATGACTATGAAAGCATTAAGGCTACATCTAACTTTAATTACCTTCTTTTTCTGACACACTTTGATTTTTCTTCTTTAGTAGTTCTTCATACTCAGCTAATTGTTTCTGCAGCACTTCCTTTTCCTGTTCCATCTGCTTACAGGATTTAATCCACAGCTGCACTTCACTCTGGACAAATTCTTTTTCCTTGCTTAGTTGAACTATAGTGTTAATATTGTCAGCCTACAAATAAAAAATAGTTATTGCACCAGAAACATAATTCTTCTGTTTAAACATTACACTATTAACCTCAAGTGTTACTTGCTATTAGTTATAGACTATGGCTGTAACATGGATTTGCTTGCTTGTTTCTGTACAGCCTCATTATAGCAGCTCTTTTATCACAAGAAACTGGGAAGTATTCTTCTGGACAGATACATATATGAGATTAACTCTGCAGAAAACTCTCCACTTAACATCACCTCAATGTCCTCACATAATAAAGCACTGCATTCCAGGTAATGTAAATCAAACCAATATTCTAAAGTTTACAGCATTCTCCTAGTTGGTCTTTTTTGTCCCTAATGTATCACACTGACCAGAGGCAAGATACCACAAGCCTGATTTGCACTCTGTCTTTCAGGTATACTACTCTGAGCAGCGTCAGATCTTCGCTTCCATCATCTTCCTGTGCTACTCCTTGCTCATCTGGTCTGGCACCACACAGAAAGCACAGCTGGCAGCTTTGTGTCATATAGTTACAGTGCCATGGGAACTATATTTTGTCACTGGTACATATCCTGCAGTATTAAATCATTACACTGTTGGTGTTAAACAGATTAATTAACAATCAACACAACAGTGGAGGGAAGAAAGAAATTAAAAGCAAGGTGAATGTATTGCAATTCAACACTTAATTGCAAGGATGCTCAATCAATTATGAATCTTCAAGAGCCTTCTAGAGAGGGAATCTCATTTCAGAAATAGAAGCAAGAATTTGGAGCCAGCGATTAATCAGAGACAGAAGGAGTGCAAAAAATGAAGATAAGAAACACGCGGAGGAAACTAATAAACAGACATTCAGTTATGTGGACAGTTAAACTATTACCAAATTATAATTATGCACAGTAAGCAGAGCTCCTAGTAATTTTCATGAGAACTGATATACTATCAAGAATCAAAGATTAATGCTTAAAACAGAACATCCTCAACACCATCCACAAACAGAAAACAGATGCACTGCAAAGTTGCTTTGATTGTATACTGACCATGTTAATACCAGCTGTAATTTTTAAGGTAAATAACACTGTTGAGTTTAGCATCGCAAACCTATTACAGGTGATCTTGGTTGTAGTACACGTAACTCGTTTTTTCTAATGTAGATCAATAGTAACGATATTTTCTCCATGCTCTGAGTTCTCATTAGAGAAACAAAGGTTGATTCAAAGTCAAACCAAACCTCTGCAGCAGTGAATCCAGTCCCACACTTTCTTTAGTGCGCTCTGCCTTTGGTCTCACATAATCAGCAATGCTTGCATATTTTTTCTCACCTTAAGTTTTAGGAGTTCGCCTAAGGTCTGATTAGCTTCTTTAAGAGAATTATTTAGTTCTTCTTTAGTTGACTTCAAATGCTCAATCTCCAGTTTTTGTGAGCTGATGATGTGTTCTAATGAATTCATCTTTTCTTGACAGGCCTCAATTTGTATTTCATTCTGGAGGAAAAAAAAACATGCCTAATTACCATGATGCTAAAAAGGACATCCAGTTATATTTTGAAGATATACTTAATAGCATAACAGTGCCAACAGGAATTTCATAGCAAGTTTGCTTGGTACATTTTGAGGAGTTTAAAGCTGGAAGGCTTATTTGTCTTAAGTATAAATACATTTTGCACACCTGCATCTCACCTTTAGGAAGTTTGGAAGCCCTTATATAAGGCCTAGACATATGTGTCTCCTCCATAGAAAAAAATGGCTCTTTGTATATGACATGGATAAATCTACTGCATTTCCAACATATTTGTCATTATAGTCTCCACTGGTTAACATTACCTCACCTTACCTACCAAAACAACTGTTTCCCAGACTAAAATACACTGCTGTTTGCCCTTCTTCAAGTCCCAGCTAAGTTACATGTATGTATACACACAGAGACGCTTAAAAGTTATTGAATTTTGAGGCAAAAACCGCCTTTTACTGTTTTCTATATGAAACAAAAAGAAAAATTAATGCTTAATGAGTTCCAAGTTAAGCATATATAGAGTTTGGAAATACTGTTGCCATAGTTCCTTTTGCAACACAATCAGGAAATTTTTGTAAAACACCTATAACTTAATTAAAAAATCATAGCACTTATCTTCCCATTTTCTTATTTACCTTTCTGTTTGCTTCCTTCAAAGCGTTCTGATGCTCTTTCTCTGTTTGAAGTAGTCTGTCTTGGAATTCTGATATTTCTCTTTTCATTATATTTTCTTTTTCTTCCAGTTCTTTCTGGACTGCCACCAAACTCTTTGTCAGATCATGTTTTTCTGACACAGCTAAATGCAAGTCAATCTAAAAACAGCAAAAGCACATTATTAGAGGTTAGAATTTTAACACTGGAGGATCAGTTAACCTGTTAATCTATTTGACCTTACATCTGAAACTTCCAAAGATAACTTAGGCAAATTTAGTGGTGGCTAAACACTGTATCCAAAGCAGGAAAAATCCTGAGCACAAAGAGGCAAGACAGGAGACAAAGGAAAGTTTTTAGAGACTAAAAACTACAACCTGAGTGGTAGGTACAATAAATGTAATTTTGCCAACATTGTTAAATTAAGCAGCACAGCCAAAACCAAAGCTTAACGTCTGCATAAGGCATAAGATTGCTTCTCCAGAGTGACTTGAAAGATTAAGGGTCATCTCTCACTCTATCAAAGTTAACAAAGCTTTCTAAGTACTCTCATGTTGATTTACTTTCATGACAGCACTTTTTGGACACCTGCCCAAAAGGAAAATTTATTTCCATGCAGGGTTTCTGAAAGTTGCAGAAATCTCAGTTGTTCTTCCACCCAAAATCCTCAGTGCCAGAACAGAGCTAAGTCCTTGGTTATAAAATTTTGTCAGTGTCATTGGTAGGTCAGAAGGTCACTCAAGTTCATTTAACATGTAATATTATTCACAAATAAACAAGACTTACAGTCATCACCATGGTAAAAAAGCAGTCTGAGTATTAAATAGGAACATCTTAAACACCCATAATCTGTTTCTTCCTTGAAATTTTCTTGAAAACAATTTGTTCTTTAAATCAAGCTTGAGAAACGTGATAATTTTTAAACTAAAATTCTCAGCCTAATGATTGAATGACTGCAATAGAGAATTCTTGGCAGCAAAAAATTTTCAGACAGCCAACTGTGGCATTTTCATTAAGAAAAGAATTCAATGCCTTCAACAGAAAGAAAAGGGGAAAATGATTTGACTAATCATTGTTCCATCTCAGAATGGAACATTGCATATTCAGGAACTTGTAAGCAAGAACCTGAAATAATAGGTCATTAGCAAAGTCCCTTGACCAGCCTCCATGCATTTTTAATGATAGTAAGTCTGGCCTTGAACACAGATATACTACATGTGCAGTAACTTACTTTGTTCTGTTCTGAATGTTCTTGAAGGAGTTGTATTTGTTCAGAAAGCTTCTTCCTCTCTGTAGTAAATTCTTCCTGTAATTTGGAGATCGCCTGTTCAGCATCACTTAGCTTGACTTCCAGCTCGATACGATTTTCAGTCTGCTCATTTACCTGAAATTAAATTTTCCATCATTACTTTTATTAAATGTTATGACCTCTGAAGAAATTTCTTGCATAAATATAAGCAGTTCTAAAGATGGGTTAATTTACTCCTCTAGCTGTCCCAACTCCAAGTGTGTGTTACAACAGGCTAATGCCATTCTGACACAGCATTTGTCCAAATGGTGTTTCACTTTTTGTTGAGCTTTCCAAAGACTTATTCTTAATATAAAAACTCATTCACCCAATATTTGCCTTTCCTCTTTTTCTTCTACAGGAAAAAGGAAAATATCCCGCATTATTTGATTACTTGAACTTCTATGTCTACTTTCAAGCAATCGTTTCATTCACTGCACACAAAACAAAATCCTACTTTCCAGCACTAGCTACAGGCCAAACGTGTGATTGCATTGAGAAAATAACTCCAAAAATAGGCTGCTTACTGTAAAAGTCTGAGGTTAAAGTTATTTTAACATACAATTTATTAAGGAAGTGGTAAGCCCAGAGGACACGTTATCTTCATTCTTTAAAAGGGAACTCAGCTCTCCTGGAAATGGTATTACCTTTTTACATAAAGCAGTCTTTTCACAGAGTGCAGATTCCAGCTCTTTCTCAAGGTCATTATAGGACACTTTTAGAATGTTCAGGATATCTGGAAAGGTTCCATTATCAGAAAAAGGTTGTGCCTTCAGCTTCAACTCAACAACTAAATTCTGCAGCATTTGTTTTTCCTGGTGCCAGCATTCACGCTCTTGTACCATGAGTGTCAACTGTGAAGACAGTTCCTCTGTTACTTTTATCTGTTGTTGAAAAGCAAGATTTTCCTGTATCTTTTCTTCCAGCTTCTGTTTATATTCCATCACTTCTTGAGCAAGTAATTCCCTTGCGTGATCTGACTTCATATTCTCATTTTTTAATTCCTGACACTCCTGTAATAGCATTGTTTTATCTTGCTCAAGACAAGCCACCTGATTATTCAAGACTTGCTCTTTTGCTCTAACAACTGCTTCCTCCTTGGAAGAAAACTCTAACTTCTCACTCATACATTTGAGCTCAGTTCTCAACAGTAACACAGCATTTTCAAACTCATCTTTGATTTGCATCTTTTCTTTCTCCTTTTCTTCTAAAAGCTTTGCTGTAGTCAAATTTGAAGACTCCAGTTGAAGGATCCTTTCTTGCTTCTCTTCTGAATCTTTAGCCAAACACTCTTTTTGTGAGGTGAGATCACCAATTTGTGACTGAAGATTTTTCACCTTTTCATTCATCTCTTCCTTCTCTGCTGTTAATGTCTCTACCTCCGCTTTTGCAGACTCCATCTGAACAACTGCATCTTCTAGATTTTCCTCTGACATTTCCAATTCTCTTTCAAGCCTCTCTACTTTATCCATAAGAGCATCAGATTTCCGTTCATTCTCTTTCAGCTTTTCAGCAATGTGGCATTTTTTTCTCTCATCAGATTCAATTTTTATTTTCAGTTTCTCCATTCCTTCTCGCATTTGATTTACTTCTTCCTGTGCTGAGTTCAGTCTAGCAGCAAGTTCACGTTTTTCTGTTATCATGCGGTCTAAATATCTGGAAAGCTTTGAATTTTCCATTTCCAGTGCACTCAGTTTACTCTGCATCATTTCAGATTCTCTCATAAGCACCTCCTTCTCTTTGTTCAAATCTGCCACTTGGTTTTGGAGTTTTTCTTCTTCCAACCTGAAAGTCAACACCTCCTTTTCTGAACTTTGCAGAAGGTGATCTTTTTCATCTGACAGCTGATCTGTAGTAGACTTTGAAGTCTCAAGCAGATTTGTCTGTATCTTTACTTCACTCTCGAATCTTCTAATGATTTCAGCAGAATCCTCCTTATTTGTTTCTAACTCTTGTAGTTTCTCCTGTAGCTTCTCATACTCTTGATCTAATTCTTTTTTGTTTTCAGACAAAACACTCTGTTCTTGACTAATATAGTTTCTCTCAGCTGTGACTAAAACAAGCTGCTCTTGAAGGCTAGGGATAGTTTTCAGGTTAATTTCCCTGTCCCCTTCTAACTGCTGACACTTTGCCTGAAGAATTTCAGCATTACCCTCTACAGACAAGGCATGCATCTCTGTATTAGCTTGCTCAGATTTTGTCTGCCTCTGCTCATTTTCAGCTTCAAGAAATAGATCATGACAGTCTCCCTTTGTTGCTTTAATATCATCCAGTCTATCAGCTGTATTAGACAAACAAATTTTATTTATATTCTGCTCAGAACTTATTTTCTCAGGTTCTTTTTCTAAAGATAACTGCTGTTTATTGACAGAAACTGAGCACAGTTTTTCCTTTATGCCAATGTTTTCTTCCTTTTCTACAGCAGTTTCTTCTGATTCTGCCAAAGCTGAGTTCTCCAGAGTTAACTGTGCATTCTGAAACTCCACCTGTGAGTTTAATTCCTTGACTTCCATGATAAAATCAACATTTTTGTGGCCTTCTGTTTCATAGATCAGCTTTGAATCTTCAACAGCTTTTTGCTTTATCTCTTCCTGATGAGTTGAGAAATCCTCTGAACTTAGAAGTATGCTACTATTAGAAAATGACAGTGCACTATCGTGATGTGAGGAGCTGGCCTTTTTACCTGACATATTTCTACATTCTTCTTCTATATGAAACTTGTCAGAACAAGCTTCTACTAGTTTTTCTTCAGTGGTCTCAGAAGCATCTTCATGCACAGCTGTCTCTCCTGTAGCCGTTTTCTCCAATGGGATTAGTTTTGGTTTACTGTTTCTCAGCACTGGGGTTCCAACAGGTGCTCCCAGTTGATAACAACTATTGTTTTCTTGCTGAGTGCTCTGCAAAGTTAAAGAATAGTATTAAAATAAATAAATAAATAAATATACACATATAAACAACAACAACAAAAAAGTGAAAGTGAGTCTTAAAATTTTTCTTAAGTCATAAAGAATTGGGACTCTGCTTTCCTATGGAAAGAATTTACAAATTTACACTTACAAATACACATATATTTGGCTGAAAAGTTTTAGTGATATTGAAGGAGAAATTTCATCCAGGTTTAACGAAGAACTAAATGCAAAGATATCACATTCCCTGATATTTTAGGTAAACAGATACCCAGGTGACACAGTAAAAATTAGTATCATTAATGGGAGAATTGTTTCATGTTCACCATCTGTTAGACACCAGAGAATCTTTAAGAGGGACAAGTGCCAGATCAAAGCATCCCTTCACACAGTTACCAGAGATGGATTTGCATATGTTGCTGTCTTACACTCTCATTTGAAAAATAAAAATGGCTGACACTGAAAACTGAGGACTTGAAAAAGGAATTGTGACAGACGGGAGAACTTGAATGATCTGTACACTAAGTACTCCATCTTGAAAGAGCTACAGCTGTGTATGGTGAAGAACTGTATCTCTTTAGGTGTCTGTGTATCAGTGTGAATGCTCTAACTGCTATTTGCGAGCAACACATACAACTGAAAGATTTTATTTTTTCATAAGGAACAGTTATTCAGTGTTGTACAGCCAAAATAGAAATTTTCTAAATGCTCTGAATGTGAGAGTAGTGCTAAACTATCAGTTCCAGGCCCACATCAGCTAGTTGCTGGAGGACTTACCACCTAAAACTGAAATTCTCCCATGCAGGAAATGTACTCTTTAGACTTACTTTCAGGGTGAATTAGAAGAATATATTTGTGTGCACAAATTGAAGTGCTTCTCCATTCTAAATGTTCTGCCACACACAAGACTGTTTACAAAGAACAGTAAAATCTAGCTCATTTGTTTCATGCCATCTACAGTGCTGAAAGAAACGACAGCACTAACTTCCAAGATTCTCATTCTCTTACATATTTTGAAGGAACTGAAGCTGAATTGAAAATGCCTGTTCTGCTACCAGCTAGCTTTGGTTGGCTGTTGAGGTTATTATAGGGAATTAGAGGTGGGAAAGCAGTCCTACTTTGAATGATATGGTCTCATAAAAGAACATGGGAAGTACAGGCACCTTCAACAGCACGTATTAAATCAGAAAAGACCTACACTTGCAAACACGGCACACAGCACACTCACATCAGCTAGCAATGCAGAATACACACTGGCATAGACTTGAAGAAAGAGCAAGAAAGGAGCACAGTGTATTATACAATGCTAACAGACAAGAGCTGCTGACTTTGTTGTTTCTCATAATTGCCTGTGATGCTTAAGTCAAGACTGAAGACACAGATTATTGTTCTACTTTCTCTAAACAGTACCACTTCTGTGAATACAACTTTAAATATATTTCATTTTTAATACGTAAAATCCAAATTTGGCTTCACCACAAATCATGGTTTACAAAAAGCCTTGTAATTACTTACATTTTCAGTATCAGAGCACAGCAGTGAGAGAGAACCTGAATTAAGGACTTGTAGTTGGATACTTGCTGTTGTAAGGTCCAAAGACAGATTATCAGTTTTTTCTTCTTCTGCCAATTTGCACTCCATCTCTGTAGTCAGGTAATTCGGTTTCTGCTGCCATTCTTTCTTATCAGACAGATTTTGTAGTTTATCCATTTCTTTTCTCTCATAAAGCATAATATTTTTCATCTCTTGTATTTCCTCAGTTTTCATATTCTCTTGAATATGAAGTTGATTTTGAAGCACCTTGATGACCTTCTCATATATCTGACACAGCATTTCAAGTTCTTTGATTCTGCCCTCAGGATTAGATTTGCTGGGAGTACTACTCCTGAGCTCTTCAACAGAGTCCAATATGTGGCCGCTATCATCTTTATCATTCAAAACTTTAGCTGCATCTTCTGAAATTCCTTCTACAGAACTTTTCAGCTGATTAATTTCCTCTGTCCATTTGCACACAGCACTGTTACAAGAATTATCACCCTTACCTAATTCTGAGAAAGTGACATCCAGTAAAGAGTCTGTAGACTTAGTTTCATCTAATTTAGACTGTGTATCATTTTGGCTAGAAGACAGCGGAATTCTCAGAGAATCTATGTGAACACTGCTCATACTTGCTGACAGTGCAGAATTTTCTGCCTTCAGTATTTTAATACAAGACTGTAGCTCCATTACCTTTGATATCATACTACAATGCTGTTTATACAACTTTATATGCTCATTCTGGAAACAGGAAAACTTCTCTTTTATTTCTGCAAAGTGAATTTTGACTTCTTCACTGGACAATTTTAAGTCTTCATAGTCAGAACTGGATCCAATACTTTGTTCTTTAAATCCGAATGATGTTTCCTTACTGCCACAGTCCATTCTCAAATTGCTGTTATCACTTGGATCAATAAGTTCATCTTGAAAAGCAGCTTTGTCAGTTCTCAGATTTGTATTGATTATGTTCTCTTTCTCCTCTGCCACTTTATTAATATCTCCAATGCCATTAGTTTCTGAATCTTTAAATGCTATGTTCTCATTCTGCAACCTCTCACAGATTTTCTCCAGTACACTCAGTTTGTTTATTACTTGCAAAGAGGATGACAAAACCAACTCATCCATTCCTCTTTCACCACAATTGTGAGAGACATCATCATCATTATCCTCCAACTGGCTATCTTCACTTGATAATCTAAGATGAGAATATGAAGCTTTCAATTCTTTAACACACAGCAGTTCTCGCTGCAGTGTCTCTTTCTCTCTCACACTTTCCTCAAGTTCTGTTTCCATCTTTTTTAAAGCAGTTTTCAGTTGCATAATTTCTAACCTGTAGTTCTCCAGGGAGATCTCTCTGTCCTCCAAGTCCATTTGAAGAAGCTCAAGATTAACTTGGCATTTATTCAGTTCTATATCCTTTTCTTCCACGGTCTTCCTCAACTGGTCTGAACAAGGCCTCCTTTTACAACTAAAGTCATACGCTAGAGGTTCACTTTTTGTTTCTAATTCCTTCTCCAATTGTTCCTTGCCTTGGATACACACAGTACCATGTTGTTCTTGAACTGCATTTTGCACTGCCTTGACATTTGACGTTTCCTGTTTTACACGGTCAAGCTCAGGAGGGGGCACACATTCAGTGTCAGAAAAACCTGACTGCAGTTGCTGAAGTTCTTGAATCAGATTCTTTTTTATTTCTTCTGAGGCTATTAGCTTATGCAGTATATCTTTATTTTCATTAAGTACCAATTTTTCTTCTTTTTCTAATTCTGCTTTCTTTTCCTCAAATACAACGGTCTGTTGTCTCAGAATGCTCATCACATTCACATTTTCTTCTTCCACCAGTTTATACCTTGCTTGCAAAACCTTCAGCTCTCTTGATATTTCTTCAGTTCTTGCTTCCAAACATTGTTTTTCCTCCTTATGTTTTCTGGTCATTTCAGAAATTATTTCTTCTTTTTCCTTTAAACTATTAGAAATATTTCTGTTTGCTTCCATTAAAGTTATTTGGTTTTGTTCTAAATCTCGGTTTAAATCCTTAAGGGTTGCATTTTCTTCAGTAAGTTCCTCAATTTCTTTGCTATACAAGCAAATAACTGAAGACATGTCCTTCTTTTCTGAACCCCACGTCTCAGACATGAGCTTCAGCTCTCTTACTGAATCTTCAAGGGATTTATTATTAATCTTTAAATCCTGAATCTCTGCTTGTTGATTTTCCAGTCTTTCTCTCAGAGATTGCAGTTGCATGCCCCTTTTCTCAATAATAGCGACTGTTTTTCTTATAGATTTCTGATGTGCTGAAATATCTGCTTGCAAGTTACTCATGTGCTGGTTAGCTTCTGTTACAAAGTTTTCATGCCTCTGTTTTATATCACATAATCTTTCTTCTCGTTTGCTTTCAATTTTCAGTATGCCTTCATCCTGGTGCTGTTGATCTGAGTTCAGCTGCTCTTGAGCCACTGGGGAAATCTCAAGAGAAGAGATCTGAGTCTGTAAAGCCATCAGATCCTTCATTTTTTCTGCTCCCAGCAGAGCTCTTGCACATCCATGACCCTGGTCAACAGGCTTATTTGCTGCTAGCTGCTTATTATCTAGAAGAGTTTCATCCTGACCACTTTGTAAACCACCTTCTCTATCTTCTGTCATTTCGGAAGTATCTTTCACAAGACAGCAGATTTTTTCATATTCAACAAGCAGTTCATGATAATATTGCACCCTTTGTAATCCTTCACTTGCTGCTAATTGCATCTTTTCTTCTAGTTCACCAACTTGGTTGGTAAGCTGTAATATTTTACAGGACATATTTTCTATGTCTTTACAGTACTTTTTGTCAGAACATTCCGCTTCCCGTCGAAGTTCATCACAAACTTTTCTCTGTTCTTCCAATTCTGCACTTTTACATCCTAGCATGTCTCTAAGCTCTTTGATTTCTATCTCCTTACTATCTCTTTCAGTTTCCATCATTTTGAATTTCTCACTGTGTTCATGATTTTCAATTTGCTGCCTTTGGAGAGAACTCTCCAAGTCACTAATATGAATCAGCATATCTTCCTTTTCCAACTTAAGTTTATTTATAACATGATCATTTTCATTTCTCCATTGAGAAAAGGCATTTGTTTCTTTTTTTAATTCTTCACATTCTCTCTGCTTTAATCCAAGGAGTCTCTGCAAAGCTTCCAACTCTTCCTCTATTTTACTTATTTTACAGTCTTGTTCTTTAATATGATTTTCTTTCTCCTTGAGCAGACATTCGGTAGAACATTGCTGCTTTTCCATGTCAGCTAAAGTTAGTTTCAGTTTCTCCAAGGAAAGGGAGTTGTCTTGCTTTATAAATTTCTCTTCTAGTAACTTCAGCTCTGCTTCCTGAGAAGTATTCTTATCTGCAACAGAGAACACCGTCAGTACTTTGCTATACACTACTGGCAAATTTGATAGTTTTGTAACAGAAAAATGACCGCTTACTTTTATTGTTTACTATTATTCTAGTGCAGTGTATTACTCTTAAATTACCTCACTGGAAAAAAAGAAAAGGTTATTCATATATCTTTAGGCTATCAGACACTTTATACTCCTAGACATTTTCCACTTTCAGTGGACACTATCACTTCTACAGTCTGATAGAAGTCTGCACTACAGCCTAGTCAATACATACTTGTCAGGAAATTATCTGTTATTTCTATGCCTCATTTTCACAATTTTTGTAACATTCCAGTATGATCTTCTCACAGATCAATCTCTCTCCACTAGATAGCCGATAAAAGATGCAAACTGCAGTTCAGAAGCATCATTGCCTTTCAGGTGATAAATTTGGTGATTAATTTTCAAGAGAAAAGAATCAACTTCCAAAGTCTTCCTTTGAAATCTCACACAAAGCTTGAATTCCACACATAAGCAATTGGGAATCCATAGCCTTTCACCTGATTCTGCAGAACTATGAAGTATATTTTGTATTTCAACTGAGTTCCTGTAAAAATTTGTTCTCAATTAGGACCAGTCACTGCAAGGAACACCAAATATCCGTGCTTACATAATGTTTTCCTCTTTTTCCCTAAAAGAATTTAAATGCACAATAAGAAAATAGAAGTTTCCTGGTTTAAATATACTCTATGAAATTAATTTTGCTGCTATGGTCAGAGAGCTTCAGTCACTTTTAGAATGACATATCTTCAGAAATTGCATATGTTTAGGCAAAAAATCATTTTCAAATAGGTCAAAGTTAAGAATATCATTGTAATTATATCCCACGGTAGAAATCTTTTTTCTTAATTCACAGTCAGACTTTTACAGTACTGCAGCAAACATGCACTGTTAAGAAAGAAGGGACATGCAAACTTAAAAACATAACTCACTTTTCATCTCTTCTGCGAAACTCTGGCTCTGCTTTAGGGATTGCTTGACTGCTTCTAGTTCTTCTTCAAGCTGCCGGATTTCTTGCAGTTTTTTTTCATGCTGCGAGTCAAGAAGGTTTTTCTTCTTCTTCACTTCCTAAAACAACATCAAGTAAGACCACATTTCATATACTTTTCCAAGAAGTTCAAAGAACTTTTTTCACTTAAGTC
Organism: Coturnix japonica; assembly: GCF_054131305.1. Taxonomy (NCBI): domain Eukaryota; kingdom Metazoa; phylum Chordata; class Aves; order Galliformes; family Phasianidae; genus Coturnix; species Coturnix japonica. The sequence continues at coordinate 18,984,016 of NC_140665.1, read as the reverse complement.
AGAAAGAAGCTATTCCAGACAGCTGGTCTTGTCTTCCAAAGTGCTGCCTGAGAACATTAACTGAATGAGAGCTTAACTAGTTGACAGTATCTCAGGGATGCTGCCAGTTGACATTGTTAGGTGCCCATTGTTTATACACAGCAAACAGCTACACATACCATAGCTCAAGCAGACAGGATAGAACATGTTCTACAAAATCAGGGTCGGATAAATAAGGCTGTTCTTCCAAAAGCAACAAAGGAAACAAATACCCTAAAATGGCATCAAAATCAGAAAGAAAACTGCAAATTAAATTTTTTGCACATAGAGAAAACTTCTCATTAAACCAAAAAAACATTATTGTAGCAACAAAGGTCAAATTTTATTTAGAAGTGCTTATGTGTTCAGGGGGTGGTTTTGCCATTAGGAATACTTTCTTCCAAATAAATTGAGTTTAAAAAATATATATATTTTTTATTATTATGATTATATATATATATATATATATATATATATAAAATCAATTGTGCAATACCATTGCATGTGGGAAATGAAATGAAAGTTCTTGCAGGGAAATGAATCCTTTTTCTCTAAACTCCTACACTACTGGACAACAGATGGCATGGCACTGGCATGGCCCAACTGGAAGCAGGTCGTCTATTATTCATCCATTTACTACTAGCAGATGGACAGCAATTCACAAAAGCCAAGCTCAAGAAACAGAAAGGTCTGGATGAAAAATATTAAATGCTTGCTGGCACGGCAGGCTTGTTTTTGAAACAACATAAATAAATCATCCTCAGAGCATGATTAAAATTGTTGCTGTCATAAACAGTTAACTTCCCTTCTACTCATAGCCCTCTCTACTCAGAGTTTTTAAAAAAAAAAAAAAAGTTGCAAAATTGTCAAGGAACAAAGTTTTCTAGTTATTCCAACAATAATTTCTCAAGTTACAGGTACCAAAACATCCTGCATTCCAAGCACTGTAAGAAAATACAAGTACAGGAACTAAACATGCCTGTTCATTAGAAAACCTGGAGTGATCTACTGACAGAAGAACAAATAAGTTTAAGAAATTGAAATGGCTGAGAAATCCAATTGTTTTGATTCAGTGCAAAACATTCCCAATTAACAGCATTCAGCAAAGTCCAGGAAGCCACAGTTATCAAAGATAAGAACTTTCCATTTGCATTTTCCAAAGCTATAAGAACTAAAATCAATTTGGTTTTGACCCAATTAATCATTCTACTTCTATGATGTTTAACTCAATGTATCCATTCTGCAACTGAGCCTTGGAAAAAAAAATCGAAGAACTAAATTGAGCAACAGAAAATATACACACAGTATACACACAGGTCAGGAGAAACTCTTCAGTGGGCAGACTAAGCAATATAGGGACTGACCAATTTTTTCCACTAACAGCCACAGGTTTGCATGCACCATCAAGATGTGTCTTAAGATGCCGTAACTGCTACACCACAGAGATACCACAATTGCAAAGCTTACTGGTCCTTAAACTAAACATATCTGGTCTGTCTCAGAAGTGCACCTATTTTGCAATATCTTGAAACATCAGTCTTACACAGTACAACACAGCAGTGGATTAACCACCATAAAACAATGGTAAGCTCTGATAGGAAGCTAGAACACTGTTGTAAGATTCTATACCTCTCTCTACAGTAAATCTAAAGACATCACAATCTCTTTCTCATTTTCTACTACTATGAACATTGTGATTGATGATGACAAGCCAGGTCTTAAGGTTTGCAACATACACCACAATATCATATGCAAGTCAAGACAGAAAGAAAACTGCAGCATTACTGTTCTCTTCAAGTACTACCACATCCTGAGATTCAGGTTCTTTATAAGCGTATCAGTCATATTCTGAAACAATATCACTGTCACCAGCTGTTTATTTGTATGGCCAAGACAAACAAATACAAAGAAAAGCATGATCACAGCTACAGACCAATAAGCTGGATAAATGATCAGCACATAAACAAAAGCTGCCAAGAACTTGAAGTAAAGAGAGTATCTCCACAAATTAAGATGTTCTCTGTCAGCAGGATCCCAAGGGGAAAAAAAAAAAAACAAAAAAACAAAAAACACAAAACAAGCGTCCTGTCCCAAGCCTGATTATAATTTCAAAACAAGGAAAGGCATGTATGTAATATTTGCCTGTAATATTTGCTATACATGATTTCTCTTTTTTTCCCCATTCTTTTTTCAGTATGAAAGATTACATTGAGATTGTGCAGAAGCTTACTAAAGGCTTTCCCTTTTGTTATACACTGGAAGAACAGAAGTGTTCTTGATCAGCATTTCCACTAGAAGGCACTGGTTATGTTTATTTACTAAATAAACTCATGCCAGAGAGAACTATCCAGCTCTGAGGCCAGGTGGCATGGGACAGCCCATATTGGTAACACTAAAATCTTGTATCTTCCAAAGCAGGTGGCTGTAATCAAACTGTTTGCTGGGAATGGCCCTTGGCTCACGTGAACTCTCAAACTGTGCCTGGGAATTGTACAAGAGTGCTAGTCAGCTGGGCCAAAGCCATGTGAAATAGTGTTCTAACAATTAACAGTTTAAATAGCCACATTCCAATAAGTGGGAACATTTCCAGACATTGTAATCTACCAGCATGAATGTACCTGAAACAAAGTTTCACAATATACTAAAGCTGTAACAGTTTTAGCACTGATCTAGTGAGGAAAAAAACACCTATGTTACTTCAAATTTGTTCACAAAATTTGACAGAGTTTTTGACAGAAATTATATCGGATTTTATACCTGCTCATGACAACAGGCAATGAGCAAGGTAAGAGTATTTAAATAAAACAAATCTTTGACATAGATTCCATAGGTTTATTTCATAGATTCCATAGGCTTTCTTTCCCTGAACCAGAAGCAGAGAACAAAAATACCATCACATAGTGGTTCACATAGTAGCACATCTGAAACAGCTTTAACTGTAGATTCTCTGCTACAAAAGCAGAACAGTGGAACTGAAAAGACAAAGGCAGGTAAGGCAGGAAAAGATTTCTGCCCCTATTAATATGAGGTTGCATGTTAACAGATAAAGATCTTCCTGAATTCATCTTCATTTTGTAGAAAGTGTTTAGAGCAGTGTGAACATCTTGGATTCCATTTTGTTTTAGAACAATGCAGTCGTTTCTAGACGACATAGTGAGCCTTTGCATAACAGTTTTAATTTTAGTGGTATGCACCAATGGTTATAGAATGTACTTCTACAGTCAAACAAACACAAGTTTTTACTTCAGGACTAAAAGCAATAATATCTTAAAACAAAAACCCAAATTTGGTAGAAGTCTAACATGAACTGGAAGAGTATTGATAGAATTAGAATATTGAATCCCAGTCAATCCCAATCAATTGCACAAGAGCATTAGTGTACGTAAACTAAGTGAAGACCCAATTTTTGTGTTATTAAGATAATTTATAAGTGCCTAAAGATACCTTATAGACAGTCCTAATGTTGACAGATTGGTAATTTATGATAATAACTCTGTTACTACTCTGCATGGGTTACCTCAAAATTTCTTGTGATATCCATTTCCTTTGCCTGGGCTGCTAATAAAGCCTGTTCTGCTCTGCACAGCTTCTGGGTAAGATCACTGGTATCACGTTCCAAGCGTTGTTTCACCACCATTACCTGTAAGAGTATTTAAAATTTACATTTTCCTTTAAAACTCTCATCCAATTCTATTACAAAGGAAAACAAAACTACATTACTTTATTTCACCTTGGACCCAAGATTGCTGCACTGTTGTTTAGAAAACAAAACTTATTGCCTTTCTGCCCCTTTACCTCTGAGAAAGGTAGCGTATCTCTCAAATAAATACAGATGTTCTGAGACAAATTAGTACATCCAATTAGCAGCTACATCACCACAACGTAGATGATACAACTGTGGGATATAAATGAGACTGAAGGCATAACAGCCTTTTTGCTAAGCTGTAGAAATCAGAAATTAAGCACCACAACTACACTTCTCTCTCCATGGACAGTGTTTCAGAGAAACTGAACAGGTCTTCCCTCTTTCAAAATTGTCCTATAATGCTCCAGATTTAAAAGAAAGGAAATATGATTAGCAAGTCAAAACAAGAAAACGAAACAAAATACATAGTCATATTTATAATGTAATAAATCTGAGGCTGTGGGACAATTAAATCAGCTTTCTTATAGAAAGCGCTATAAAGTACCTATTTTTCTACATGAAACCAATTTCTTTAGTCACATATGCTCTAGAAAAATGTGTATTAAAAACCTACACTGAAAACATCTAACACTTCCAGAAATAATGTCTTAGTTCAGCCTCCCTGCTAATGAGCCTTCTCAACACAACTTTCAGACTCGTGGCCCTTAGTTTAGTGAACTAGTTTTCTTACTAGTTCAGCTAGCTCTGCTGCTTTATAGGTGCTTCCAGAAGCATTCTGACCCTTACATATGTATGGTTTTTAAACATCCTTTCTTCTACGCTTCTGCTGTATTACATGATAACTTCCTTAAAATTGTGGCTCCATTACAACTAGTATGATTTAATGGCTACTTGTTTCCAAAACCAGGGAAGAGCTCCTTAACATTCAAACCTCCCCTCACACAATCCCTGACTCTAATCTGGATTTTCAGGACAGTCAGTTCAGTCAAACTGATGTAAAAAGCTTATGCCCATGAACACACATACTTTTTGTTTTCTTTGCTTTTTTAGATCTACTGTCAGTTCTCTGGAGGTTCAGATGTGTGCAAGCACTGCTGTAAAGGAAGTAGCATGACCAAGAGCATATGAAATACAGCTGTAGTTCCAAGAGTCTCTAGATCCAATTACTACCTATAGATCAGCTTAGCTCTACAACCTCTGCAGGTTTCCTGTACAAGGTGTCTCCTGTGATCAGCCATAGTTATTCTTGTCTCATTCAACAGATTTATTTTAGCTGCACTGCTCTCCCTCCCTGTGGAAAGTGGACTAACCCCAGATATTTTAAATCCTGTAATTCATATTTAAATACATAGCATTGCAGTGAGAAATGGTAAATACAAAGCAGCTAATACAAACTGCACAAAAATATTAATGTAAATCCCCACATTGATTATTATTATTTACTTCATGCAGTGTTGTCAAAGACTAATAAATTCTAGCGGTAGTAGAAGATTTTAACATAAAAACCTACTTTGTCAAATTCTGCCTGCAGAGCATTGAAGTCATTTTTGGCTTGCTGTAGCTCCTGATTCAGTTTGTTTCGTACATCATTGTTCTGCTGATCCAGCTTTTGCAAGGAACGTTGCTGACAAGAGAGTTCCTACAAGACAGTGGTAGAGTAGCAAAGAAATAAATACATACAACAGCAACAAGTCTCTGTTTCTGTTACTGGAGCTATAACAAAAGGATACTGATTTGCAGATACTGCCAGCTCAGAAACACTCCTCTTATGGAATAAATAATTTAAATAGAACTTTGGTGTGTGCTGTGAGTTTCTTATAGACAAGAAGTTCTAGTTAGTTCAGTTTATGTCATCTACTTAAAAACTCCATGATAGCAACAGCCATATCATAAAAGGGGAAGGGTGAATACCTAGATCTAGTGAAAGTAACTATTAAAATGCATCATCTTAAAGATGTATTTCAAATAAGAATCACTTTATGCAACAGGTAGACAAAATCAGCTCTTCTTTACTGTTATTTACATAAATTAATTTACATAAATTAAAGCTTATTCCTAAAATAATAACCTGCATGGGACTCATCAACAAGAGGGTCTAACAAAGACAGTCTCTTGTGAAAATGGCACAAAACAAACTTTGTGAAACCTGTACAATACATTTCATGTGGTTCTTTCAACACAACAAGTGAACATCAATTAAGAAAAACAATCATGACTGCAGTTTCCATTTGGTCCTTTCTTTTGCCTTTGGATATTACAGTTGTAATTCTGTATAAATTGCAGCATCAATCTTTGCTAAGCTGGGCATGTAACAAATGCACATTTTTTGCATTGTTCTGCATAGATCCCTATGTAGATAAACCTGTAATTACATTCCCACACAAGAAGGTGACAGAAGCACTGTGCAATTGGGAGGGAAAAGATGTGACAACAGCTCGATGTCACTTTAGCTAATGCTAGTTACTAGCATTGAATAGAGTACATATTAGATCTAAAGAGCTCTTCTGCAAACCTCTGGTCAGGAGTACTTCTTGAGTATACAAAGAGGCCCCTTGCACCCTGGTGAACTTATTAATGAAGAGATTAAGTCAATGTCTTTATGTCCCATAGCAACCCAATAATTATTTCTAAAGCTGAGAGACTGAAAAGACCTTGCCTTCTAAACTGTAAGAGTGTAAGAGAGAAACTACAAAAGAAACCCTTACTTTTTTAGACAAACATTCAAAACAAGAGAAACTTACTTCATTTAGTTTTAGATGTCCAAAAGTTAGTTACCTACCTCTAAGCTTACAGGGGAGGCCCTTTTCCAGTCTCAGCATAAATTCAGATAAACTGTGATGACAAACATCTAAGCAGCAGGAATAACCTGCCTTCTGGAGGTGCCTCTGATAACACAGGTAAAGCAGAGGCCTAAATAATTAGCTTGGACAGATATCTAAATTTCAAACACCACAAGTAAGGAATGATATAAATTCCACCTTTTCAGTTTGGAGATTGGATGTGAACTTTCAAATGAAAATTGACAGAAAACATAAGAAATTCTGTACTGATGCAAGTGCAACTCTGAAACCAGCTTATGTTACCAGCTAAGAAAAAGGCTTTAAAAGCCCCAGGTGTTTGCCATTATGGAAGCTAATTAAACACACTTTGAAAACTCACCTGCCTCATAGAAACTGAAATGGAATAAGAAACCTACAAGTGAGCTTTAAAAGTCAGAATTTGGTAGGACTGGGATTTAGGTTTCACAGAATGAAAATATCCCAACCAAGTAAAATATACAGATGAGAATTTCCAAGATTTTCCATTCTATAATTATTTAAAGATCAATTCCTATAACCACTTCTAGACAAAGTTCTGTTTAATCTTTGAGCTTCTGGATTAGATTTTGTGAAACTGCTTTTTCACTCCAGCATCATTAGCAGCATTGTTCATCAGCCACTCCAGCAGAACTCCTCCACCAGTTATGTAGCCTTCCTAAGGACACCACACAGAAAAACTTTCAAGACAAACAAGTGACACAACAGCAGTTGTCCCTCAGGACAGCCTCCTTCCCAGTCCCTAAGAAAACTTATGATGCCTACTCAAAGTATCATCATCCCTACCAAACCTGAGTTGTCTTTTGGAGTTCCCAGCGCAGATTAAGTTTAGACCTAATCTGAATCAGTGTTATCCTAAACAAACTTCACCATAGAAAATCTCCTGGGCTACTGCTAGATTTTTTTCTCTCTGCAGTAGCTGGCAAAAAGAGAAGGCTAAGAACAGGTATGCTAATCTCATATTTTACCATTTCCTGAACACGCACCAAGAGTAGAAGAAAGAAACAATCCAAAAAAATTTGTTTGTCGTGTGTGAAATGCAGGAAAATTTAACCAATATTCCACACAAACAAATAACAGGGTGATAAAGTTTGAAGTCACATATGAAGCATGTTTGTGGTCAATGCAATTTAGTTTCTTGCAAATTTGCATTTCAACCATGCCTCTCAAACAGACTTTCTAATTACCTAATAATGAACACTGATAAATTATTTTGCATCTCTCTGGCAGCCCTTCCCCTCTGCAGGGATGTGTTCTCAGTTTTTCCAATTACCTTTGAAACTTTCACCTATTAGCAATTAACTGGAAAGTAGTTCCAAAAAAAAAAAAAAAAAAAAAAAAAAAAAGCCCAAAAATAGGCCATGCAATTTCACCTCCTCAGAAAGTCAAAATTTAGAATAAAGTTCTTCTTGTCCTACCTGTTGGTATTCCTTTTCCTTTTCCTTTATTTTCTGTTCCAAGGACTGACGAGCACTCTCAGCATTTTGTCTTTGACAATTCAGTTCTTCTGACAGTCTTTTCACCTTTTGCTCCATTGCTTGGACCTAAAATAATCAAACCCAAGCATTAAAAGTACAACTGAAGTTTTATTTTAGTTCATCTCCATTCAAATAAAAAGACTAATTTCACTTACTACAATTGATCTAGTATTCAAATAAACTACAGTAATATTCTGCATGGTATCAGAAATTTGTAGTAATCCAAGGTACTAAACACAGTTATTTATGTTCACAATAATAATATATATATTTAAAACGATAATATATATACATACATATATAGTTCTATGACAGGCTCTTCAAGGTTAAAACTTGCCACCAGATGTCATTGTTGCTCTACACAATTTAACCTGAAAGAACTCAGAATTCCAGCCAAAATTGCCTGAAGGCCACACATAAAGGATGTAAAGTATTTCTTCGAGTAAGAACCCTTCAGAAAATGGACATCTGCCTATGAATAGTTAGTTACATCTGCTTATGAGTACCTATAGGTAATATGTAAACATTTTCTTGTCAAAACTGGATCCTTAGCAAATGCTCAAGAAAGTTGGTCAGGGTATCTTAATTCTTACCAAAACGGCTGAAAGTTGACACACATTAATACTGGGATTGAACTGTAAGGACAGTCAGAAGACATGTAATGCTATATCTCACCTGTGTGGTGGCTTGATCAAACTGTATCTTCATTTGAGTCAGTTTGTCTCTGGTTTTGTTCAAGACCTTATCTTTCTCTGTTAATTCCTGCTTCATTCTGTCCAGCTGAATTTCAGTCTCTTGGTGCTTATTCAAATGGCACTTTTTCTCTTTTTCTAGAGCTTGCAGTTGTTGTTCCAGGTCTTTAATGTTGGAATTTAGCTCTGAAATTTAAAAACAGTCAAGATTAAGGATATGACTCCATGACTTCCAAGGGTCTATAAATTCTAAAATATTGAGAATGTCTGATAATAACTTAATACCTGGCAAAAACAGACACTGCAAAATGTTCAGCAAGCAGAAAACAAAAACTCACCTAAAACTTTCAAGACTGATGGATATTTGATTAAATCAACCAGTTCCCGCTATTGGTTTTTCCTTCTTTGTTTTTAAAAATACAGAAACATATCTCTGAATATTTTCATTTCAATTCTGTTTATTTTTAAAGTAAAGCACCCGCTACAAACATTTGCTTTGGACAACTGTGAGCCTTTGGTTCAAAGAGACTTTTAAACTACCGAGCATGTGCAAATAGAGTATTTTACTTCTTATTGTTTTTCTTGTCCCCAAAGCTATACATACAGAAAGTAAAACCAAGTGATCCTGTCACAGTATAAATCAGCAAGAATGTGTCTTCCAAAATCAGTTCAATTTTGCGATGAAAAGCATTAGTCAATTACAGAACTGTCATCAAGAATTACTACTAAGTGGTTATACATCATGTTTTAAAGACCTGTTCTCCTGATGCTCAATTTATAAGACTTATGAACAGGAAAGTATAGCCCAGGCTGAAACTTCACATGTATGCTATTAAATAAACAGTCCAGAAAACACAGAAACTGGTTTTAAAAAAAAAAAAAAAAGCCTACAAGAAACACCTAGTGGAAAAAACTGGTCCAAACAGCAGATTTAAGTCAATTACTACCATAACCGAGCAAATATCTGATCATGAGAAAAGATCAGATATCAGGAAAAAAAGTCTTCATGTCAACATGAATAAAATAGGATCATGCTTTATTTTTCCTTTGGATTTTTGGTATCACTCTGTCCTGAGTTTCCTGTAGTGCTTTTCACAGACCAATTTAGTTATGTAGAAAGAATGTTTAATCAATGAATTTCTAAACACAGATACTGCTCAGACAAAAAAAATAAATCTCAATAATTATATTAAATTAAGGAAACAATATGATTGAATTTATCAGTGAGTTGTAATTAAATCCTGAAAAGTTTTAGCTCTGTTTCAAGAGAATTATTCCAAGAGCAATTAAAACCTTATAGAAGGTTTTAATTTTTAATGGTCTTTAATTTTTATATGATGTCCTCTGCTCATACAAAATACAGGCTCTCTCCTTCCAGTTCTCACACCCCTTAGTAAAAGATGCCACAGCTTATAGACAATCTCATATACTTGCTGGTCATCATGAAACACACACAAGTATCCAGCTGGGCTAATTGTCAAAGGAAACAACAGGTACCTTTCCCTCAGTAAGACACCAACTCCAATAACTCCCTTCTATCCACATGGCATGAAATGGCATGAAACCATGAGCCTCTGAGTTTTAAAGATATCAGATACCTTGGTTCTGTGCTCTTAACTGGATGATAACTGAAGAGTTACAATCCTCAAAAAAGCTGTTGTCAAGCTTGCATTTCTCTGATATTATACTTGAATTGGTTTCTTTTTCCCGTGGAAAATAGGGTGTTGAAGAAGCTCTTTTTGCAGGGGTTTCTTGATATCTGGATGGTGTTTTTTCTTGTTGCCATGAAAATACAGATGAAGAAGCCTGATGCCGGGCAATCTCCCTGTGACTCAAAGAGCTTTGTTGAAGATAAGGCTGATTTATTTTCTGTGACCAAGAAAAAAAAGAGGTCTAATTTCATACAGCTGAGATATAAAAAAATAACAATCCATTTATTAATAAACAAATAATAGGTTATGATCACTTCACATTGTAGTTACAACAAACACATCATTCAGAAGTGCAAATTGCTCATTGTTATTGCTACTTTTTATACTACATAAATTAGATTACTTTAATACAAGTGTACCAGGTACTTATTAACACAGATCAGGATCTCCAAAGCAAGGAGTCCAACTAGGTCACTCTGAGAGTAACACCTCCTATTTATCTCTACGGAAGCTACAACAGCCAAAAGAGCACAATAACAATGTTCAATAGAGCAGCTCCTCGGGTACAAAGCACTATTTTTCAACATAGCCACCACAATTAGCCATATATTTTCACATTTTAGTGACAAGAGGAGACTGAATTTAAATGCACATTGCAGTGATTCAGACAGTTCACTATGGAGTGCCCTATGAATTCATTGGAATATATTACAATCATAGAATAACCCACATCAATTATCAAATCCAACTCTGGGCTCCACACAGGACTGCCCAACGTTCATACCTTATGTCTAAGAGAATTGTCTAAACACTTCATTTCCAACAGCCTGCAACAGCCTGGTGCTGCGATCACTATTCTGGAGAGATATTGTCTGTAACTGACAATCTTTATAGTACTATTATTTTTATCAATCGCTTTTAAGACTTGTTCTGACCTCAGTTTAAGGTTATGCTAGAGATTCAGCTGCCACAAACAACAGCTCTAACATAGGAAGCCTTTGGATTTACTATCTGGTAAAAAAATACATACATTTGCTTCATTTTTGAGGGCTTTTCAATCTTAGTCATTTACTGGCTTTGGAGATCCTCTGAGATACTTCCTACTGCTCAGACGTTAAGAACTGTACTGATTTTTGTTTGCTCACTGAGTTATTTCTTGTAACACTTTCAAAACTATTTTGTTATTCTAGAACATTGAAGATGCCCAAAGTGGCACCATTTTCACTTGTCTTTTATTGTCTACCATTCATTGACTTTGAAAGATTTGCTCACCTTCTTAACATTCTTCTTGTTGTTCAATTACACTGGCTTTAGATTATTTCTAAATAGTAATAAAAATATATATATACACTATTTTTTATTTTTTTATGTGAAGAAAAATATATTTATCTTGGTTTCCAATCAATTTTCCAAGTTCAATTAGTAGTAACTTTCTTAGATATCACACATGCCCTTTTCAAAAGATACTTACCTTAACCTGGATGGTTCTCAGTTCTAACTCTAGCTTCTTTCTTTCTTGTACTTCTTTCTTATATTTTTCTTCTAATTCTTCAAACTTAGCATCTACAAAGACACATCAAATACTTCTTCAAAAATATAACTTAATACACAGGCGTTATTTCATGTCACTAATTTGAAGATGTAAGTGATGCTTTGATGAGGTTTTGTTATAAAAAAAACAGAGGTTTTGTTATAAGTGTTCAAATTACTATGTATAACAATAATCTAAGTCAAAAACAGTCTCATAAAGAACACAAATGGCTGTTGACAGTTTTAGTTAAAGCACCTATACTATGTGAAACAGAATAAATTTGTTCTTTACTACATGAAAGAAACAGCTGACACTGTGAAGAACCATTCAAAAAACTATTGCAGACTGTTGATAAATACTTTCATTACTATACCGTGCCCATCAGTCTAGTGCTTAAAAGGTGCTTAAAAGTATCTGCTATAAGATTTCAATATGCACTAATGATTTCTAAAGTCGGAGTTTATGGTGTTAGGAATGAGGCAGCCTCACCATAAGCTATACAATATGGACTAGGAAAGACAGTACATGTGTGATGTTCAAAACATCTCACCTTCCAAGAAAATTGTCAGAGCTATATGAAGAAAAAAACTCATTTACCATTATGACTTTGAACTGGTGTTAAAGGAGCAATAAAACTTTTCTGTGGAGTACCACTGAATGACAAGTCTGCTGCAATCAACGACTGCTGACTTCTCTCAAGCTCACATTTGTATCTGTTCAGGAACAAAGCAGAAGGAGCAGTTACTAATAGAAACTAGAACACTAGAAGTCAATTATGTATTTTTAAGAGCCTGAAATATACAAATAAATGACATGATTTCAAGTACTGAATTTAAGAATCGATTCTGAACAAGAACTGATTTTTGTGAGCATGAAGAGTTGAAGCTCATTCCTGGAAATCTCATAACTAGTTTAGAAGTTATACAGCAATTGCTGCCAATGGAACAGAATCTCAGTCCTGCCTAGCAAGCACAGGTTGACAAGACAATGGTTCCAGGTTGCAGCCCATAATAGTAGTGATTTCACAACTTCCCAATTAATTTATCCTTCCATTTTATAACAAAGTTAAAAATTCTCTCAGTAGGTTGCCATTTGCTATGAAGCAATCAGTTGGTATAAAACAGAACCAAATACAAAATCAAAACTGATAGCCAGTTGAGCTGTACATAATACTTGTAATACCACAGTAGACAACTATGTAAACCACGAAGGAAATTAAAGAATTCAGTAAAGTAATCTTTTTACAGCTTTCAGAATGGATAAATGAGACAAACCCTTAAGCTGTAACCTCTCACAGCCAGCCTTTGACAGCAGATTCATTCCATATTTCATCAGTGTGTTATATTATCTCTACCAACACTGCCAATCACACTGGATTCTTCTTCAAAGAATCTCAGCAATCACCAGCATATGGTTGATGTTTTTCCACATCATAAAACGTTGAAATTTAAACTCTTCTCACAGCAGCGAAATACCTCAAATTTCCCTCATTTACTCAGAAAAGGGTGTTGTGGTTTTGTAATTTTTGCTATTGGTATTCCACATCACAATATCATGTGGAGCACAGAGAATGACACATCCCAGAGGAAGTCACAGTCAGAGAGGAAAATACAGCACGGAAGTGATGCTCATTCTCTCTCTGCCCAGTGGTGGGAATGGGTGCTCCTTCAATATCAAAGTAGGCTCCTTGTTCTTCAGAAAACTCTCTCATTTTACTTATTAGTCTCATTTTTAATTGGATTGTATTATATTGTGTTATCTTGCATTCCAACACCATAGTTAGTAAAATAAGCTTTCCTCCTTAGATTGCAATTGCTCTGTTTGTTTCGTTGAGCCCAGCTCCCATTTCCCTTACTCCTTTTCCCACTGGCCTACTAACCCCCTGTCACAGACATAGATTGATCTAGGTAACTCTGTGACATGGGGAAAGAGGGAGAAAAAATGAGAGGGAAAAAGTAAAGGCAAGAGGAGAAAACAGAAAGATGCCTCCACCAGCTCCCACTTTATTTTCCTCTACAAAGACAGTAAGAAGTATACCTTCCAATAATTGAGGAAAGTGAACATACTTCAGACCACAAAACCAAACATTAAACAAAAGTTTAGTCTGGCATCACAGGCTTACCCCTCTCTAATAATTCTGCATTACTATTATCAGCTCCACACTTCCCTGTGTGTGCAGGACACTCAATTTTATTGAGATGCACGTTTCAGAAACCCTTTTATTTAAGAACAGAGAGTATCTCTCTATTAAAGCGAAAAAGCTTAACAGATGATAACTTCACTGGGGGTGTGGGGGGAACAGGAGACCGGAGAGCAGCCCCATGGGAAGGGATCTGGGGATTCAGAATAACAGAGAATTGAATATGAGTGAGCAGCATGCCCTGGCAGCCAAAAGGGCCTATCACACACTAGGGTGCACCAGACCCAGCCCTCCCAGCCAGGTGAAGGAAGGTAGCGTCAGCTTTGGTGCAGCCTTTCCTTATGCACCATGTGTAGTTGTGGGAACCACATTGTATTTGTGTCTTATAAAGACATAAAGCTATCAGCAAGCATCCAAAGGAGGGCAAGTGAGATGGTGAAGGGCTCAGAAGGCGATGTGCATGATTTATTCAGCCCAGAGAAGAACAGACTGAGGGGAGGCTTCAGATGGCTGACAGCTCCCTCACCAAGGAAGCCAGGAGAAGGTGCTGATCGAGAGCATGGTAACAACAGGGCCTAGCAGGGTCTGAAGAAAAGGTTTTTCTTCAGAGGCCACCCAGAGCAGCAATCACAACCCCGAGACTGTTGGAGTTCAAGAAACATTTGTACAACACTATCAGACACAGGATTTGCATTCTGAGTGGTCCTACATAAAGACCTACATAAAGTTGGAATTAATCTTTGAGGGACCCTTCAGCTCAGGATGTTCTGTGATTCTTTCTAGACAACATACTCACATAAGCCCTGTGCCATAAATGTGATAACATTTACATGTTGAAGTGTTTTTCCATCAACTTCACTGTAACACAGAGGACAAAGCAATAACAAAAACAATTATCTGGAACCACAGCTACAAAAGAGTACAGTTGGATAGGGTACCTATCCCAGTACAAAGGTGGTAGTTGTTGTTATAGTGAAAACATGTTTCTGCAGAGCGGAGACTTCTAACTCTCCCACAAACCTCTATTTTAGTAGATAACACAGCAGGAACCACTTCTTTATTTCATTAACTGGATGTTGTTATTTGGTCACAGCTTTTAGAAGTTCCTTCTTCCACTCCAAGAAATGCCCACCCCTTCTTCCTGCTGTCATAATTTTAAGTAGACTTGATCTTAAGTTACCCATGCACTTCTGTTACAACTCCAAGCCCTTTGCAAAGTATACTTTTGCCAAGTAACTCAGCTGTACTCTTTTTGCTAATGCAGATGTTACCTTTCCTCATAAGAAGGTGGCAGAATTAACCCCAAACTGGGGGCAAACAATGGGTAATCACTGCTTCAAGCTGCACACAGATCAACATAACAGCTCACATAGGCATATGTAAAAACAGGATGAAGTATTGTAATTCTTGTCACAGGATTTGAACATGTAAGATGAAGACAAACTGAAAGACCAAAAAAGCTACATGAAAAGAGGAAAACGGGAGAAAATAACTGACTGTAAGTTAGGAAAAAACAAAGAAGTTCTCACTCTACCTTTTCAGTTCTTGTTCCAATCTTTCAATTTCTTTTTTGCTAGAACTCAGCTGCCCAGACAGAATGTTGACTTGAGATTCTTTTACTTGAAGATCATGTGAATTTTTCTGCTTTGCTTTGTCAAGACTATCACACAATTCCATCAGGCTCTGGTTCTCTCTCTTTAGAATTGCAGTTTCGTTTTTTTCATTTTCAACCTAGTTGGAATAAAGAACATTTCAAAATGCTTAACAACTTATCTACGCATCTTGACTTAAAATAATTGCAGTTCACACACTTATTTTCTTCCCTATGTTTCCAAACCCTATCAGCTCTGAAAACATCAGATCAAAAACAGCTTTCAAAACATCCTGGGGTTTAAACAAAAGCACAGTTCTTAGAATTCAACTCAGCCACATTAATACCCAATTTACTGACTAGACATTATCACATCAAAAACTCATTAGCTCTTAAACAGTGGTCTACAACAGCTTGCAGACTTCAGCGATTGTCTCATTTCTCTTTCCATCCTCTAAGCCTTAGCAATCAGAATACTCTTACTAACTAAAGGAAAATTGTGTTCTCATTTTAAAGGGTTGAAGGTTTGTGTCAGAAATAAGGCCTAACAGCAGAGATTTCCTTCTCCTCTCCTCCAGCCTCTGAGTCAAACTACAGCCACCTGCTGCTCAGCAGTAACTACCAGGAAGAAGGACACCAGAACTCCTCTCACCTTTGCCTCCATCTGAAAAGTATTTGCTGCTGCTTCTGAGTAAGATTTAAAACACATTTATTTGAATATACCCATTCTTTTCAGTATTTCCCCCTCCCCACCTCCCATTTAGAGAGCACAGAAGTTCAGACCCTACTAGGAAACACACAGGAAGGGAAAAAAATAACAATAACCTAGGAAAACTAAGCTTGAGTTTTGCTAGAAAATTGTATCAGCCAAACAGGAATAAAAGACAAACTTTTGCAACTGTATCTAACTTGTATTCTAATGTTGCAAGGCAGAATTCAGGTTATGAGGGTTGCCAGCTTCTTGGCTAGAGGGCTGACAAGGTAAAGCCAGAGAAGAAAAAATCCCAGCCCTAAAGCAAAAGAAAGAAAGAAAGAAAGAAATCCCCAAACACAGATATTTAAGTAGAAATCTGAGATGCATGTAAATTAAAGCAACAAAATGGACAAGTAAGCACACAGACAATATGAAACAGAGGCCATCAGTTGTGCTGTTCTCATGTAAGAGGCCTAGATTCTTAACAGGCATAATAAGGTAACATTTTCTTAAACATAAAGCCTGGGGAAAAGCCTCACAGTAAGCACACATTTAGAGATGGACAACCATTCCAAATACTGACAGGAGGCATAAATGCAATCAAAACTTGATAAAGAGCAGGATACGACAAACAGCTAAGAGAAAGCAATAAAGAGAAGCAGCTTATATTTCCATGGTACCTTCCAGTCAGTCAGTATGAAGAACAGAAAATCAATCATCTAACAACAATCAGATAACAAAGCTTCACACAGTTACTTGCAGAATGGCACTTTAGGGAAGTTAGCACAGTACCCACATTACCTTCTGTTTCTGCTTTTGCAAAGCTGCCTCCAGAGAGTCTAACTGGAACTGCCTTTGCTGACGTTCTTTTTTCAGCTTGTCTACCTGACTCTCCAGCTCGTGGATCTTCTGCAGGACTCGGGGGGCCAGGCCTTCTTTCCACTCCTCCACAACCCAGCTCATGCTGACCGGGCTTTTCCTCTACAAAACAAGTGGTAACAATGCCTGAAAAACAAAGGCAACTACAATTAGACTTAAAGAGGAGGATTATTTGACTCTCGCATGTTTACTTTTTCAGTACATCTACTTTTTAACACAGCAGTGGTTACAGTGAAGTATTTTACAACCTTGCAAGCCTCCTGAGCAAGCTGCCAGCTTCTAACATTAGGTCTTATTCTAACACGTTTCTGTTCAGTTAAGAGAAGATTCAAAAGCCATTCGTGCAAAACAACAGTGCAATTTCAGCCTGCAGCTTTGCTTCACCCTCCACGCGTTCCGCAAAGCAACCCTGCAGAGCTCAGCGCTTCCAATCGCTCCGTTGCCGACAGACGCAGGGACAAACAGCTCAGCCCGACCCTCCTGCCCCCAACCCCTCACCGTCAATAGATCCTACGATGAACCACCGCCACCCGATCCCGCTGCTCACCGCCGTTATTCGAAGCAACCGCTGCACCGGCAGCCGTTGTGCACGCCCAGGCGGTGGCTCATCCGGAGAGCGCTGATTAGCCGCTGCTCCACGCCGGGTCCTCCCAGCCTGCAATGAGAGCGCAACGCCGGTCGGGTGGCTGCAGGGATTGGCTGCTTTGGCTGCGTTCAAACAACATCGGAGGTTGCTCGCTGCAGGGAGCATGTTTCTAAGAAGGGTCAGAACTGTTTCTGAGTTTCTGTTGATAATGAATTGAAAATGAGTTATTTCATACCTCGCAATTAAAGACATTAATTAATGATCGTGAAAGATTGAAGAGAGTACAGAAACCTGCCATTCTTTTGTATATCAACATTATTTTGCACAATAGACTCGTGAGAATTGTGTGTAAACAGAACTAAAAGTAAGACACAAAAATACTAGGAAATGTAATATTAAAGTATAAGACACTAAGACAAATGTTATGAACAAATAATAGCAAGTTATGAAGGGTGTTAACAGCCACCATTAGCTGGCCCATTACTTTTAATTATGTTTACTGCTCTCCATTAGCTCGAATTCTTCAAGTCTTTCTAAAGGTCTTTCTAATTCCTTAATTTGGAAGAGGGAGAGAACTACCTCAGCCTTGTGAAGTGGCTTTTCCTTATCCTTGGAATGTCTTACCAAATGTTAAGAATCACCTTCTGTTGCGTGCATTCCTTCCTATCATTTTGGTAAAGCTCCAAAATAATAAGTACAATACAACAAGCACTGAAGGTTAGACTTCTATTACCAGAAGTGTCCAGTGTCTATTACCAGCTTGTGTCAGAGCAGGTGAAGAAGCAAAAATGGAAATGAATGGTCTTCTGATGAGAAAATCCCAGCCTACTTGGACACTACAAGGAGCAGAAACCAGATAGACCTTTTCCCTCACCTTGCCAGATGTGGAATCTGTCAGGTAAAGCCTATTTCATATGTATATATATACATATATATGTATGTGTGTGTGTTTATGCATATACATACACATCAAAGAGCATCTGAAGAGGTGGAGCATTCTCCTCCACCCAGGCAGAGAAATGGGCCAGGCCCTCAGCATCTGACATGGTTGTAGCTTCCCAGCTCTCCTATCAGGCACTGAGGAGGTAAAAGCTCTGCCAGGCTGGAGGAGAAAGAGAAGAAAGCTGTATCGCTTCCTTTAGCCTCACTCAAACCCCACCCTGTGCTAAGAGACGATGTCTCTTGCCTCTGGAAAATGCAATTCTCTATCTCTGCCAGTGTGAGTAGGTAACTAAGAAGTTAGCAGTTTAGGTGTTAGCACTGGAAATACAAAGTTAAATCTGCACTAATACATCCCAGTGAGCTACTGTCGTAAAATACAGCGCTTGATTGCTCATAAACCCTTAGTTCCAAATGATCCTTCTCCATCTGATCATGTTTCTCCACAAAACCCACACCTTGTACAGTGATCACAGTGAATGTAAAAGCATCATTACGATGCATAGCCTCACACCTTACATTTTTAAGTATCCAGTCTTACGCTCTTAGAAAAGGTTGAACTGTCCTGCATATATATATATATATATATATATATATATATATATACTTAGTTAATTAAGAAAATCAGAAACTAATGACATATCACAAATGACAAACCATAACTTTTTCCACAGAGGATACAGGGCATTTCTGTTGTAAGAACTACATTACTTACCTACTAAGAGAAACCATTACTGAAGTGCTCAAACTGACACCAGTGCGAGGGTCAACAGGATGGACGTATTAGCAGATAAAACACCCACAGCTGCCCTATTGTTTGGTGATCACATCACCTAGTGTGGCCTACTGAGCACCTGGTAGGTTTCCTTGTACTGAAAAGGTGGCTGAGGTTACCTGGCTTGTCTGAGGTGACACAGTGAATCATATGCAGGTGCTGGACAGGAACCCATGGGTGCGGCTCTGTGGAAGTTTAAAACACCTCAAGGCAACATTGCCACATTCATGTGTTCCCTCCTGATCCCCACCTGCACACTGCCACCTGCTTCCTTATGCCAGCTTTGGTGCTCAGCTCAACTGCCAGGAGGGATGGTTCAACTGACAAAGAATGCAACACCAGCCAAAGATTTTCCAGTAGCATAAGCCTTGCACACAGCTTGGGCTTCCAAACTGTTGCACTATGGGGTCAGTCAGGTAAGTACCTGATACATCTCAACAGACTAGGAATATTCAGGCTTAAGCAGGCAGGTGACACCAACTTAAATCAGTCGTAATATTATGCATCAAGACAGTATCTTCCCATGCTCTAATGCCTAACAGTTGCCTATCATAAATGACAGTAAGAATTTTTCCCATAGTAAATGCATTTGTACACTTCAGCCTTTGAATGTAAAGCTGCTGAACTGTAATAATAATAAAAAAACAATTAATGCAAACAACAGTAAAATTGTTTAGGAATATAAAGAAATAAAAATAAGGAGGGTTGTTTGTTTAACTCTTGTTAGTACATAGGAAGGGCAGAGGAACAGGAGAATGCAAACAAAAGGTGTTTATTATTTAAGTGTGCAGATGCTGTCTTGACCTGAAGAGCTGAGATGTACAGCTGTAGCAATGCAGTTACAGTAGCGAAAAGATATTTGTGCCTCTCTTCTTCCTGTTCTAAAACCATCCTGTGCAAGAGATGGTTAATGCAGCCATTAGCATAACACTTACAGAACTAATGTGCACATATGTAAAGAAAATGATAAATAATTATAGCAATTACATTATGATATGACACATCAAGTCTATATTGTCTGGGCCTTCTAATTACCAGCTTCTGAGATGTAAATAAAATTGGAATTCTTTTTTCTTTCTTGGTGGTGAATTCCCTCCCTTTATATTTCTGCTGCCTGCTAGAAATGGCAATACCAAGCATATCTTTCATACTCCAGGTATTTATACTAAAAATAAATTCATTGTACTATCAGATGGTGCAATATCTCGCAGACAGGGAGTAATCAGGTTTCAGCAGGCATTTGGTAAGACACGAGCCTGTTTCCTTTATGGCCTACTCTTCCGTGACTTTCATGGGTCCATAGATTGCATGTTCTTTTGCCACCATTTTTATTAGGATTAATGGTACATGAGTACACCTGCTCTAAGTATCATCCTGTTCAAATGAGAGAAAAGCAGTTAAGAAAAAAAGTACACTATGTATAAACTAAAAGCTACCTGCCTTTCGCAGCCATTTCTGCCTTCCATCTCCATCCCTGACTTTTTAAAGTGAGGCATGTAGAAAGTGCCTGCTGGCAACTACGTTACCTCTTTGGCTTGTTGCAACTCTCTAGAAAAGCTGTATCTTCTGTCAATCTTCAGTAATTTCCTCACTTTATCACCTTTAAATCTTTTACTTATTACTAACTTCTGTTTTCCTTAGAGGCTTTTGTCTGGATGATTGCCTTCAGAAATAAGAGTTATACTTCTTCGCTGACTTCTCTGTTCTTCCAAATTCTTGAGCATTTGTCATACCTATCCTTGCTGGATCTAATCTTCATTTGAATATCCCTTTGCCATGAAGTATCTAAACTAAAGCCTTGAGCATTTACTTTGCGTCTCTTTTGATTTCTATATGTTTATATTACAAATGTTACATAGAAACTTCATTTCTAACAGTTCTGTATAACTGCTACATTGTTATTATCTTAAATTCTGTACTGGCTTCCTATTTTGTACTTGTATAGCTGAAACCTTTTATCACTTGGTAATTAGGAACGTCACCCTGCACAGTTCTTGACAGACTAATCAAAGCATTCCTTAGCCTCTGCTTATTAAGATTCTCTCTAAAATCTTCCACTGTATTCCTGTTAAAAGGCTGACTAGATAAGGTAAAAGTATGTCTCTACCTTACACACATCTTAACCATCTTGACATTACTTCTGCCATATTTACAGGCAAATTTTAGGGTGAATGAAAACTCATTCAACTAATTGCAATGGGAAACCCATCTCAAAGAGTCACAGTTTATGACCATGAACTGAAATGATCCAATTGAATTTTATTTATTCTATGCAAGGAGAAGATGACTGCATTCTACATTGTAGTGACTTTGGTTACCATTTGATCTCCTCACTTAACTCCTCCCAATTTCAACAGTTCTATTTATATTTCTTATAGCGTTTTTGTATTAATACTTTCCAGGGAAATATTTGCATGTGTTTTAAAACCTTCTAAGGTGCATGAAATAGTAGCATACAAAATAATACTTACACACTCTCAACATTCCAAATTTATTAATAGGAAACTTGTTCTGAGTGAATTTGGACTCAAAGTAAAATGAGAATCAGGACTCTGTTAGAAACAATACAGATGTTTCAAAAAGGTGAGGCCCATACAGCTAAAACTTTGGTCTTTCACAGTGCCCTTCAAGGTTGATTTTAGAAAGTCTTTAAATGTTAAGTTTTACAAAGCTCTCCTATTCAAGCATGGTGTTGTGCTGAAACATCAACAGCTCAATTCAGGTTACACAAGTTTGTGACAGTGTCCAACACAGACTTCATATAATGACATAAACTCCTTGCTTTCTCAAGAAACAGTTTATCTTGGAGTGGCATTTAGATGTTTTCAAACCTGGATGCTCACAATCTGATGTCTAAATCCATGCCAACACACATAAGGATTATGACTATCAGAAGTGAGCAGCAGCTAAAATATCTACAAATCAGTTGTGTGCTGCTAGGTGTGCCATGTGTCCCATGGATTTATGGAAAAACTGAAGCACAAGATATGCTTGTGCTAAGCTGCATTGACAAATTGGATCCTGAAGCCACAGGCTGACAATTTTTGATTGTCAAGTTGCTTTTATTTATACCTGCAATGTAGACTTATTATGCTGCCATTCATCCAGGTGTTATATGCACACATGGACTGTGTTACATAATGGGGCAGGAATGTATGTATTTAGGTTTATAATCATAATCTTAGATTAGTTAATTTAACTTCTACTGAAAGCTAGTGATTTTCCCCCCAGCAGACTGCTGTGTCTCAGAAATCTGAAGATCCAATGACTACTGTAAATGATACATTTACAAGTAACCAAACTGTTAATCTATGAAAATGGAAAAACATTACTCATTCTGTCCTGAACATTACACTGTTTTAGCTTGGAGTGCAGTTACAGATGCATAGAGAAATATATCACTAGTGTTGATTCCATTGGCAGTGCTTATAATCATGAAATCTAAAGTTCATTATTTTACTCGCAAATGTTAAAATGTTTTTCATTTAGCAGCTCTTACTGCAGAGCTAAAATGAGGCACAGGTATTCAGTAAGTCCTCAGGCAGACTATAAGCAAACTAGAATATTCAACAAGCATAGTTTATTTGCACAGATAATCAACGAAGGCTTTTTCTGGTCTGCAAAACTGGGTGCTGGCTTGCCTGTGATAAGCTGTAGAGTACTACAACATGTTAGCTCATGCTTGGTGGCAACAGGTTTGTTTTCCAAGATTGTGTAATCCAAATTCCTTTCCTAAGAGATGACTTTGAGAAGCACCATTAATTGGAATAATTAATGAGAGCACAGAATACTAGAGAAGTAAACTTTTTTTTTTTTTTTTTTTTTTTTTTGCTTGTGGTAAGCTTCAAAGATTGAAAGTATCAATTTAACAAGAATGAATATGATTTTAGGAGAAGGAATTTACATTAGCACACTAAGTTTCTGCTTCTATTACAATCAGGTCAGTGTACCCAGCTGTAGCACATGACAGGGATTTTAGGAACACAGTTAGGGTCACATTTACAATACAAATCGGGAATGTGTTGCAACTGCATTCTTTGATTGTAATGTAGATGACGGTAAGGCTAATTAAACATCATCTACCATTCACAGGAGAAACCACCAGCTGTTGCTTAAGCACAGCTTAAAAACATTTTTATACAAAACAGGTTATGACATGGTTTCACCAACCAACAAGGACTGAGATTTTTCCATGTTATAACAAGACCCAGGAATTGCTTGAGCCTCGGTTTAAACACATTCAAAATATGTTTAATACAGGTCTTGCTCTCAAGGTGCTAAGATACTTAAAAATTAATTGCACATGACTCTTCAGATAACATTGACATAAACGTTTACTGAATTTTGACCCTGATAAAATCAATTTTCTTCTGCTGATAGTTAAACGTTTGGTTAAGCTGAATGGCGTTGGGCTAAAACATATCACAAGGGTTTTGAGACAACATCCAAGCCTGTCTCATCTATTATTTGGACTTACTTTTTCTTTTAAATAATGTACATGTCCTATACACTGCCTTTCATCTGCAAATCAAAATGCACCTTCTTGAGATCACTATCACTATGTCAATTTTCAGAGAAGAAAACTAAGGTACAGGGATGTGCTGTTACATGCCCCAGATCACACAGAAGACTAGTAGCTAAGGCATAGACCTCTGTCAGTAATTTTTCCCATGTACTCTACTGTTCCATGGAACATCTTAGTATAAGAACCCTGATGAAGTTGTAGAAGGAACTGATAGTTAAGATATGTCAGATATACCAAAGCTGAGATAATATTTTGGAAGTAAATTCCATAGATTATTATACTAAGTCAACAACGTTATTTAGGATTGTCACCTTTTCAGCCAAATAAAATAAAATAAAATAAAATAAAATAAAATAATAAAATAAAATGCTGTAACATGATTCTCAGTGGCACAGAAAGATAATATGTAGCCCAGGCTACGTGTTACTGATAGAGGATTAACCCATCAGTTTTCTGGGCAAATTTCAACCAGCATAGAGTTTTGTATCATGTTAACATGAAACTTTTAGAACACCTAAATCTGTTTCAGTATTTTATGAAATCACCCTCCAAGAAGTAGTAAGAACTCTGTTTTAATCCCAGAGTCATGCACTCCTAGCAGCTCTTGGGGTAACAAAGCTGTATGTAAAGATTCAAGGTTTCAACAGTCTTAGAAAGGAATAGTAGCACTTACAACAGAAATTTCCTTGTGGAAGACTCCTTGCAGCAACTGACTATAATCTCAATAAAGCTTTGTACTTCTAAAGCACCTCCTGCTACAGTCACTGAGAGTATAGTATAATATAGACATTGCATTAAGTAATCTCATGAGAAAAAGTGGTAATCTTCACCATTCCTGGTCTCAGAATCTTCTCTTCGTTATTCTAGGGAATCATGCTGCAGGTAGGCAATGCATAAAACCTCCCATCCAGAATTTGTGAACATGCTTGTGTTTCTTGCAACTTCATTTGCAATTAAGGTCACTGAATAAGTTTTCTTCAATTGCAGACCATGAAAGTAAAAGTGGCCAGCTGCTAAACCACAAACTCACGTTGAGACATAGCTGCAAAAGTCAATCCTTACCATCTTAAACACAAAGAATTTACGCCTCTCTCACTGTGCAGAGAACACGACAGGAATCTAACAAGTTCAGTCTGAGTTCTGGTGCACGATGCTTTCTCATGCAGCTTTCCACTCGGGAGGGGGAAGCTGTTTACTGGCATAAAATTGAACTGTGTAACTTCAGAGCATAGCAGATCTGAGTTTCATCTTATCATCTGACACCTGATGGTGCTTCCAGATTGCTACTGAAAGCTCTGTATCTATATGTGGTCTAATCTAGTTCAAGTAACAATCTTAAATGGTGTCACTTCTTAATGCCTCAGTGTAGCCCAATGTAAAATGGGGATAATTACTCACTTCATTAAGGTCTGCACTTATAAAACACTTGAAAGTCTTAGATGAAAAGGACTCGCCTTGCAAAATGTAATTATACTAATATTATGCCAGAGGTAAGGCATGGGCCCACGATTCAATACACAGTATTTAAATACAATTACTTATCTATCAAAATCAAGAATCCACACTATTTCTCTCTCACTCAGCTCTTGATCCTCTTATCATTATTAATCCGATTAATACCGACTCCATTGAATCTATTCACATACTCCTTCAGTAAAATGTACAAGCAGCAAAAACATTCAGCAACTAAAAAATAGTTTCAATCCTCAGTTTGTACTATTTTTTTCATAGCTTTCCAGTTTGTAGAAGTCCTGTTGTCACAGTTTTAGACAGACACCTCCACCTGAGGTTTACACAGGTGTCCTACTAGTATTTAGATATACTTATGGGAATGTGGGTAACATTGCAATATAATGCAAAAGGAATTGCAAACTGACCATCAGCTATGACAAGCAAGGAGGCCTCATGTCATTACTAACTGACCAATCTTAGGTGTTGTGGCCTGGTGCTATCTGGCCGAAGCAATGATGGTGCTCCTTGCTTCCTACAACCTGCTGCACTCTGCCCCTTCTCCTTGCAATAGGTATGGGAAGGGCTTTCCCACAGCTGCCTAACACTAGGCATCCTGAATGCTTCATGCAGTTTGAAAGGGCTGACAATAGCAGGACACGGGGAAATGGTTTTAAGTTAAAAGAGGGAAGATTTGGGTTGGATGTTAGGGGGAAGTTCTTCACTAGGAGAGTGGTCAGGCCCTGGAACAGGCTGCCCAGGGAGGTTGTGGATGCCCCGTCCTTGGAGGTGTTCAAGACCAGGTTGGACGGGGCCCTGGGCAACCTGATCTAGTAAAGGTGTATGTTTGGTGGCCCTGCCAGTCAGGGGGGTTGGAACTACATGATCCTTGAGGTCCCTTCCAACCCGGGTCATTCTGTGATTCTGTGATTCTGTGTGAGTTACACGAGGAAGGCAGAGGAAAGCGCAGGAGTTTCCCGGCCCACTCCCGCCCAGCCTCCTCCGGCCCCACGTCGCTCCGAAGGTGCTCGCTCCGAGCCGTGCCGTTCTTCGCCCCCACCCCAGCCTCGGCCTCGCCCCTGCTGGGGCCCCGCCGCCGCGGGCCGGGACACGTGCGCGGAGGCCGCGGCCGGGCCGTCCCCTCTTCGCCACGCGCGGAGGGAGGCGGGGAAGGGGCGGGCAGGCGCTGCGGATCTGCCCCAAACTTGGCAGCGCCGCTCTCCTTGCGAAGGCTGCTGCCGGCGGCCGCCCCCATTGGCAGTAGCCTGCGCCCTCCTCTTCCTCCCTCCTCTTCCCTTCTCCTCCTCTGGGTGGGTTTCTGCCCTCCTCTTTCGTTAGGGCGGGGGGAAAAAAAATATTTTTTTAAAAGAATTAAAAGAAAAAAAGAATTAAAAAAGAAAAGAAATCCCAAGTCGCGTCCCGACGTCTCCGGGCCCCGCGGCCGCAGCGGCCGCCCCACATTCCTGGCATTCCTGGGCCGTGACTCCCCGCGCCGCCCCGGCCCCAGCCCGGCCCCGGCCCCGCCGCCTCCTGCTCGCTCGCTCGCCCCCACGGGCCCGCAGTCCCCTCCCTCTCTCCCTCCTGCCCGCAGCCCTCGGGCGACGGCAGCAGCTCCGGGCGTCCCGGCCCCCCGCGCCGCCGCCGGCGGCCCCAGCTGCGCCCACCCCGCCGAAGTTGCTCGCCGTGGCCGGGCCGGGGCGGCGGGAGCGGGTCTCCCCGCAGGGAGGAAGGCGGCCGCCTTCCGGGCCGGGATAGCGCACGAAGCCGGAGTCGCCGCCCAGCAGGTAAGGAGCCGCCGCCGAGTTGGCCGCACTTGGGTCCCGCCGCTTTCCGAGCCGTCCCGGGAGCGCGTTCCGCTCCGTGCTCCGTGTTCGTCGCTCGTTGCGCGCTGCTCTTGCGGCTCCTCGCCTGTTCGTAACCGACGAAAATAGCTCAGCTCGGGCAGGGAGTGCCAGGCGGCCAGCTGCCATCAGCGGGCTCGGACAGCCCGGCCGGCAAAGGGCTACGATCTGCGGGACACGCGGCGCTGGTGGGTGCTCGCGGATCCTCGGGTTCTATCGCCGTGCCCGCTGCTCTCTCCGACCCGGTGCCTTCGCCTTTGTTACTGCTGCACCGAGCTGTGCCTGGGCGGGGGGCAGTGGCACAGCGGCGGTGCCCGGGAGGGCTCCGGGCTCGCTTTACGGAACGCGTTTGGGATGGGCTTACATAATGTACGTGTGGCGTGTTGACTGACCGTGTGCTGCCGTCTTCCTATCGAGAGGGTTTTATCTGTGATTTGCATCACGTTACCACATGCTTCTATCGTGAGCATCTCTTCGGTTGTTGGTAACTTTACCGAGGTGGCAGCAAACAGAGGTCAGTAGAAGCTCTGATTCAACGTGCTGCCGGCCCAGAAAGTTTTCTGGGATTTCTGGCATGTGGCCTGAAACCATAGCTGAAAGAAATCGTTCTGCCAGAAGCCGCTTCTCTCTTTTCCTTGGAGCTCTTAACCACTGCTGGCTCCGGCTATTCCAGAAACACTGTTACATGCTGAAGTTCCTTGGAGCCGGGGGAATCTGCCTGCAAAATGGCTCCCCCCACCCCCAAGTGCCACCTGCGGCTTCTCCATCGTGGGGAAGGCACTTTGGGGGCCACTTGTCGGGCTGTGATGTTCAGTCTGCGGGTATCACACATCCCTCACTCTCCGGAAGGTCAGTGACTGGCAGGCAGCGCTCTTTATGCGGTGTAACATTCGGCGTGTTGGTATCAAAGCAGTGCAAATAAGCTGTAGGCCCTGCTCTGTTGCTGACAGCACTTCTCTGAACTTTTTGTTCAGAGGCTGTTCAGCTTTTCAGGGAGGCTGTGCCAGAGCTGCTCGCAGGCAGAGGGCACTTGTGTGTATGCAATGGGTGGCAGTAGGAGCACTGGGAGCGCTGCCTGCGTGGCCTCATCAGCAGGAAGGTGCTCCCTGGGCCTGTGGCCATCTGGTCCTCTATGGTACCTGTGTGCGCTGGGCTTGAGGGCATGGCTGTGGAGTTGCCATGGTGTAGGCTGGGGCTGCTCTCTAAGCTTCTCCATCTACACTGGTGAATGGTTTTAAGCAGGTCTGATAAACATTTTGGAGATAGCAGAAGAAATAGTTTTGGAGCAGAGTTGATTACCTGGTAATCAACCATGGTGCTTGCCTTGACCGCTCTCCTTGTCCATCCTGTCAGTCACTTAGCACAGTGTAAGAGGGGATTGGCTTCCTGCAAAGTAGATCTGTTCCCGTGCACTTAGCAGATCGCCTCGGCCTCCAGTGGCTCCTCCAGTCTTGAAGAAAGCATTTGATATATATATATATATATATATATATTTAAATATTTGCTTACGTACTTCTGCTAACTATGCTGTTTCTTTGTTCTAAGTCTGTTTGGTACCGCTGCAGCCTAAGGGGTTAGTCTTCACTTGTTTCTCCTCGTACTCGGTAAGGCTGTGTTTGATTCTGTGTTTCTGATGTTACTGCTGCTGATGTGCAGATCGTAGCAAGTTCTCAGTGGGTCACAAGTCTTAGTCCTTCAAAGACTCACCCATGTGCTTGAATTCATATTCCTGAATGCTGCTTTGGAAACTGTGGAATTTCTTTATTATTAATAGCTACAGACATGTACACAAGAACTAGGCTATAATGTTTAGTATGCAAAATATTTGTGCATGTGTATCCAGCTCAATTGTAAGAAGATTTTGATAAAGGCTAAACTTCTATGCTAAAAAGTCTCTTTGATGTCCAGGTCCACTGCAATTGCATAACACCTTGGCCTACTGCCCTCTGGAGCTCCAGAAGAGCAGATCTTGCTGACATGCGGTGGCACTGAAGTTGTTGCTCCCCGTATGAGGAATCCATGCTTGAGGTTCTCTGAAACTTTGTCTGAAAAAGCTCTGTTCCATCTCGGCATGTTTGCCCTCCTGTGCCTAATGCTGGAGCAAACTCATGGGGTGATTTTGGCTGCCTGTGTCTGTGCTTCTCTATGTGCCCAGAGCAAGCATCATTTGTCCACCCATGCTGCCCAGCTTCTGCACAGGGCTGCTGCACAGCCTTCTGGTTTGCAGCATGCTCTGAGTTTATAAGGTTACCTACAGATGTAGGAACGGGCCTTAAGGTAGAAGCTGTCACCGATCACTCTGCCCTTGTCCTCTGCCTTGGGCTGTGTGTGTGTGTGTGTGTGTGGGGGGGGGGGGGGGGGGGGGGGGGGGGGGGCGGTGAGGATGACACTGGAGTGTCAAAGGATTGAGTTGTGTGTTAAAGTGTCAGAAGGGTGGCATTAGGCCTCGGTAAGGTTATGGGAGTTATCCTGATTGGTCTTCATCTCTTTCAAGAAATAGTGTGATTCCAGTGGGTTCATATTATGCCTTTTACTTCTAGTTTGTGCACATTATTGTGGTTGAGTTACTTTCCTTTTGAATCAATGAGGATGATTTTCAATAAATTTGCTATTATTGTTTTGTTTGTTGACATATAGTAGAACGTTTTTTTTAAGCAAACTTTATGAATTCAAGGGTGGTTGTGTGTAAAGAAACAAAAGGAGTAGAAAAATTATAATTTCCTGATCTTCAGCTGTTAGTGCATACTATAATGAAATTCATCTTAGGGAGCTGATGGTCAATTGGAGGTGCTGTAACTATGTAGATGCAGTGGTTAACCTTCTGAGCTACACTGATTGGAATTTTTGGCTTTAGATACAGAGAAGAGTTTAAAAAGAAAAAGGCTTCAAGATTGCTCTTCAAAGTATTTCCCAAGGCCAGCTCTTATCAATGCTGGAAGTGTCCCCTGGAATTAAGGTCTCCAGACTGATGCAGTGCAAAATGTGTACATAAAAGGAACGTGCGTGCTTGTTTTAAAATGTGTTTTCCGCTGTCGTCGTTGTCATTGAAGTTAGTAAGCATTATATGTATTATAATCCACTATAGATGAACAACTTTTGGTTAAAATTTGAGACTACAAATTTGCCACTGATTAAGCATAAATTTAACTAGCTCTAAAAAGAGTTTCTAAACAGAGGATTTTTCTTGAGAGAGTCAGGTGTGTGAAATGTTGGATGGGGGTGATATCCTTGGGAGAATGCTGCCCTCCAGCCCACTGTGATGTTCTGTAGCATGGAGGCGTTGCTAATCAGAAGTTTAGATACTGACCTTTGTCCAGTGCCAGGCTTTTGGAAACTGCAGCCCTGCTTCCTAGTTCTCAAAGAATGCTCCTTTCCTGTTTATTTCACCAGTACCTTGCTGAAATGATGCCCTTTATGACTAAGAACCCTTTTTCTTTTCCTTTATTATTATTATTGTTTTATTTTATTTTATTTTTTTTTTGGTCTGTAAACCTTAAATTACCAGATGATGTAGAAACAACTCTGAAAAGAGGGTGGTGAATGTGTATGTTGGTGATCTAATAAACTAGGTGAATGATGCTGTGCCAAAATTTGCTAATGATGCAAAAGTATTTGGATTAGGCAAGGTTGAAGAAGACTGAGAAATTGTAAAGGGAATCCAAGAAAGCTGGGTAAAAGGGAAGCATAGCAGATGATGTCGATAAATTCAAGAATATGCATGTTGGAGGGAATAATCACGTTACTCGTTCATGTTACTGGACTGTAAGATAACTGTATTAAGGTAGGGAGGAAGAGTTCAGCAGTGTTTCGTTTGACCCTGTGTACCTTCTTAATGCTTAGCATCAGGCAGAAGAAAACAGCTGTGGTTGTTGTGAAATGCTGTGGTAGTAACACAACGGAGATTATTAAACATTCTCAAATTCTCAAATTCCCCTGGAATACTAAATTTGTGATCTCCTATCAAAGAAGAGAGACTGGAAAATACTTATATGTAGTTGAACTGAAAATGTTAGTGTAGTATCATTTCAGGGGGATCAATAAGAGGAGGCAGGATAATAATACACATACAAAATAATGATCGTCTCTTAGTAAATGCTGGTGCAGTACGCTGTCTAGATGTAGGGAGTAGTCTGTAAGGCAGCATGTATAATAGTGCCAGATCACTTTTTAAAAGTTATTTTTTAATGCAAATAATGATAATACTTGTTGTCAAAGGAGATCATACAAACCAGCAGCCTGCTAGGATGAAAAAGGAAACTGACTTGCTCATAGGGATGGAAGGAACGGTTCCAGCTATTAGCTGAAGGGATGCTAACCATGGTGCTCTAGGGCATAAATCAAGCACTATCTGACAGGGATTAAGAAATTTCCCTTAGGACAGATCATGCTACAAGTGTCTATTGTGATGCTTGTTATGTTTTCTTGAGGGGATGTAGGGCAAGCTGCTGTTAGAAGCAGGGCAGTGGCAGGTGATCTGTCCCACTGTAGCGCTTACTGTAACCCTCTGCAGTGGTTCTACTTCATGCAGGTGGAATTGAAATAGCGTGGTTTTTATATACACTCAGGCTTCACAGAAAGTTTATTTATTATGAATTGATTTTCTGACTTCCCTACTGAAAGGGTGAAAGTTACTTTGAAGATGGCGTTGCATTGCTTTTCTGAACTCAGAAAATGAAGTGAATGGAAATGCGTGTGTTTTCATGCAGGTACATCAAAGCGTTGCCTTTCTTTGGGACTTGCTTGAGTCAGAGCACTAGCCTTGGCTAAGCTGTCTGTGTAGGAGAAGCTCGAAGTTGCCAGCAGTTGCTTTAACTTGTGTTTGTGCAATTCTTTCAGCTTTTACAACTGAGAAAATAGTTTGCATTCCTTGGGTTTTTTAGATTAGCTCTTATCGTAGAACTCCCTCTTTTGAGAGGAGGCATTCACTACCTTGTAGATAAAATGCCTTTAGCTTTTTATTGATGATGATAATTAAGCTAGGCTTTTGGACTAGCCTGGGCAAAATCAGGGGGCTTTGCCAATCAGAGATTCAACTCGTAGGGGCCAGATCCTCTGTTTTACAGCTACGACTACATGATGTTTTTGTGGAGACCCCTTCTCTCAGCACTTTCATTTATTCTTTCAAAGCAAAACTGCATCCTGCTTGCAGTAGAAGCCCTGCAGTTCCTGCATGTGTGATATGCGGTGCTTATCTCAGGTCCTTTAAAGCTGAGACAATGTGTAAAGGAATTTCTACACAAAACTTTGGGCCTGTTGTTCTCCAAGGTGGAGGGAGAGAAGAAGAAAAAGTTAAATATCCAGTGTCCAATTTTATCACATGTTGAAATCAAGCATGTTTTCTGTTACCTTCAGTGGGAACAGAGCTTTAAACTTCTATCCCAAATACAGAAAATACAGATTTCTGAGAAAATCTGTCTCCTCTCTTAAAAGCTTTCTGAATGCTCAGCTTGAACAGAACTGCCACAGGAAGGAGAATCTTTGTGAGCTTTGAGGATGATGGGGGTTTATTTCAGAAGTCCTGGGAAGGAGGCACCTGAAATGATCAGAGCTATTTTATTTTCCACTTTCCTGTCTGGCACACTTTAAGGGAGTTGGAGCTACTAGATAGGATGAGTTTCTGTACCCATTCTTTTGTAAAAATTCAGTTTGTGTTCAAAAATTATTTAATTAATTTAGTGGGAAAGAAGTTGGCCGCTCACTTAAGATGAAGGCTAATGCAGTGTTTTGCTGGTAAACAGAAGTATTAGCAGAGCTTTAGAGCTCAGAATGGAGAGTAGGCAGGGCACGAGCTTCTGCTTGTGAGTAAAATGGCTCACGTAGACATATTTGAGTGTATGTCCTGTGATTCCACGCACTCTTGCCAAAACTGTGTTGTGGGAATCTGTGATAGCAGAGGAGGTTAAATCATAGTATTGATACTTGCATGCTGCTGCTTCCTGCTTTCGTGTATTTTTTTATGGAAACAGAAAAGCAGTGGCAGGGTCTTCTTGCAAGTTTGCTTCCACATGCCCACGTTTCCCTTAGTAGCTTGGTGCCCTGCAATGTATTTGTGTGTAGTTTGAGATCTTGTTCATAAAATAGAAAGAAAATATTGCAGGACAGGATTATTGAGGGAGATTAACGTTTACCAACCACAGATTAAGTGTGTTCATTGCTACTGACTTCACTTCCATTTTTTAAATAGAAATTAACTTACTCTCTGATGACTGGCAGATAAAAGCTACAATTTGAAACTCAGAGCTAACATTGTGTATTACATGTCAGAGGGTGTGCTGAGGGAACTAACATGCTCTTTGGATTTTGGTTTCTTTGGCCATAGGCTGTACTTCTCTGTAGCGGATACATTTCTTATGTATTTTTTAAAAGAATTCTATATTTAGTATATTTTCATAAACCTGTGCATTTAAGGGTATTACTGATCCCACTTCAGGGTCTGACCTTGTGAAATGATGAGTGTTTCCCTGGAGGCACCTTGAAGGAGAATGTCAGCCTGGAGCAGGAGAGTCTTGCTACTTGGTCTTACTTTTTGGTCTCTATTGCTGTTGTACTCTGTATTCTGGTGTACTAAAACTGTTACTCACAGAACATCTCTGCTTTTGTAATATACGTTCATGTGCATCACTTCACTGCTGAAAGAAAACATTAAGCCTTGCCTGATGATGGCTCAGATGTTTCATATGATGCAAAAGTGTTTCTTTTTCCAGATATATTGATATATCCTTACAGCTTTCTTATAACCTGATTTATATATGAAGATCATCACCCATGTGCTAATTAATCTGTCAAAATGTCTGGAAAGGGGTGTATACACATTGCAGACAATTAGGTGTTTTGCTACATTAGTCAGCATTGTTAACCTCTGTTGATATTATATAAGGTTTCTTTCCTACTTTTGTATTTTCAGCTTGTGTTCCAAAACACGTCTGTTAATGCAGAGCTTAGCTTTTATGTTAGCAGTGTATGTTTAGTGTACCTGACAAGTACCGCTAACACGCTGCATGCTGCTGTGAAATTTTGCGCTTCCTTTCTACCCCCTCCAGAGTAATGTGTTGAGAAATTCATGAGTGCAAGGCTCCAATCTTGTTGGAGCTCACTTAGTACCGTAAATTCCACACTAATAAAACTGACTTCAGAAAACAAGTCTACTGTTAAATACATCTAAATTTTGCTTACTCTGTTCTCAAGTTTTTGTTCATAGAATCACAGAATTGTTTGGATTAGAAGGGACCTTAAAGTCTACATAGTTCCAACCCCCTGATATGGGCAGGAGCACCTCCCACTAGACCAGGTTACCCATGGCCTCAAGCAGCCTGGCCTTGAATGACTCCAGGGATGGGATATGTATGTCTTATATACGCTATATATATGTATATTATTTATATAAGTAAGTAAATAAATATATATATATGCAATGTAAATATATGCTTCTTTGTCCCTCCATGTTGTACGTCAAACAGAGTGATGGAGGATGGAATGGATAAATGGCATTGTAGATAGCTGTCTTGAAGACTTGGCCCACCACAGCCTGAGAGCACTGTGGTAACAGTTTGAGAATGGAAGGGGTGTTAGTTTTGTTAGATACCTTTTAGAGAAGTTAAAAAATGAGAATGAAAATAAAAAAGATGTTTAAA
The DNA here is from genome assembly GCF_054131305.1 of Coturnix japonica. Taxonomy (NCBI): domain Eukaryota; kingdom Metazoa; phylum Chordata; class Aves; order Galliformes; family Phasianidae; genus Coturnix; species Coturnix japonica. The sequence continues at coordinate 18,949,133 of NC_140665.1, read as the reverse complement.
ACTTAATTGTTGAAGAGACCCATAGATAATATGAAGATTATTTAAGATTAAGACGGAATTCAAACTGCTTACTAGGAAAAACTTTCTGGTTGTGAGCTCTATGATTTAATGGTACCAGGTTCTCAAGACTCATAGCTTTGCTATGGGGGCCAAGTTAAAATAACCCTAGACAATCATTTAGAGCATTCCGTGAAGAGGTTAAGCATCTGTCAGGAAACCGGACAAGGCTCTGGCTCTGTGATCAGTTAGGTCCCTTTCTCCATAGTGATTTGAAATTTAAAATACGTGTATATGTATTTTGAATATATGAATATATATATATATTCACATATTTGAAATAAAAAACATTTGCCCTTGGAAAAGTGATTCCTTGACTTGGACATAAAGTCTGTTCCCTCTCTGCAGTTTTTCTCTCTCAGATGTTAAAGATATGTCCATGAAATGGTGGCTTATAGGAGGCTCAAAAATGTTAAATTTGATTGCAGTATTTGTCTGTGTATATATTTACAGGGTGTGAAACTTTCTGTGTCATGTGTTCAATGATTTGTGTGCTTCCCTCTCTTCTTGGCTGAAGAAGTAGCTCTGAGAAGCCAGTGGAAGTGTGCACAGAAGGCATCACTGAGCTCATGCGTACAGCTTGTGTACTAAGTGTATTTAAACATTCATGCATTAACTTGCCAACAGCGGGAACTTCACAAGGACAAACTGTAAGGTCAAAGGAAATGAGAAACAGTAAGGATGCCCGACTGCTGTGTCTGGTAGCACTGAGCACTGTTCTCTCCTTGTCCTGTCAGGATCATGGTGATAACTCAGTGTTTTTTCCTCTCGTGAGGAAGGCCATAAGGCATAGTTACTGAGGCTTGGTTAGTTTAAATTCAGATCTGGAGATAGCTGTGGAGAGACATACTTAGATAAAAGGGGCTTGGAGTCTTGTGCAAGAGAAACCAGTGTAATCCAGACCACTTCTGATGTGTGAAAGGCTTAGCATTGCAGTTGTTTATGGAGATGTTGGCACTGTGGTACACGTCACATTTTATGTCATGTTCTAGGAGTGGGAGAACTACAACTCTGTGATTCAAGATCAGTTAATCCATACTTATGTGCTGGAGGTACAGAAGCCCAACCAGCAAACATTCCATCCCGGAGCCTCTGAGCGCATTGACCAAACTGCAGTGTTCATTTGAGCAGAAATTTGAAGGATGGGGACACTGATTTGTAAGAGGAAATAAGGTTTCTAATGTGAGCACATGAAAGTGACAGTAACTCTTGGCACTTGTGGTGTTAAGTGCTATTGTATTAAGCATATGGGATCATGGCTTGCAGAATGAATTGCTCTGATTTCTTATAAAACAAAAAGCTATAATGGTAATGTTGATGTGCTTAGATGTCCCTTTAACACTCTTTTTAGCTAGATCTGGGAACAAGTAAACACCTCAAATAATTTCTGGTTTTGTCATCTCTTTGGTAGTGTTCTTGCTTCCTGTGTTATGAAAGGCATCATTAGATTAGCTGTGTTTAAGCTTCCTGTCTCACTGGGTTTTTTCCATTAAGTTTACAATCTCTCTCAGAATTTACCAGTATAATTTTATATAATATATAAAGATATAAAGATTTTACTCAAATTATCTACTTTTTCTTGTCCTGTGTGATGATTTTTTTTTCTTCCTCTATGTCTAAGATTCCTTTCTAGATGATACTTTCTCAGATTTCATTTAATTCAATGGCGTATGCTACTGTGATAACATGCAGGCAAAGAAAAATAGTACAACATCTGGCTGTATCTGGTACACCTGGATAATTTGGGTAAGCCAAGCAGCCTGCTTAGCTGTATAACCTCTTATTCATGGCTGTGAACCACTGCTTTCAAATGATGTTTTCTGTGTGGTGCATGTGCTGCAAGAGCAGCACACAGTACCAGATTAGTGATTTCAGTTTTTAGAGGTCAAAAGAGAGCTGGTCCTCAACGTGTGGCATCATGGTGTGGGTTATTTTGGTTGTTCTGGGTTTGTTAGTAAAATGAATAGAAGATTTTTGTTGGTGGCAGAGAAAGGAGCAGACCTGACTTTCAAAGATGAGAGTTTATTTTATTATATACTTCCACTTTTTAGCATCTCTCTACAGGTGAGGGGGTGAAAAAAAGTATGAAGCTGGCTGAGCACTTTTGAATCTTGGAATGTCAGCATACTCTTTTACATATTAGCATATTCTCTTATCATTCATAAAGCATAGGTCTGGGGCTAAAAATAATTTGTGCTGGATTTCAGAGGTAGACATTACTTTTCAAAGTAAAAAGTAAATCTAGATAGGAGACTTTAAAGCAAAAAAGCTGTGTTGAATTTCCAGAGCGGTGTGGTAGGACTCCTTTGGGACATTCCTGTATTCTTGCAAGGGGCAAACATTTGGCCAATACTTTGTGTCCTGCTCAGCCTTTTGCATGTCCTGTCTTGTTAAGTCTCATTTTCTGTCTGTAAGCATCGCTAATAAAGGGATTCTTTTGATTGATTTCCCTTGCTGCTGTGTCACACTCTGGTTCCATTCATCAGATATGCTCCAAATACTTCTTTTCTAGAAATCTTTGGAGATGAAGTGATCTTGAATTCTAATGAACCTCTGGATGTGTATAAGGCCATTTCTATCAGGGTGTGTGTTTGCCTATAACATCAGTGAGTTTGAAACTCTTAGTGTACGTAAAGATTGAAGAGTAACTCTTGAATGTGAGTGCCTTTAAACTTGTTTTTAGGTTTTACCCTTCAGATTAAACTTGTTTAGTTTGGCAAATGCAGCTGCTGGCCTGCTATTGATGTTTCTGTGTGGATTTCACACCAGCTCTTGTGTTACTGTCATAGAACTTGAATTAGCACCCCTTGTGTTCTTTTAGTCCTGAATTTGGGAACCCTCGGGATCAAATCTTTAAATTGGTTTATTTTATTTTATTTTATTTTATTTTATTTTATTTTATTTTATTTTATTTTATTTTATTTTATTTTATTTTATTTTATTTTATTTTATTTTATTTTATTTTATTTTATTTTATTTTATTTTATTTTATTTTATTTTTTTCACTATTTTGTCACAAGCATTCATGTTAATGCAACTTCCTTAATTCTACCCTTTCCTATTTCTCTGAGGTATAAAATCTTCATCTTATTTCACAGTGATAATCTCTTTTGCACTTACCATCATTTAATTTATTTGCTCTTTAGAGCCTTGTGTTATTTTAGGAAGTAACAGGTTTATTTTTTGCATTTTTAGCCTATGGCCAGTTTGAGTGGCCTCTTTTTCTCCCTCAAAAGGCCAGCTTGAGGGTCATCCTAATTGATTGCTTTCACTCAGTTGCCTATGTTATGTTCTTCATTTGAGCATCATTGTCTTGATCGTAATTAAACAAAAGCCCAATTAAGTCTCATGTTATACCAGGGAAGTAACTTGCCAGAGTTTGACAGCTGAACAAAGGGATTTTAATTGACAAATTTCTTCAGAGGAAGATGTCTCAATGGAGGTCTGTAAAGCAGAGCATGCAATTTGAGGCACTTAGCAGCTATCACTTTTATATCATTTTAGACCTGTGGCTGTCTTCCGCTTTGCTGTAAAGATGTGAATCAGAGCTGGGGAGCTAATTTCCATTCTGGCAATGGTGTAAATGCCTCTCTGAGATTCGGCTTCCCAAAGTAGGAGATATGAGAGAATAAGAGAGCACTTAACTTCTTGTAATACGTAATACTTCAGCGCAGCTCCAAGTAATAAAAAAGCAGGATTAAAATTCTTATTTATTCTAAATCTGAGTTTGCAAATCCCACTTAGCTGTTGCTATTGTATTTATTACTCTCAGTACTCTTGTTTTAGAAGCTATAAATCTGTAGAGAGTCACTTTAGGAGTGGGAAGATGAAAATGAATTAGAGCAGTGTTTGTATGCTTTTTTACCGAACTGTGGCTTGCATGGCTCTTTACATTTATCCTGCTGAAGAAAGTGACCTTAGAAAGGCAGGGAAAGGGGAAGACATGCGAGAAAAGCAGTCCATGAGAAGAGTCTGCTTTAACAGATCTTTTTAGAGTATTTGTGGAACTACTGCATTATTGCATGAATGCTCGTAAAATGTTAGAAATAGGTTTCCAGTTGGGTCCTCAGCTTTTTCTCCTTTACTGTTCATGTTTTCTTTTAGCAGTCGCAAGTATGTATCAGTATATATCAAAACCAAGATGATAATTTTCAACAGTTTCAAGCACCAGATACGTTATTATATTTGGTTTCCATTGAGCCATAAACACTCTTTGTCCTTTGCCTTTTACTAGCTATCAGCTTGGCTGTTCCTTGTGGACAGGAAAGCTGTGTTTAATGCTTTGTAAAGTAGTCATCAGTTCCTTACTTTTATCTCTGTTCAGCATAAATTATTTTCAGCAAGGCCACAGAACTGTTTTGGCCAAGATTTGCAGGTGTCCCTTATGGAGAGCTATTTCAGGATAAAGGCTTAATCTTACTGTTACTTTCATCCCCTTCTCTCTATTTCATCTCTCCTTGAAGAATGCTAATCCTGAATGATAGGAGACTTTGGTTGGTCTCCTCCCTTATCCATGTTTTGGTTTTTTTTGTTTGTTTGTTTGTTGTTTGTTTCTTCAGTATTCATAATTAACCTGCAACTGGATAGGCTGAAGCATATATTTTTTTTTTGCCCTTAAGCTTGGAAACTTGGTGTGCGTTGGCATTGCAATATTTCTAAGGGGAAATTCAGCCCCTAATTATCAAATTAGATGCACATTCTGGTTCTTTGGCATGACTTTACTCCTGCCCATCTGTTAGGTTGGCACTCTGCCCTTTTAGAAAGTAACCTACCAGTTTTAGCTGAGCAGATGAGCCAACCAAAGATAGGTTAAGAGAGGCAGCCCGCAGAACACTTTATGTTCAGTTCCTCTTGCCAAAAGCTCTTCCTGTTTGCTAACAATGTCAGCTTAAGCCCATATGCTTCTTTACATGGGATGACATCTGTGCAGACAGATGCCGGCATGGCAATACAAATGACATTTGATAAGAAGGGCATATGTTATGGAACCAGACACCACTATGAGTTTAAGATCCTGTCTATACTGTATGTGTATACATTGATCTGTAGATTGCTTGTGTATTTTGTTGTGAGAGAGCATTTATCGGTCAGGGTAGGACTTTCCAAAGTGCATCAGAGCATGTGACTTTTACATGTCTAGGTAGAAGAGACTGAAAAAAGCCATTCTTTTGGTGCAACTATTTTGCCCCTTTGCTGGATGAGGCTAGATTTTTCACCACTTAAGAGGTTGCTAAGCCTACTTTTCTCAGCTAGCTCTGCTTTTTGGACTTACTGTATGAAATAGCATTTTAAAACAGTTTTAGTTATGGGAGACTTTAAAGAGATAGCATTAAGCTGAGTTCTAGTTTTCTTTATTAAACCATATTTCACATTCTAAGCCTGTGTAAGCCAGAGCTGCTTATTTTTCTACTCCAAAAATACTTTTTGTTGTTGCTGTGTGTATGGTAAACCAGTACATGTACAAACAGAGAGAAACATGAGGTTGTGCTTGGAGCCTTCCAGACATGTGATGTTAAAGAAGTGATATGCAGCTGGAAGGGGGGACCCTGTGACCATCAGAGGTTGGTACTTGGTTATGGAAACATCTGGTACTCTGGAAGTATTTTTTGGCATTTTTTGTAGCTTTTAATTTTATATCTATATCTATATCTATCTATCTATATATAGGTATATGGGACTATAATAGTTACAGAAATTGACTGTTTTCATAGCTCTTACATTTTGAAGTCTTTTGGATGTATTTGAGAACTTGCTGCATTTTTCCAAATCAGGTGTTTGATTCTGGTAATTGTGGAGAGCAAGTGACTTCTGAGTTATCACTGTTTTGCTATTGATTTTTGCAGTATTTTTTGGAATGGCAGCTCTCATTCCTTGGTTGCTTAATACTATTGTTGTATTTGCTAACTGAAAGAGCTCCAGACTGAATGCGGTTTGTTGAATTTACAGCAGTGTGGTGTGGAAACCAATCTGTAGGAAGAGGATTTCCTTAATTGTACTGATGCAGCCACTTTCTCTACAGAGCTTTTTTTTGTGCATTTCCATAAGTATAGTTGTACTTCTAGTTTGGATGAGACAGAGGAATTCTCCAAAGTCTTGAAGACTGTTGGTTCCTCTGGTTGGTTGGGGTTAATAATAAACGTTGAGTACCTCCTTCTACTCTTTTCTATTTTGATTTATTCATCTGTAATACAGAGCGTGTAATAATACCCCTACTCTTCCCTCCTTCCATGTGCTTGCTCCCTCACTGTGGCTGGAAAAAGTACAGCCAGGACTGGATATTATTAAAGTTGCATTTATTGACTCTTTAAGTGCCTCCATCCAAAGTGAACAAATATACACTATCCTATTTTATTCTGAACCTGATTTAGTAGCTGCAAAATGGAAATTCCAATAGCTGTCCATATAAAAATTTATGGAATCATAAAAATCATACAACCATTGAAGTTAGTAAAGACCATTAAGATCATATAATCCAGCCATCAACCCACCACCGCCAGTTCAAGAGACCCAAATTAAGTTGTAAGGATTAAGGCATGTATTGATGTTTCTTCTCTCACTTCATTAAACTGCTAAAAATCACTCCTATTTGTAAAATCTGCATATTTGTATTAAATTTCCTGAGACTGACAGAGAAGAAGTGTGACATTTGATGCATTTAGTGGCAGTGTTTTGTGTACAAAACAAAAGTAGGCCTTACTTTGCAGGAGGTTGAGGATACCCTTGTAATTAACTTGTCCATGTTTTGGTACATAAAGTCTGGCTGAAGTCTGCAGCAGTTTCAGTTATCCTTGGCTCTCTATGGATATGCATCTACAAATGCTTTTTCCTATTGGAAGATCAAAAAAGCATTCTATTTATTTGGCTACGTGATGGATGGCTTTAAGTTGCTGCTTAAGCAAAGTAGCCAAAAGGAAAGTTTTGGCTTTGGCTGGCCTGCAAAGTATTTTAACAGCAACATTGCTAGAGACAGCAGTCACCACTAACATGGAAGAAGCTTGCTGCAGCCTCCCTGGTTCTCAGCAGGTTGTGTGATTTCAGTGGGAGCGATTTACCCTCTGTTTTTTTCCTTTGTGCAGTGATTTTCAGTGTTGCTGTGCTTTTTATAGTTAAATGTTCCTACAGAGAGTGTATAGAGAGTACAGGGTTTTTCTTGTTGTTTTGTATTGTTGAGCCTGGAAATGGACTGTTGGTTATAAGGCGTTGTGCAAGATGCTTTAGTAATGGGAATTATCTTTTCTTTAGTATTTTCTTTTAGAAGGTTGCTCTTTCCTCCTTCTTGTGTTGTTGTTAGGTGCATTCAGCCTGTTGATTTTCTGTTAGTGCTTTGGTGTCCCACCAGCTGTCAGAACAGGTCCTCCAGTCTAAGCCAACCATCTGGGCATTTGTTGTGATTTGAAACATCAGCACTCAAAAGAATCCTGAAGAAATCCACTGCCCGTTATTGCCAACCCAGCAGCTGTGTGAAAATTCAAAGCTCTCGACTGACACACACAAGAAACAGTTTTCATTTACAAAAGCTCTGCTTCTGGTGCTTATTATAGAATTTAGATGTTAGGAGCTTCCTTGGATAGTTCACCTCTGGTGCTGATGCATTGCTTTGAAAAGTGTATTTACTTGCTCTTCTGGTACAATAATATTAGCTATGTAGACAGGTAAAAAAAGATTTCAAACTCATACAGGAAATTCCATTCTCAATTATTTTCTTTACAGAGACAGCCTGTAGCTTGTGGTACAAGAGTTATGGCATTGCAGATCTCTCTTAATGCTATAGATCCTAACCATGATTACTAACGATATTAATGCTCTGACACAAACCTTCCACTGCTGTGATCAGTTATGCATAGTGCAGGAGATGGATGAGGAAGGAAGGAAGGACGGACATTGGCAGCTAGACGGTTACTTGAGGAGCACGTTAAGCACCTGACATCTGATGAGTCATTCTCCAAGTATGTGTGATTAAATGATGGTTAACTGATTTCTGCAGCTGATGAAGACCAAATATATCTGAAATGTGGAGTGCTCTATTATTGAAGATAGTAGGAAATGCCTTGTGACCTCCCAATTGACAGGCCTCGCTACAGTATAACTGACAGTCTGCAAACAACATTGGCCACAATAACAAGCTTGTGCACTAAGTATATGTGATGCTTGCTAATATTAATAGCATTTTGATTTATTTTATTAAAATGTTGTTAATTTATTTGTAATGTTGATAACTCAGTGATATTTGCTGCATTTGTCTTTTGGTTGATTCCCATCTGGTGAAGTCACTTGCCTGTTCCAAAATCCCCATGCAGTCTTGACTAAAGGTTTCTTTGGGTCTCTGTGGTAAAAACAAAATGCAGATGTTGAGCCAATGCGTTTCCTATGATCCGTGTGCTGAATATCACAGAATCACAGAATCTTCCGGGTTGGAAGGGACCTCAAGGATCATGAAGCTCCAACCCCCCTGCTTGGCAGGGCCACCAAACTTCCACATTTACTAGATCAGGTTGCCCAGGGCCCCATCCAACCTGGTCTTGAACACCTCCAAGGACGGGGCATCCACAACCTCACTGGGCAGCCTGTTCCAGGACCTCACCACTCTCCTAGTAAAGAACTTCCCCTGACATCCAACCTAAATCTTCCCTCTTTCAACTTAAAACCTTTTCCCCTTGTCCTGAACAGACTAAGAGAAGTTCAGTTCTCTTGTGCAAATGCTGTGTAGGTAAGGTATAAGCATATGTCATGGTGAGATGTGTTTTGTAACGCACCTGTGTTGGGAACATGGGCCAGGGACTGAAGATGTTTAACCTGTTATATGCAATAGCAAAAGGCAGAAGTTGCCATTCTTAAAACAAACAAACAAAAAAGTGTCATTTAGCTATATCAGCTGTGAAGAGAGAACAAGAAACCACCAAATAAGCCTCAAACAACTGTTGTAAATGAGTAATCATTTTATAATGCAATCATGGTTATAATCCTGTATTTAAGTCTAGTCCAGGCACTGGCAAAGAGGTCTGTTGGAGAGGAGCTGAGGGGAGGCCACAGGGCAGCTGCAGCTCCTCACAGGGAACAGAGGGCAGCGCTGAGCTCTTCTCTGTGACAGCTACAGGGCAGTGCTTATGTTTTGGTCATTTTGTAGATGCCTTTGTATCTTTGAAAGGAGTTATGACTATTGTTTCTGTTATTGTATGTACTTAATGCACAAGCTTCTAGCAGATTACCATTGTTAGACTTGCATCTCGTTAAACAAACATAGATTGAAACAGATTCCATGACTGTAAAAACAACCACTCACAAGCCAACTTCTTTGTGCATGTGGGTTGTGTATCATTTCCCCTAAGGAATTAACAACATACCTTGAACTTCACTTTTTAATTTGACTGAAAAAGCGAGGCTTGCATACAGAAGAAAAAACACCCTTCTGGACTCTAATCTCTTGATCTCCATAAAATGCTTGAATTTTTAGCTTTGATAATATATGAAACAAATCTGGTGGTCTGTAACATTTCTGAAGTGCATTCCCTTTTTTGTAGCAAAAAGGAATCAAAGTAGACACAAAATGATGTATGACAGATGGGTTGGTGCTGGTTAAGAGTTAGCCCTCAAGCATGAAGGAATTCCTTAGCTCTAAATTCTGCCTTCTAATATGCCAGTGGGAAGTCATTTTGGTAGGCTGATGATTATTACTGTCCTGATGTTTTTGTGCCAGTGTGGTCACCATGCATTTTGTCAGGCCTTTTGATACCAGAGAAGGGGCTACCCATAAGTAATATCAAGAAATGGAATGTTTGGGCTAACAATTTTGCACTCAGATGCAAAAGATGACAGATGATCTGAAAAATGCATGATGTCTTCCTTGTTCTTGGAATCGGGAACTGATTGAGATTCAAAGTCAGGGAACTGAAATGAGAAAATGAATATTACAGTCACAGCCACAGTGTAGGTTTTGCAGTCAGAGAAACAGCTTTGCAAAAGTAATAGGTGCAAGGGAGAATAAACTTTCAATTCAGTTCCCTCTATATATTTCCAGGGGAAGATAGTTTTGGGATGCTTTGGGGTTCAAACTGGAACTTCCTTCCCTTCTATGTTCCTTCGGGATAATAGGAGAGAATAGAGCCCTGTTTCCAGCACATATGTATAGGTGAGGTGCTCTCCAAACATGTTGTAACTACTCTGCTGTAATTAGGTCTAGTGCAAGGAGGTTCAGACTCTGTTGTTGGTTTCATTTATTTATTTATTAGGTCTGGAAGGGTTTAGTTATGATGGTTTATTTGTTTTGGTGTTCATTTCTGTTTGTTTTTAGGTTCAGTGGTTTGATCTTTCCATAGTAAATATCTCATACAACTTGCATGCCTGGTTGCCTGAACCTGAAGCAAAATATATGTGTTTTAGAAATGTTTTTAGCTGTTAAAGTAGGTATCTGCCTCTTGTACTGAAGTGCTTGTCCCTGGTACTTTTCCAACCTTTACAAACTGATTTAAAAATAAATAAAAAAGATTGGTAGCAGGGCTGCCTGCCTGAACAGTCTGCTTCAGAAATGCCTGTATGACTTAATCAGAGCAAGAAGTATCTCGTACTAGCAATAAATGGTGTGTGGATTGGATTGGCAGGAAGTGGGACCTTGGTTAACTTCACTTGTGCGTTCTGCAAACCGAACCCCACACCCATGCTGTTGGTGTTAGACTTTAAAGTTTTGTTGGCAAAGCTCTGCCTTTTAGGAGTCAAGTCATAACCACAATAGACACAGTTATTCTGATGAAAAGCTCTGTGTAGTCTGCCAGTTCAGTGAAAGCCTTTGGCTTATATCTTGTATTCCATTCAGGGAAGATGCTTGGCTACCCCTTACCTGCCCTGTGCTGCCTTCTCCATCCTCACAGAATTTGCATCTCCACAAAGTGGGATTAATCGAGAGAGCACTGCTGCAGTCCCATTCAAATATTGGTAAACCATGAGAAGAAACTGCCATTGTCACAGATCCTAATCTCTTTTAGTACATAAAGAGAAAAGCACTACCAGAGGAGATGAAGATTGGGTGTAGAAATTATATGGAAAGGATAACGCAAGTTGTGTCAGAAGTGCCAACACTTCTGATGAGATTCCTTGGGACTTGTCAGCTTTTGTGCACCAATTCTGCTTTCTCAGTGACATGTTTTTGCCTGGAGGCAGCAGTAAACCATCAAAATAAAACAGGATATCCTGCCTTGCCAGGGAGAATGTCTTCGGGATTCAGGTCTCCCAAGGCTGTGACTGACTGATGTAAGCTATTCTCAAGTGGAACCTTCAGTTTTGGAGTGATTTTTTTGTTTGTTTGTTCTGATCTGTTTTTTAAAAGAAAAAGTTGTATGCTTTTTGCATACCACCAACTGCTCGTGGAAGATAAGGAACTGGAGCAGCCACAGCTTTAGATTTATTGCTATGGTTGATTTCCTGTTATTTTTAATAGGATATGGCCCCTCTGCTTTTAAACTACTGAGCTGTATCAATGAGACTGAATTGCATTTTGAACTACTGTGCCTGTAGGTTTTCAAACACATGCTCATGACTGGGGTTCAGGTGCCTGGAGCAGGGTTACGGCTGGTTTAACACTCTCTTCATGTTTGCAGACATGTACGAGCTGCCAAGGACGGGGATTTTTAGGAGACAGTGTTTGATTCGTTTTAAAGTAGTATTGTTTGCAAAGTAAAGCAAACGAAAAAATAAACCTTGTGTCAAGATTTGCTCTGAGCAGACAGTCGGGAAACAAGGGTTACTTGATTGTTCAGCCCCAGCCTGGTTCACTACATGCTCCATAAATCTGGGAATTTGTAGCTGGCTGGAAGAGAGATTCAGGCACTTAAGCATGGTTGGAGCAGTGGGAGGAAATAGGCTGGTAAACTTTTAACAGATAAAATTGGGGTTAAATACCAAGATTTTAGTGGAGAGAAATGAGTGTTGCATATCTCTCTTGCACCTCATTAATTTTATTTAGGTTCTCATGACTCTTTTCATTCAAAGCACTTTGAACGCTCTGTGTATCTAGTCAAAATATCGCTGTGTTCTGATGTGTGATAGAAGTATGGAAATGGTAAGCTGAGCCAGGCCATAACAAAGGGAATTAGGGGAGGGAGGTCAGCTGGTCTGTAGTTTGTATGGTCCCAGTGATACTTAGAGATGGGGACATGAGTGCCCTGCGTGGGATCCTGCTAACTCCATGACATGCTTGTGCATTGTGTAATGTGGTTACCCTTCGGCAAGCTGAATTCATAATTTCAGTTGTTCAGTAACAGTTTTGACAGTAGTAAATTTCAAAACTGCATTTTAAAAATGCTTTGTTCCGCATCTTTTTGGTTTGTCTTTGTACAGGCTTTTTGTGCCTTGGTGGACTTGGGTGGTTTCTTAGTCCTCAGGACATCCACTTCATTTATCTAATACTAACGAGCAAGGAAGATGATTTTAGTTATTTCTTGGGATTTAGCATTAGCAGCTTTCCAGTATGGAAGATACATTTTCAGTGTCCACCCTTAAAAAATCATATGCCCTGTCTTAATTTGGATGCTATATATATAGCATATATATATATATATATATATATATATATATATATATATATTAAACCTTCTGGATATCTTCAATTAATGACGTTGTAAAGAAATAAAAGCAAGCATTTAAGATCATTTTAAGATCACACAGATTTGATTTGTCATTATTAGTAGTTGTGATTGGTACAACCCTGTGAGGGATTTCTATGTGTAAGGGATGGGAAAACAAACAGAATTTTTACGTCCAGATGACTTTAGGATTGGTACATGTCTGCTGATTCTAGACAAGTGATCAGAAACGCATAGCAGGTTTTGGTTCTAAACGGGTGAGAACAATTCTTGTTTGCAAGGATGTAATTAAATAATGCATTTTAAGGAAGGAATACAGTTTTATATGTTGCATTCTTTACTTGAATATGTAGATTCAAACTAAATTTGTTTTCCATTGTAGCTGACAGTAGGATGTTCTTTCTTTCACTGAGGGATTTCTTCCTCAAGCAGATATGTTGGCTGATTATAGTGTTCCAAACCATCTGCATTTTTATCCAGGTATTTATTTTAAAACCTGTGACTTTGTTTTCTTCGAAATGAAGCAAGATTCAACAGTCACAGTTTTGTGTTCTTTTTTGTGTTTTACCTTGGGATGTTCATAGTGCAATTCAGATATTGGATTTTATTCCTTTGTGGGTTGTGAGAAGTATAATAATACCTGATGAAGGTGTCATTGCATGCAGTACAACTATCTAGATGCTTTCAGTTTCAGATTCTAGATGGAAGAATCTCCCAGCTAAGTCTGCAAAGACTTCTAGCCAAAACTAGAGCATCTTTGGGAAAATAGATATCTAAATAATATGCATACTTTATTATCATAATAATGCTAGTCTGTGCTTATGGCATTGAATTTGAAAATGGCTACAAAGACACTGATGGTGGTGTTATCCTTCTCAAAGCTTTTCAACTGAAAAGAAAATGAGCTCAAGAAGCTGACAGTATGATGTGAAGTTTTTGTAGTCAGTTATATTACAGATGTAGCACTTACAGAAGCCTTGTCTCCCTCCTGGGCACTTGCCCAACTTGGTCCTTACCTCCTGTGCATGTCATGTACTGTCACAGTTCCTTTCTGTATGACTTGTAATAACAATTCTTTTCTTACCATTCTACCCCCCCGCAGCAGGAGAACTGTTTGTCTTTCTAAATTTAGATATCCATGGTTACATATAATATTTTTTCTCTGTTTAAACTTGACAGTTTAAATTGCTTATGGAAAAGAAATGTGCATTCCACTACAGGAAGCCTGTAAGCAGTATTCTTCATTTACAGAATAAAACGTTACGTGGAGCATTTCACTCTTCCTTCTGTAGAAGGAAAACAATACTTATAAAAAGTGGGTTTATTCTTATGTCTACAGCCAGAGTCTTCCCCTGTTTTCATTTCAGGGTACCACCCTGTCTAGGGGAGCTAGCTATATATGGAATGCTGCAAGGGCATGTAATTTTAATACCATTTGAGAAATTTTTATTGTCATTCTTGTAGTTTTGTTTTTTTTTCCTCCAGCTGAAAGAGAGTATTCAAACCTTCTTAAGTGGACCACTTGTTAATGTACGTGTCCTTACCTGAACATCTCTCTTCAATTCTGAAGATCCCACACAATCTTTCCTCATGTTTAAGACCTCACTGATAGCTATGACCATTGAAAATGCTTTATTGGTATGAAACAATGTAATATATTACCAATTGGAATTGTCTAACTCTTGAGAATGGATAATGACTTATGTTGGACCTCTGTATATAAGGAGACAGAAGATACATTAGGTTGAGGTGTAGCTTTATTGGTATTGGTGAAAATGCAGCTTGAATAGGCAAAGGGGTTAATAAGAATCTGGCATGTAATCCATGCTACCCACTGTTTTACTTCTTCAGAGTACAAATCAGACGTTGGAAAGTTTTTTGCCCTTTCCTATCTGTGCAGAAGAAATCCCTCGCTCTGAGTTCTTTGGTTATCTCTGACAACCAATTTTTTTCTCCCTCCTCCTTCTCTACTTCATGCAGACAAATATCTGCTGTAATAGCAGGATCGCAAGAGGAAAAAAAAGCTTTTCTGTTAAAACTGAATACCTTCATATGATACTTTCATATTCTTTCATGGCAAGGATAGGGTTGCTGTTTGCTGGTTAGTAGGGCTCAAGCAATTACTCAAGCTGGTGGCCTGAGGAAGGATTGAGCAATGTGGATTTGGTCTTGTGGCTGTCTTTATTTATTTCCATTTGTGAGAATATGGTAAAAGATTTGTGCTGCCCTTGTCTGTGTCAGAACATGTGTCTTCCAGTGCCTAAATCCTGCCACCACTTCCTGATTGCTTTACTCAAGAGCTTAGAGCTAGTAATGGAGGATTTTGCAATTCATCTGTCACAAGTGGCTCATGAAGGATGCTGCATCTTCCAGGCTGGTACAGATTGCTGCAAGAAGGACTCAAAATGCCAGCCTCTTTCAGTTTGTGTCCTGCAGGAGCAGACTGTTCTAATGGGATAAAGGAGACAGAAAAAGGAACACATCCTTTCATAGCACAGTGTTTGATGCTCCTCAGGAATGCTTTCTTTGGAAATCAGTAATTTTGAGTATCAGAACACCTGATGGAATAGGAACATCAAGATAAGAAACAGGTTTCTGGTGATGTCTTTTGAATTTTCTTCTGGGAATAATGTGTAGTCTTCTCTGTGTTTATATATCAAATTTTAGAAAAAAGACTGAAGAAATGTAGCAGCTTGTTGGTGGCCATTAAGTGCATAACCCCAAACCAATGAAAACTGGTGTTATGGTATCCCATAAGGAAGTGACAGCGTTCTTTCGAGTCAGGTTGGGACTGATGAGAAGCACAAGGATATATGAGTAGTCCTTAAAGGACATTCATATTCTTTGCTTCCAGAAACTTTATTAAAAATAGATGGGTACAATAGCAATAAATTCATTATTCTTGCAAGGATGTCCTGAATTGAGCATGCCAGTATATGACTTTGAACTTGAGTCTGACTTAGAAATGGATGTTGTTTTGAAGATAGCCCTTCACAGGGATTCTCCTGTTTATGCTCTGTGAATGCCTGTGTTATATTTAGGCACTGAAAATACTTTCAGACTGACTATCCTGCATTCAGCAGTGTGGGGGTGGCTGGGGAGACACAAGCTGTGCTTTCTTTCATGGGTACTTCAGTCTCTGCCCAGTCTCTCTCTCTGCCCTCAGTGTGAGCTGCAGCAGAACTTTGCTGCTCTTCTGCCTCCCACATCAGTCTTGTACAGATGGTCCTTACACTGTAGGCTGCCCTACATTAGCCAAAGGAGAATACTCTAACATTGTCATGATGGAGGAGGACTCTTTTGTTCTTTTTTTTTTTTTTTTTTTTTTCTTAAGTAGATCCAATGTGAATTTAGAAATGGAGAACTGAAAGGCTTTGTAGAACAAGGGGTAATGCTTTTAAACTGAGGCAGGTAAAGGTACTCAAGGCCAGGTTGGATTGGGGCTGTGGCACGATGTGATCTGATGAGTGGCAGCCCTTCCTTTGTTGGGGGAGTTGGACTATGTAGTCCTTAAGGACTCTAAGGACTCTTCCATTCTTTAAGGGTCCCAAACCATTCTGTGAGTCAGATTTCCTGTTTTCGTTGTCTGTAGGTATCTAGAGAGAGGAGCAGAGCTGCAGCTGTCTCTGGTCTGAATCACACTTCATGGGGATTGTCAACAATTTGTGGAAGTTTCTCATTCCTTACTCTGCATGGTCTTCGTGGTGGCTTTATCTGTCACTTCATCCCTGGCATCAGTTCTGTGAATAATTGCCCCATGACATTAGTCCTTAGTAACTCTTTTAAAAGCACAGCTAATTATTTCATAGAAATATATTCATATGTTATATATATATATACATTTTTTAAAGGACCATTTAATTCACAGCAAATTTGTCTCAGAGACTTGTGATAGAACATGGAGATAGTAAACTTCAGCAGTCAAAACCTCAGATGAAATGCCAGCTCACCGGGCACCAGTGGGAAGTGCTCGTCTCTTTTCTCCTTCACATTAAGCTGCAGAGGAATGTGGGTGTCAGGCTTCCAGTTAAAGAAATGAGGTGCTTCCAATTCACTAACCAGAAGCAGCATTGCAGGAAGGACTGTAATCGCATGGGATTTCTGCACTTGTTTTGGTGGTGGGTGTTCCAACTCGTGCTTCTCCCACAGTTCCAGTTAATGCCAAGTGTAAATGACAGGATGCCTTGTCTTAGTATGTTTCTACAAGTCCAAGTATGTGATGCCAAACAAGAGCAGGGTAAGTACAGAAGGCATGTTCGTCCTGTTGAAGGCTTCTAATTCTGAGACACTGCTCAGAAAAGTCGGTCATTTCAAAGAAAGTTCCCATTTTAGCCATAAGTTTTACTCCTAAGTATTTTGTCAGTTTTGAGCCAGTGTTAAAGCCCACGCAGTGGGCACTAGAAAATAATCCTTTAATACAGAAAGTACCGTTAGCTCATTTCCGCCAGCTACCCTGTATTTCAGATGAGGTGTTTTTCTGTTCTGCTGTTGAAACAAATGCTGTTATTCATAGGCTCTGGCTGCACAATTTACATCGAGGCCTATATTCAGCAAAGATAAGGTTTAATTTCTTCATGTGTGTGCCTGCAGTATAATCCTTCTTTGATAGAACTTGAAGGAATTTTTTAAGCATTTTGTAGCATTGACATTTTTTTATGTTGAGTAGTGAAGATGGTTTTTTCTTTGCAAGTTCAAAAGGTTGTGTTATGATCTGACATCAGATATCTACTTATGTAATTAAATGTGCCTTTTTGTGTGGCTTAGGATGTACAGTGCATGTGATTTTTTTTTTTTTTTTAATTATTATTTTTCCTCTTGCTTTGTCCCTCTCCTCCCTTTCCTCTTACTCCTCCCCCACCCCAAATCAGATATTGCTCTTGTTTATTTGCAGCCACACTTCTCCCCTCATGTTATTCCAGTCCCTTACTGGAATGGTATTTGCTGAGCCACTCTTGGGAAGTAAACGACCACTCTGAACTTTAAGAAACTGGACAAAACTTCATGCTTACTGTAAGCTTACAGATATGGGTCTTGCATCACTTGATGTCAGAGCTTTGGTTCTTTTTCTCTCAAGTAAAGTGCAGATTTGTGGTTTGGAGGGGCCACTGCACTGTTTACATTGGATTTGTTACAAGTTGAGTGTTTCTTGCTGATCTTTCCCCTCTCCTCGTTTGTACATGTGATCATTTAAGTTTTACAGCACAGGATTTTAAGAAAGTATTTTCTTTCCTCATGTTGTGATCTCAGTATATTAGATAGGTGCCTTTTTGACTTTCGCGTTCTTAAAAGTTGGAGGTTGTCTGATGCGTTTTTGGAAAATCATAATTATAACCCAAGTTATTTTCGTTGAAAGACTTTGTAACCTTTCCAGGTTTTTATGCTAAGAAAAACTAAGGAGAATGGGATGTATGCAGGCATTACTGCTGCCTTCTTTTTTCCTTGAGTATAAATTGTAGAGACTCAGCTTGTTGAAAAGGAGGAGAGGAAATATCACGCTGGTAATAAGTACATGCAGATGACTATATTTTGTCATGATAAAGAAATAAGGAGTCAAAAGGGTGCTGAGTTGATGCCTGCAATTCAGCGCTGGTGTACTTGGAGCAGAGAACACTGAGCTCGTCTCTCATAACCACCATAGCTCTGGTCAGCCTGAAGGAGTGAAAAGCTCTTCACAAGAATGACTGCTGGAAAGAAATGAGTGGTGACCATAAACGTTGAAACCAAATTAAACCACTGCAGTAAAACATGTACAAAATTCAAAGTTTCTGATAAGTTTCAAGTCAGTTGAAAACAATTTATTTTAAAGAGTTTTGCTCTACCACCAGTAGTTAGTTTTTCCTGACCACTGATTGCTAGGATGTGGTTAGTAAGAGTTAAGGAGCTTTTTCTGAGAAGTGGTACTTCAGGGACAGCAGCAGTCATAGCCAGTCTGCAAGAAGAGTGCACCAAAATACAGCAATTCCTTTAAGTGGTCTGTTTGTATAGAACTGTTCTAACAGGCATTTGATTCTAGAATAAATTGCTTAATTTGGAGCAAAAAGTATTTTAAAAAAAAGAAGTGGTGCATTTTGAATCAACTTGCTATTGCACATAAAATAACATTCCTTCTCATGCTGGAGTCAGCCACAAGCTATTTCAGTTGACTGACCAAGCTGAAAACTATCCTGTTCTGAGTGGCTCAGTGCTGTGCCCTGTAGAGCTGCACCCTGCCATAGCACAGAGGTGTAGTGTGGCATTAACTACAACTGGAGTGGGTGGTGTGAGCTTGGTTTGGACTTTGTTGCTTTTGTTTTAATGGACAAAGTTCTACAAGGCACGTTTGTGAATGGTGAAAGCTCCAGATTCGTTACAAGTATTCTTATGGATTAACACTTACTGGAGTGGCAAGCTATATGTCATTTAGATCATTTATGACGTTGACTCCTTAAAGTAACTCACCAATAATTGCTTTAGAAAGACCTGTTAAGAGTATTCTGGAGGAAA
This sequence comes from Coturnix japonica, assembly GCF_054131305.1. NCBI lineage: Eukaryota > Metazoa > Chordata > Aves > Galliformes > Phasianidae > Coturnix > Coturnix japonica. Next base: position 18,930,021 of record NC_140665.1, on the reverse strand, counting down.
AAATGAGAAGGTTGTGGATAAAGCAGTAGATTGCAGTTTGGGAAGTTCATGTCATTTCTGTGATAGAAACCATATGTTAGACACTGATACAGTGAGGTCCACAAAATACTTGATACTTCTTCCACTAGATACACAAGAATAATTATATGTCTACCTAATAGACTTTGATCCACTAAATCTCCAGGAAGCTGCTTAATGGTCGCATAAGAAAGATGTTTTTACACCGGGAGGGTTGCTCTAGTAGAATAGAATAGGATAAGAAGAATGCCTCTAATGACATTTATGCAGGTATGCCATCAAAAGTGAAGAAAACAAGGGTAGAACTTTGATCAGAATTATTCTTTTTACTTGAACAAGAGTTGAACTACTCTAGATGTTGTACCAGTGAAAGTAGAATCTGACTCATAAGATGCAGGGAAAATGCACGATAACTTAAATACAAAAGCATCTGTTACAGTAGATGGATCTGATGGAAAATTGGGAAGGAAAGCTTGGAATGAAGCTGGGAAAGTAGAAACGCTGAGATCACCTTTGCTCACTGTGTTTTGGTGTCTTGTGATGCATGGTGATATTAACAGTAGCTGTTGTCTTCTGCTTTAAATGTCCTCTGGGAGTTCTTGGCCACCCTGTGTGCTTGTAGGTGATTGCTAGATGCCTAGAGGCCTCTCTATGAGAGGAGGCTGTTTCACAGGTAGAGATGTCCTGTTTTAGGTGGGACTCAGTGAAATGTAGATGGATTTTACTGCACGTCCCGTCTCCCTAACACTGTTATTTTTACACTTCCCTCAAACCGTAGGCTGCACCCCACGTGAGTGCACACCAAGTGCTGCGGTTTCATGCCCAGCCCAGGGTTACATAGCTGTGTGAGGTGTGCTGCTGCTCCTTCTGGGCCAGGAATGCTGGACTGGAGCCAGGTGCTGTTGGTAAATACAGGCTGCTGTTTGACAGTAATTGCTTTCTTCCTGGAGTTTCAAAAATTGCATATAAAAGCCAGTGAAGTGAGAGAATGAGTTCTCCTTTGAGTGCATTTTACATCAGATGCTGTTTTATTATTATTTTTCTAACTTTCCTTCGAATGTAGTAAAATAGTATATAGAATCGCAGAATAACCCAGGTTGGAAGGGACCTGTAAGGAACGTTGAATTCCTGAACCAGTCTTCTGCCTAAAAATTCCCCCTCTGGTCTCATGTCTCTTCTGTCTTTGTGGACCTATTTGCTTACCAGAGTACTGCCTACCATCAGCATAAAAGATTTTGAGCAGGTGTCATATTTTTGCAGAGTGTCTAAGAGCAAGGCACAGATTCTGTGTGGTGCCTAGAAACTTGACCATAGTAGAGATGTTAATATTTCATTCAGTGGGCACAGTTATCTCCCTTTTGCATTTTGAAGAGTGATGGGTTTGTGCTTAACTTTCTGTCAAGATTTCAGGTGAAGAGCTCTATTTGTGGAAAAACTCAGATCAGAACCCTTCTGTTTCCAGCCTTCTCCTTTTTCAGTTGTCTACAAAATTCTGCAATTGAAAATTGAGAGTCCTGATGCTTTTGTAATTACACAAACATAATGAAGCATAATACTCTGTTTGATTTAGGAATCTGGGCTTTTGAGATCTGACTTAGAAGGCTTAGCAGAAACATTTAAAGTGACAGCTTAACAGAAAACCAAAGTGTAAAGGTGGTCCAAAATCCAGAAACTGTATAAATGGGAAAGTTAGACATGTGCTTTGAATTCAGAGTTAACAGTTGTTAAAGGCTGGTCTGATTTGAGCCAGTTGATGATGTCTCAGCCTCATCATCCCAAGTGTGATGTTTCATATGGCAGAGCTGACATCATGCTTTCTTGTATATTTGTGTGAAATAAAAATGTAACTTTTCTGTTACTTTACTGCTTCTAGAAAAGTGAAGGAAATATTGCCCTTATTTACATAAGCAAACCAGAGGATAGAACAATTAATTTGTAGTCTTGTTAACATTCTCACTGTGTGGGAATTGGTGGTTTTATTCCAAAATAAAATGTCTGTATGGAAGTCTTCTGGGACAGTGAATTGTTAAAGAGTTGGATTGTTCAGTTTTCATGGAGTATAATATTACTTCTAAAAATGGCTAGCTAAAACCCTCTGTGTTCCATTTGAAATTATCTCCAAAGCCAGAGACTGAACAAAAATACTATTCTTGATAAGATATAATTCTCCACACCCTTAATTCTTTGTCATTTCCTTTCATTTTTTCCCACTGTTCAACTTCATGTTGTGGTTTTGGATAGATTCATAGGAAAAAATAGCTGCCAAATAGTTAGCTAGGGGTTAAAGCATAGACAGACCTGTGTTTTAGTATATGGATCTGCTCTGTTTTCCCAGTGATCTTGGACAAAGCTGGCTGATGTTTGTTTCAATTCCTTGTCTCTGAATCATATTATGTCCCTGCCTCATCAGACTGTTTTGAGGATGAATTTGTTAATGTTTGATGGCTTCTGATATTATAGTGATGAGTGTATAACAACTCTCTCATGCAATCTTGAAAATATTAAACTATGTTTGTACTCAGAAAAGTTAGAAATGAGAAAGTACAGCAGCTAATTGGTTTGTTTGTACCTCTGTCAAATGACCCGTGTCCTTTCTTGGAGTCTGTAGGTGTTTCTATGGTAAAGCTAGCAAATCAGCAGAGTAGTTGCACACCCAAATAGTGAGGAGCTGCTTGTGATTTTCTTTATGTGACTTTGGTTTGGATTGTGTTGCCCTGACCCCCTAATAAACGACAAGTTATGTTGGCTTTAGAAAATATTCTTGACAAAATACGTGATAGTTATGTTTGGATATAACAGTAATCACTGTAGTCAATTGGGCTGCTTCTAATAATCTCCATAGCAACTAGAATCATTAAAAACTGATTCATCCAGCTCTATGCCAAGCAATACATATGGGCAGTGTAGCGTCTTTTTGAAATGTCACATTCAGCTAAATGATGCATATTCTGCTGGTGATGCTTTCTATTGTGTCTCTTTAGAAGAAATGGGAGCTAGTTTTTATTGTCTGTATTAAGAGAAGTGGACTTCTAAGTGCAATTGTTAGTATTCCTTCATCTCTTTCTCCAGAATATTCAAACTAACTGGGAAGGCTTGGTAACAAGTAATTTCTGTGTCTGTTTTTCTGTTTTCATTTATTTCATTCCTGCCTGTATGTGGTAAATGACACTGTGAATCTGGCTATGCCAGTACATATGCTTAGTTGTGATTTAAATGGAACTTGATCCTATCTAAAATCAAGAAAACAGAATAATAACATAAATGGTCATAGCATTTTAGGTGTCATTAATCTGTATCTTTAGTTCTTTTTTCTGCTTTGTATTTTGGCTTAACAGTTGTGTGCCTCCTTGATAAACCACTTGGTTTTGTCCTCCTCCCTGATATCTGCCAGTTACTCATTCCACCTGAAAGGGTGAAATGCAGACCTTCTTTGGAGTTGAAAGTGAGCAAAATGTCAGGAATTCCCTCAGAGGAACCTGTTCTTTAATGTCTTGGATGCTTCTTGCCTTTCACATGCATGCTTCAGATCTGATATTTCTTAAGTGCTGAGCACATGCATTTCCTGTTGACTGTATCCAGACTTTCTTCTTTCAAACTCTCACCTCTTTTAAATTCTTCTGTTCCTTAAGCTAGCTTTCAAAGCTTGCCTGAGGACACTGAAAACCTAACTTGAAGATTATGTTATAGACCCCTGTGGTGGGGTAATGGTGGGAAAGTTAGCACCTCTGCTTGTTTGCCCTGTAGAGTTGCAGTTTTCATTGAGCTTCTCATGGAATGACTTTGCAATGAAAATTCAGCACCAAGGTAGAATTTTTGTAAGATTTGATGTAGAATGTGTTCTTTTGGGAGATGCTGTGATTGCCTGACAGTCATATGTGTAGAGGTGTTTGTTTATGGGTTTAAATGTGACTGTTTTTCCTTAAGTCTTAAGTTTTGCTGATCTTTGGGAACATTATATTTCACACCTAACTCTATTTATTTGTATGTATTTCACAGGAATTCCTTGGAGCCTGCCCTGGGAATGGACAGCCACCTCCATTTCTGGAGGAGAGTAGTGCCAATTGAAGAAGCCTTCAAGGCAAGTCGACAAGTGTGCTGATACTCTTCTAAGAGTAAAGGGAAGCGACTACCTTCTAGGCCAACAGCCATGCCTTTTGGGCTGAAACTACGACGGACCAGACGCTACAATGTCTTGAGCAAGAACTGCTTTGTGACACGGATCCGTCTGCTGGACAGCAATGTCATTGAGTGCACTCTGTCCGTGGAAAGCACGGGGCAGGAGTGCTTGGAAGCTGTTGCTCAGAGGCTGGAATTACGTGAGGTAAGAGTAATCAGGAAAGGCCATCTGTCACTTTATAACTTGACAAATTTTTAGTGGACATGAGCCAGCAGTGTGTGCTTGTAGTTGAGAAGGCCAGCTGTATCCTGAGCTGCATCACAAGAAGCAGAATGAGGGAAGGGATTGTACCCCTCTGTTTGGCTCTTGTGAGGCTCATCTGGAGTACTGTGTCCAGGCCTGGGGCCTCCAGCATGAGAAAGATGTGGAACTTTTAGAACAGGTCTGGAGGAAAGCCATGAAGATGATCAGAGGGCTGGAGCTCCTCTCATAAAGACAGGCTGAGGGAGCTGGGCTTGTTCAGCCTGGAAAAGAGAAGGCTCTGGAGAGACCTCATTGTGGCCTTCCAGTTCTTGAGAAGAGCTTATTTAAACAGGAGGTATACCAACTTCTTACACAGTCTGATTGTGATGGGACAAGGGGGAATGGTTTTAAACTAAAAGAGGGAAGATTTAGATTAAATGTTAGGTGAAATTTTTTTACTGAGAGAGTGGTGAGGCAGTGGCACAGCTGCACAGAGAAGCTGTGGTTGTCCCAGACCTGGAGATTCAATGGGGGCTGGCTTGATGGGGGCCCAAAGCAGCCTGATCTGGTGGGTGGCTGCCCTGCCTATTGCAGGGGGGCTGGAATTGGGTGATGTTAAAGGTCCTTTTCAACCTAAGGCATTATATCGTTTAGTTCTGACAGTCCTTGTTCATTTGAATTTGTGTTACTTTTAGAGCTGCCAGGTATGATCAACAGCTGGAGCTCAGACAAATGTCTTCTGGTTGCATGGAAACTGAAGATAGAGCAGCACCCAGAGTGTTGTGCTACTGTTTTCATTGTAGCTTTGAGAGCTCTTTGTAGTATGAGGACGAGGTTTCTTCTTTTCTTAGAAAATGAAGGGTGTTACATTCTGAATCGAGATGCTGGTATGCCAAGTTGCAGTCATGTTTGTCTGAGTGAAACCTTGATTTCATTGACATGGTAGGTTGAATTGCATCAGAGAGAATGAGGCCATTGGCATTCAAATACATACCTTGATACAAATATATTCTTATTACTAACTTCCTACAACAAGCAGCAATTGTGTTAGTAGGCTGAACAGCTAGTGCAAGTTTGAGGGTGTTTTTTTTTTCTTTCTATTGCTTAACTGAAATATTTGGTATCTGAAATTACAAAAGGTTTATTTTTCATCTACAGTACTTCTGGAAAAGTTTAGAAACCCAGACTTATCTTATTAAATACCAAAAGCTTTTATTTTCTAGCTCTTGCTGTGGAGTTTGTATGTTACATGTTGAGACCTTTGGAGAGAAAGCTCCCTCCAATGTGTGGCACAAATGGAACTGTCTTTTCTTATTTAAATTCTGTGGACTCCTTATGTATCCTGCATGCTTATGGGCTTTTCTAAACCACACATTGAAAATCATTGCCTGGGAACAGCTCCATATTTTCTGACTGTCCTGCTGGATCCTGCAATGACTTACAAGGGGCCCTATATAAATAAATGTAATGGTGGCAACTGGAAGGTAGCATACAAATAGCTGATGCAGGTGGGAGCTAAGCAAATACTCATTTTTATTTTTTTAGATCAACAATGATAAAGAGTCAGAGAAGGATCTCACTGTATCTGTAGAATAGGCAGAGGAATGTGCCAGCAGGAATAGGGCAGTGTCAGAAAGATTGTATGGTGGTTGTATTTTTAAACATGGATTGTATTAGAAGCATTTCCACTATCCCCAGTCTTTTAGATGTGAGGAGTTCACAGTAATTGAAAATGATTTCTTTTTCTTGTTGGGGATACTTTAGGGTGGCTGTACTGAGGCTAGGTATTTCCTTTTCCTTCCAGTGCAGAGAGGAGTGAAATGAATGAAGTGATTCTTCTTCTGTTCCTTGTAGTTTATCAAGTGGACGCAGTGTGGGGTTTAAAGATTCTGTGCAGATCCACCTGCATTTCCAAACAACAGCTCTATCAGTGGGTTAGCATTCTTCACAAAACATATTGTGATTTCAGAATACGTTTTGTTTCACTTTGGGGTGAAGGTTGAAGTTTCAAAATTTTCCAGAGAAAGAGATCAGACAGTAGAGTAGCAAAGAAGGTTGTTTTGGTCAGTGTTCAGTTTCATGGGGGCTTTGTATTGCTTTGGTGTTTTTCTTTCATTTTCAAAATTGTTTGTGTCACGCAAAAAGAAATGTCAGCACAAAGAGTTTGTGTTTTAAGATGAAAAAATAACAACACAGGAGAGAATGCTTTGATGTTGTTGAACCACTTTCCCCTTCTTTCATCACCCTCTCCACTTTTCTTTTCTAAACAAAGTTTTGGCAGTGTTGAACCAATTTTGTAGAGTTCAGATTTCAACAGTACAGCATATTTTAACAGAAGTATTCTTGAGTCTCTTTTCTATTATTTCCCCTTCTGACTGATTCTGGTACCATCCAGTGCTGCTTTAAATGTTAAGGACAGAAGAGAATTACTTGCGTCTTCAAACTCCTAGGTGTGTGCCTTCATCTTCTCTGCTCCTCAATTAAGAAATCTTTGGAACTAGCAAGCTCTGAGATGCTTGTTAATGTGTGCTGACCTTTCTGACCCTAAATTCAATTTTGTTTCGGACTCTCTGGTCCTCCTAACACGGTTTACAGAGTCTCCTCTGTAAGGCTAATGCAATAATTTTATGACAGTCCTGTTCCCTCTTTAGACTAATTTTCCAGTCGTTGACCAATCAAATTTCACAGAAAGGTCAAAGATATTTTGAGAAAGCTTAGATTTCTATAAAATTCCTACAACTTGATAGCTGAGTAGAATGGAGAGAGCACACTAAATGTATTGGCTGAGGAAGAAAAGCAGTTCTGCAAGAATCCATGTTGGACGGAGGCATCATGAATTCTCCAGAATGAAGCAAAAGACTTCTGTGATATATGAGTAAAGAAAAACTAAACTTCATTAAATCCCATGTGCGCAAAACAGCTAACGTCCTGTTTCAAGTCTCCTCATTACAGTCCCAGCTGAAAATGTCTTCTTTTAAAGAATAAAGTACAGCTTTCATTCAATACTTTCATTTGTTCTTATCTTTTAATAGATCCCAGGTGTACCCCAACATTTACCATAGTGCTAGGAATATGTACATGTTTCTCTCAAGTTTTTTTTTTAGAAATAAACAAAAAGACTGTTTGAAGCTTCTGCCAAAAAGCAAAACCGTTTGAGATAGCTGTATATATTGCTGCAAAGGACTGTCAATCATTACACCACACATAACTGAAAAACAGTATCTAATGGATTATGCATATTTCTGTTTGATCTCTGGGGAATGCAGCTCACTCCCTGACTGAGTCAGGGTTCAGGAATAGGTCAGTAGAAAGTGTAGCCATATAACTACTGTAAAATCTTTTTATCCCTTTCAGCAAAGTTCTTGACAAAGCTTCAGTCCTATGAACATCTATGAGCAGTTGCCAGTCCCAATGAACTGGGCTCTTAAGCTTAACATAATGCTAAGATGAATAAGAAGAGTAGGGAGGAAGGGAAAAGAGGAGGAGGGTGAAGTCAGAAGCATCGTCTTATAACCTGGCACTTATCTGTGCAGATTATAGAAGGTTTTTTGTCAGTACAATAGCATTTGCCCTTCAAGTGAGACTAAGTGAACTTACTTGAAAGAGTGAAGTATCTGTGTAACTCTGTTGTGAGATTTCATGTCTGTTTCTTCCTGTTTTTCTCTTTATTAACTTTTTTAAAAGTTTACAGATCTTAGGGTGTTTTGGTAATAATTTGTGTTGTTTTGTGGTGGTTTTATTTTGAGGGGAAGTGAGGTCAGCAGGGGGTATTGGGCAAGGTCCTTTCTAACCAAACTTACTCATTGAAGCTCAGTTCCACAGTGGTACCTCCAATACTGTGGTGTTCCAAAACCCAGACAAAGAAAGAGCGATGAGCTGCCCTGTGGGGGTGGCAATTTTCTGCTGTTCTTTTTCTTTTCTTTCTTTTTTTTTTTTTTTTCCTAGAAGATGCTCTTTCCTTGTTTGATACAACTGGAGACTCCTGCTCAGCATCCAATTTGCCTCCATAGTTGACTTGGTTGGACTTTTCTCACCAACTGTGCTAGGGCTGAGTTCAGGCAGCGCTCAGATCAGAGACCTTCTAGGAACAGCTGGCGGGTGAGAGCCTTAGGACAGCGGAGTTTAATGCTTTCACCCCGAGGAGCTGGAACTCTGCCTCTTCCCTGAGGATAAATATTTAGTTGACCACTTAACCAGATGCTTTAATAAACACTGAGCCTGTCTCACTGGATTCTTCTGAGTGAGATTTGCTGGTTTAGTGAGTGCAAGTAGTCTGGTGGTGTCCACAATTCTGCTGGTTTTGACTGACAAAAAGACAAGTGTAGCTCTGGACTTAAGGAGTATGGCTAAGTCCAAGAATAAAATGACTGCATCATTGACTGAACCAGCAGGAAAAACATCTCCCTGTTGTTTTTCGTTTTCTTTTAAGAAACTATTCACATGGTTTTTTTTGTATCCAGGTTTTTTTTGTTTTTTTTTTTTACTTACTATGTTTCAAAGATCACCTTTTCACTTAGTACACTCGGGATTCACAGGTTCCTGTGTTCAGACTGCAGCTTCTGCATGTGTGAGACAGTTTTCCTTCTACCACTGAAGAAGTAATGCCTGGTAGGCAAGGAAAATGCCCAAACCTTGAGAAACAATTCTTGAGCTCTTTTCGTACAGGGCTCTTCATTCATTTCTGGATTTGACAGACCAAAAGCACCAGCAACTTTAGCTCTTTGTCCACAGACAGAACATGCATGCATATGTTTAGTGTTATAAAAAGTATCTCTTTGCCCATCTGTCACCCTGACTAGAAGATGTATGTTTGTTTTTTTTTAGAAGTGCCTTCATCATTTATTTTCTATGCCACCTTGCTGATCTTACTTGCTTGAGCAACCCACATTAATTTGGGGCCTGCAACGAGTAGGTGTAGATATTATTTTTTTTCCCCATGAAAACTGGAGTGGAGCCAATGACTTGCTTTGCACAGATTGACAAATAGACCAGCTTTTGCAATTAGTCAGCTGCTTATTGATGGAAAGGTACCCTCTTTAAATAAATAAATAAATAAATAAAATATTAAATTATTAATCAAATTATTGAATTAAATAAATCTGAATTATTAATTAAATTATGGAAGTCCTTCTGCACAGTGAGTTGTGAGAAAATTCTAACATTTTCAAGAAGTAAAATTCCTGGCAACTGGAAGCTAATAGTCAGCTGTGTTTGTCTTCTCTTCCAAGGGCATGTATTTGTGACTCAGTCTCCATTCTGCAGTTCTTGTGTTTCGTCTGCAATTGCTTGATCCTTTCCAGGATGCTTTCCAGGAAAAATGGTCATCTTTTGGCTCTGTGAAATGCATGCCTCCCATGGGGTGGTCTGCGGTATCTGCTCTGCTCCAGAAGCTTAGAAGCAGCATTCTCTTCATATTCCTTAGAAGTGATTCAGATTGTATTATTTTTCCTTTTTTTCTTTCCTGGTTTTGGTACATTAAGAGCCTTTTACTGTAGTAAAACAAAATTTTTGTTGCTCAGTTGCCCCACTGCTCAATGGGGAGGGACTGTGCACATTCAAGTTGTTTAATTCTAATGCCCTCAATCCCTTGAATAATTATTTCAGACTTCAGGCTGCAAGTCATCTTAGTTGTTAGTTTACTTTAATCTAATTCCTATCACATTCAGCTGGTTAAAAAGCACTTCTTGATGCAGTGATGACTCTGGAGACAGAATAAGCATCTATCAGTTAACTAGGAATAGAGGGAATGGTTTCAAGCTGCAGCAGGGAAGATTCAGGCTGGACATTAGGAAATATTACTTCTCAGTGGTCAGGCACTGGAATGGACTTCCCATGGAGGTGGTGGAATTACCAACCCTGGGGGTGTTTGAGGAGCGACTGAATGTTGTATTGAGGCACATGGTTTAGTGGGAGCTATTAGTAATAGGTTAACGGTTGGACTGGACGATCTTTTAGGTCTTTTCCAACCTTGGTGATTCTATGATCCTATGATTGGCAGTGAATTTTGGTTTTAGGGTTACCCTATGGGAGATGCTGACTTGATTATTATTTTTTTAATTCTTTTTCTTTTTTTGTGCCCTGGATTGACTGAATGAATGAATATGTTTTTAAATTCAAGAAGGAAATACTGCACTGATTTTCTTCAAAAAGGAACCAGCTTGCTATGCTGTACCCAAGCTGCTGTTAAAGAGAACTAGGCAGTGTACAAGGTGTACTGCAGATTTGACAGACCTAACTGAGGAATCAAGTTGATTTAATTAGCTTAGCTAAATGCTAGTCTGGACATTCTGGGAAATGATATGAATGATATGAACTATGCACATAATGAAGCCTTAAAGTAAATACACCCATACTACTGTTCAGAGTTTTTGCATGTGATTTTCTTGCATGTTTGACAGCTATCAAAATATTAGAGTGGTGTTGCTTATGCTGCTTTGTTGTAATTTATAAGTATTGTGAAGTTTCAGTATTGCCATTGGTGGCACATGCCTTGGATTCAAAGTCATGGTAGATGCAGTGTTTTTTAGAGAAGTATCCTTTCTGTTTCTGAAGTGAAACAGACTTGTAATGGCTGCTTTAGCAAAATGTCACATTGCAAATGGTCTCTATTTTGATAACAGATCTTTGAAAATGAAAGTATCTGGGAAATTTGGTTGGAGAAATTGTGGGGGTTGATTTCTAGGTCAAACTTTTGGAGTGCATTAAAAGTAATTTCAAATGAATGCTTTACAAAACAGGAAATGAGATTTATTTATTTATTTTCCTACCCTGGCTCCATTATTTTTATTTAAAAGGTGGTGCTGTGTATAAAAGCTCGTGACTGCCTGTCGAAGGATTGTTGTCCAGTTAAGCTGTAACAAGAAAATAAGTATTTTATTTGGTTTAGGGTTAATCTAAACTAATGGAATGTACTAGAAAGTTTCCATGGAATAGAAAATCGGTTGGATTAAACCTCAAGGATATTATTTAGATGAAATGAGAGAAATGTGCAGAAATAGTACTGATCCTACTTTCATTTCCTAAATCTGTTCAGTGTCCAAAAAGGTTCATCCTGCTGTTTCCATTTTAGTTCTATTATGGGGTGGGATTTTATATTGAGAACATTGACGGAAATCTCTTGTTTCTGTCAGTTGAAGTATTACAGAAAAAACTTTGGTATGAACTACAGTTTGGGCTTCAGTCAGATTTCCAAGCAAGGAGTGGCTTATTTCCTTCAGTTTTACTCCTCCAGATCTTTAGTCGTAGTACTTAGTGTTAACTAAGTGTTAACTAATGTGCATTTATGGACAGTACTGGCAAATTAGGTAGGTGGTTTAGGGGCTTTTTGATAGAACTTTTCATGATGAATCAGACATGCCTTCAGCTTCTTACTACCAGTTTGTAGAATTTAAAGCTCTGTTTCTGAGCACTGCTCCTCGTTAATTACTCACCACCAGGAACAATTCCTTGTGCCTCTTACAGGACGTATGACAACAATTGAGATTGACGCAGTATATGAAATAGCTGAAGCTTTCAATATGGTTCTTTTTAGAGAGCCTAGAGAAACCAGCTTGTCTTATGCAGTATTGACTTGCACATCATAAAACCTTGTGAATGATTTGTAGTTTTTTTAAGAAAGTGAATATTATATGTAGTATATCAGGAAAATGGTTCTGGCACTGGTAAATACATGTTGGCATATGTGTATAGATCTCTGTCCAGTACCTATATTGAAAAGGCGGCGCTATGTACAAAAGATTGTGACTGCCTGTGGAAGGATTGTCCAGTTAAGTTAAGCTGTAACAACAAAGTAAGCATTCCATTTGTTTTAGGGTTAATCTAAACTACTGGAAACTATTGGAAAGTTTACATTGAGGAGTTGGAAGGGTTGCCTTGTCCTTTGTTTGCAATGGGCGTGATCTCATGAAGCCTCTGTGCTTTGATTAAGACTTAATGTTTGCTGTCTGTTCACAAGGTACAGATGTAAGCGTGTCAAATAATAAAACTGGACCAGGCTTTTTCTGCAAATCAGTTATGGTGCCTATGCCGCAATCTCGGACAGAACCCTTTAGTGTATTTGGAGAGATAAGGGGGTTGACATTACTGCATGAAGTACATTATATTGCAGTGTTAATTTGTCTTCAAGGCTGTTCAAAAAATCACAGGATGAAAATAAATAAAGAACAAACCAAACACATCTTGTTTTTTACATATGGAAATAGAAGACTTGACACAGTGCCATCTGTTCTTGTTTGCATTTGTGTCATTGGTTTTTGGTGTGTGGTCTAGCTGAAAAGGATAAACTGACACTGTTTTGTTTCTTTATCTAGACACACTACTTTGGCCTTTGGTTTCTCAGCAAGAGCCAGCAAGCCCGCTGGGTTGAACTGGAAAAGCCTCTGAAGAAACAGCTGGACAAATTTGCCAATGAGCCTTTGCTTTTCTTCGGGGTAATGTTCTATGTGCCCAGTGTTTCCAGACTGCAACAGGAGGTAACAAGGTATGTAGATGCCCTCTTCTTGCACTTCTGTGTGATAACTGTGAGGGAATGGACAATTACTTTGTTTCTGACATTCAGCATTCACTCAGGAATTACCTGGTTCTTTCCTTTCCTGCCTGCTGCCCAAAAGGGGAAAAGCGAGATACTTCATCACTAAGTTGCATCTGTTTGGGGAAAATAAGATAGTGATATTGGTGTATGAATGATTATACATGGCCAACTACAGGGAAAAAAAGGAACATTAAATACATATTTAAAAATCAGAAGTAAGTTTTGAAAGAGACCACAGTGACAATGCTCCTTTGACTTTCTACTGATTAGAAGAAAGCTATATACAGGTGACTTTTATATACAGTTTCAGTTTATTATTCTTATGCCTGTGTTTTGTTAAAAGTGAACTTTGGTTTCTTTCTGGATTTTACCCATCCCACTCCTGATCCTTCTCCTTATAGTTCACAAAAGGATTGAAGTTGTTGGAGGGTATTATTCCTTTAATTATGATCAGGGTGCACCTTTGCAAACAACTTCTGTGGGAATTACTCTTCTATTCAGAGCCCTGTGCTGCAGTTGTAACAGTGCAGCTTTTTTGAGGGGCTGCCCTTATAAACCACATCACTGTGGTTTGTGCACATCTGTGTTGTATTAAAAGAAAAAAGAAAACTAGCCCACCTCACCCAAAAGGGGATGGGCTTGTTCTCTTTTTAGCCAAAATTATTTAATTTATCTGGTTTACAGCAAGGTTGCATCAGCACAGCTGTTGTAAGGTCAAGACTGGAATAAGTGGTACAGGCTGGCAGAAGCTTTCTGTGCTAGCCTTGATACTGCAAATGTCAAATTCACCATATGGTCGTAGTATTTAAAACTTGTGTAAGAGTAGTTGGGAAAGAGTAGATTAATTCTTGGTGTGCAAGATATGGAGTGTTCTGAGGATTTGCATATGGTATATTTTGAAGGATCTTTTCTTAAGATTGAACATAGGAACCACTGTGGGTAGGATGGAGAAGATCTGATTTTTTCAAACATGAGCTGTCAAGCAGTGTCATGACTATTTATGCAGAATACTTGTCAAACAGTGAGTTGAAAGCCTAAAGAAAAAAAATAATCGTACTTCCCTGTGAAAAGACTTGAAACTAAACATTGACGCTTGTCTGTGTGTATTCCTGTCTTGTGTGCTTTGGAAGAAGGAAGCCTCAGAATATTTCCTTCAGTATTAATTAATGTGCAGTCAGAGTGTCTGTGTTTTTTTTCCTTTCTGTTTCTCGTGTTTGTTGGTCTAGCCTAATTGTGTGCGCAGAAGAACTGTAGGTACTTGGATGCTATTGCCTATTTAAGCTGCAGCCTGCAGTGCTGATTGCTCATTCTTATTTCACTTGTGGAGGTATATTTGCTCATTTTGCCCAGGTTGGTAGTAACAAAACATTTTGGTGACAATTGAACCTCACAGCACTCTCAATTTGAGCGGCTGCTGATTTTTATTGTTTTCCTTTTGACGTGATAGATAATGTATGCTGTAGAGACTTCTAAGTGTCTCACATTATTATCATTTTTTTAATATCTACATCAAGACTAGTGGATTACTAATGGATTTCAGATGCAGAATAGCCTGTAAGATAAGTGTGGCTTTTTTTTTTTTTTGTCTTCTGAAGTGATGTGATCTCTTCTGTGAGTGTAATGTAAAGACAGGAAATCTTCAACTGTGCAGTTCTAGTTAGATTCTGTAAACTTTAGGTTGAAAGCATTTAGTGGTGAATATACATAGAACTTCTTTGAAACAAATGCCAGAGGAAGGTGGACGAAGAGGGATGTGTTTTAGGGTTTGTGTTTTGTTGTTTTTTATTTTTTTATTTGATAGTACTTGGTAAACTGATTAAACACTTGTTTTGAAACTGAGAATATATGCGTTTGGGGATAGTCTTTATTGTGACTGGTTTCTCCACTTCTGATATATAGCTTTAGACTATGGCTTGATAGCTGGTTATGGGAGATTTGTCCCAGGTTGAATATTGTACGAGAGACCTTGTGCAGTTGTTGAATAGAGAGGAAATGATCCAAGGCTTTTAGATTTCGATGAGAGAGAGGAGCTCTGCTTGTGGAGTTCCTCTCACAGTGGTCAGGAGCTTTTTGTGGTTTTGCTGGTAACTTGCTATATATCACAAGCCAAACGTGGATGCACAAAATAAAGGTAGTACTGGTCTCATCCCTGTGTCCCTCAGTGGCAGAGGCACAGGGAACACCTGGCAGTATATGACATGCTGGGAGAGGAATTTAGTAGTAATCTAATAAGTAGTTAGTACTATCCTTCTGAGGTACAGTGTGAGAATTTCAGCTGACATGCTGAAGCAAAACACAAGTAGCAGCACTAACAACAGAGTGGCTGAGTTTGGAAGAAATCTCTTGAGCTCATCCTGTCCAACTCCTGTGCTCAGAGCTGGGTCAGCTGGAAGATGCTGCTTAGAGCTGGACTCCATTGGGTGTTTTGCATTGTCCTTAACAGAGCTTTTTCTAGCCCCTGCTCCTCTTTTTTTTCCCTACTTTATCTGCTCTGTCTGTTTTGTCTTGTGTTGAGACTCTCACTTGTACATAACTTCTGATCTTAGTACTGTCCCTTCTGAGATCCAAGTCACTCCAGCATCCCTTTGGCCTTAAGTCCTAGAATCCCACATGCACCCAGTCCTGGAGACATCTTCCAGTGGGAATTGTGAATTACAGCCTCATGATCATTTCCTATGATATCAATAAAAGTTTGGCCATTTTATAATTACTATAATTTGAAAAATTATAGAAGAATTTTCTTTTTCCTTTTTTTTAAACAAAAAAAAAAAAAGCAGATGAGATGAATTTGAAAAGCTTTTCAGTCTTGATGGAAGCCACAGAAGATGCCATTTGGGTGGGAATATGGGAGCTGGCACATTAGCAAAAGGAATTTTTCATAGAAAGCTCTCTCGGCTACTTAGATAACCTCCTTTTAGTCATCCAGCTGTTCTCAGAGTGAGTAGCCATCGCAGGTGGAGATGCTGCACATGTTTTTGGCATATTTAAGGCACCTGGGATTTGCAAGCTATCTGATATAAAGCAGTCTTTGTGATGCCTTGTAGAGTAGATATTTGCATAGATTAGAAATATAAATCTGCCTTTTATTTTCTGCAAACTCCTCAGAGGGGGCGTATCCTTTCAACCATTTATTTTAAAATAAAAAGTCCCTGTATAGTGTCTAGAGTAAACAAGAGTGCTTTCACTGTGCTTTTGTTCCAAAAACAGAGAACCCACACACTCTTATGGCTTTCTGAAAATGTGTGTGCAGTGCTGCTTTCTGTATTGCTATCAAACAATCCATGTCCAGTTATGGTGGGTTATCTCTTTTTCCTTACGTTTCCAAGGGAAAACTGAAGTTGTATTTTAGTTTTCACAATATCTTTCTTCACACGTGATACTCCTGTGAAAGAATCGATGTGTTCTTTGGTCTGCGTGTTTTTCTTTTTTGGAAGAAGCTTCCAGTCTCATAGCTAGTCATGTCTGTGCAAATGAGGTTTGCGCTGCTGCAGATTGGGGTATGCTGCTGCGAAAAGGAAGCAGTGATGTGGATGAGAAGGATATCGACGTGTGCAATAGTTAGATTTGATTTGTCTGTGTAGAAAGAGAATCCTGCAGAACGTACACTGTGCTGCATTGGGTGCTTGCCCTGACTTCAGCTCTGGGCTCTGTGTTGTACACAGAGAGCCGCTGCACAGCTTTTCAATGAAAGAAAGCCCTGAATATTTGGAAAGAGATGACTGCACCTGCGTAGAAATGTTTGCAGGTGGAGAATTGGAGTCAGTGGCTGCCAGGCCTGTTTGTTGGAGGGTCTGTGGAAAAATCAGCCTTAAACATCTCCTTTAACTAAATGAATGTCTGTTTTGTCTTGTTTAATCACCTTAGCTCATTCAGCACCATTTTTAGCTGTTTAGGGGTGTGTTTTTGTGTTTATCTTTTAAGGAAATATTTTTTCACAGTCCCCCATCTTTCTCTTTCTGCAACTGCTCAATGATGACTTTGAAAACAAGTATTTTCCAAAACATACATAGCTACAGACCTTTATAACTGCGTGAGTTTTTACATCACTGGAGGATGAAACCAAGAGGAAAATATATGGTTTGTGACCACTTTGTATTTACAGGGGAAAAGGATTCTGCCAAATCCATTTTTATTTGTTAATTGAACTCTAGATTTCCTTTCCACTTCAGAGTTCACCCTGCCTGACTCTGTTAAAAATAAATAAATAAATCCTTTTTAAATGTCTCACCTACTTGTGCTTGTTTTTATGTGACTTTTTTTGAACAAACAAAAGCTGTGCATCTTCATATGTTGCTGGCTTTTAATATAAGTGCAGTCAGCTGGGTTTTTGTACTGGTTACTGCTATTTTTAAATGGTGCTTTTAATTGCTTGTTAAGGTTGGATAACACATCTTTATATGCCCGTCTGGTTTTGTGGCAAGCTCGGTGTTGTGGAACTACTTTGACTGCTAGGGTTATAAACTGTATTAAACTGCTTTTCTCTCCGTGCTTGGTCACACTTCTAGCTTGTGGCACTCTGAGAAGTCTCTCTGTGTACCTCTCTGTTGATAGTAGTTGATTTGAGCGTCAGAAGAAAACAGCACAGTGTGTACCATACAGTTCATTTGGGAGATCCCTGACTGTGCCTTCCTGAAGTGATGGGCTGGGATGAGTTGAGTGGCCATACTTGTTCATACACCTCTGATAGATCCTTAGGATTTTTTAATGGCGGTTGTTCTTGGAAATTCAGTTACTGTGAAAAATAAATACATAAATACAAATGTATAGAGTGATATCATACAGGATGTCAGTACGGAGATGTGTGATTAAGTGTGATTACGGAGATTAAGTTGGATGGATAGGAAAATGAGTGAGAAGTGGGGGCATAGACTGTTTAAAAACAAAGGTCAGAGAAATGGTCTCTGACACCTGGAGAAATAAATCTGAGTTCAACAATCAGTGTTACTGTTGTAACTACTTCTGAAGTTTGGTTTTCAAGCAGAAGAAGCCTTACTGCTTTGCCCAAATTTTTCTCTTCCAAAAATTATCTGTTGCTTCAAGTTTACAGTGTACTTTGTCCAGTCATGGTTTAATAGTATGCCTGCTGCATTAAGAAGATGGTGTCCAGGAGGAGGCTGTGTAGCTTCTAGAGAAGTAAATGCAACCAGTTTCCATTGTCCTCTTTTGTATGAAAAATGTCCTAATTCATGTGCAGGTACTGGTCACTATCATTCTATATGTTGACAGTGAACACATGTTTTTGTTTTAGAGCTGTTAATCAATGGACTGTAATTTTAAATTATCTTAATGAATTAAGACAATAATCACCGTACACAGTAGGCACCATGGTATAAGAAGGATGTAAAAGTATTAGGGAACATCCAAAGGAGGGCTGTGAGGATGGTCAAGGGCGTAGAGGGAGAGATATAAGGGGTGTCTGAAGTCCTTGGGTTAGTTCAGTACAGAGCAGAGGAGCTGATGGAGGCCTCACGGAGGCTGCAGCTCCTCACTGGGAGCAGAGGGGCTGAGCTCTGCTCTGTGTGACAGCGACAGGGCCCAAGGGAACGGCGTGGAGCTGTACCAGGGGAGGGGCAGCTGGGGGTTGGAGACAGAGTCTGCTCCAGAGGCTGGTGGGCATGGAACAGCCTGCCCAGGGCAGTGGGCATGGACCCCAGTGCTGGAGTGTTTGGACAGTGCTCTCTGACATTGAGATTGAATGATGGGTGGTGCCGCGTGGAGGCTTGGAGATGAACTTAATGATCCTTGTGCTTCCCTTCCAACTTGGGGTATCCTGCTTGTGTTGACAGCAGCCCTCATCCATCTCAGCTTCTGGTTGGAGAGCTCATGCAGCCAGATGTGCAGCTTTTCAGCTGCTGGATGAGTCGTTAGAGCCACGGTTGGCCACCCAGGCTTAAGCAGTCTGGAACATTTCCATTTTGGTGCTCCTTTGATGGTTTTATTGTTTTAATTATTGGATTTTTTAAATATTAGTGGCTACTGCAGCATAAAAAAAACACACACATTAGGCTCGTAGTACACTTTGTAAACAACCTGATACTTAATAAGCCTTAATGATGTTTTTAGAGCACGACAGCAACAAATAACATGCAGTGTTTGCTTGGACTCTTCTTGCATTCATATCATTATGTGTTGTTTTGCTTTTCGGTAATGTTCATATTTGAGGGGACCTGGGGTTTTTCTTTTGGCTTTGTATTTTACTGAAAGTTTAAGGTCTAACATAAAAATAAGACCTCCTTCAAGATTCAACATTAATTCCCTGTTTATAAAATAATTTGCTGAGGAGGGCAAACCCTTCTCCCTGCTGACTTTCTTCAGTGAATGGGGAGCTTGTTCTCTGTATGTTGATTATTGAAAGCTGAGCTCTTTGTGCCAGATATTTTAAGAAGCTGTTGATGCTTAGATTTAATCTATTACATTATATGGTGCTTTTAGACCAGAAAGTGAATGTGTTTTCATGTCTGTGGTTGTGCAGTACATATGTAGCAATTCTAAAAAAGCATTGCATAACTATAAATACAGTTTTGGATACTTCAGCCTGCATTCTTGCTTTAGTGTGTTTTGAAGGCAGTGGCTGTGATGGTTAGAAATGTTGTAACAGGAATATCTTGGCATTAGACAGTATCGCATTTTCATCTGATCATGAGGAAATAATACTTATTTTATGTTCTTGGGCTTAGTCACGTATTCTTACATATCTCTCCCCTGATGGAAACTGTTTGTATTAAATTTCAGTAGATCTGACACTTTTAAAGCACTCTAGGCTATTTACTGGGCCATTTATATGGCAGCAAATTATGCTATGAGTTTTTAATTCTTAAATGACAGCATTTACAGATTGCCAGAGCTTCCTTGTTGGTTTTGTGTAGACCAGCTTGAATTCATCCATGCTATCTGAGTGGTGGAGGTATTCAAACAGCTTGCACTGAGTGCTGAGTTAAATTGTCTTTTCAGTGTTTCCCTTCTCAAACTATATCCAAGGGCTTGATTTTGAGTTGCAAGGTGTTTTTAGTCATGTCCACTGTTGGTATTAGCTGCAGCAAGCATATTTAGGACCTGGAAGCAATAAGCAAGAGGGTGCAGTTCAGTTTTGTGGGTGTGTTGTTATGTTACGTCAATATAAATGTCTTATGTACAGGCGTTCATCTGAACTGGTATTTAGCACAAGACAAAGGACGTAGTTTGTCATAGCATGGAATAAATTCAAGAATTAATTGGCTAGTCTAAAAATAGTATATATTTCAATACACTTTTATGAAAGTAAACAAGCCAGTGGAGTTCTAGTTTCAAACAAGTGACATGCTGGTACTAGAACTGTTTCCTTTTGCTTCCTTAATGATGGAGAAGAAATTCTTATTGCTCATAAAGTAGAAAGAACATTTACATGAAATGAAACAGCTTTAAAATACAGGCCAAATTCTACATGGTTACTTATTAAAAAGGACAGCTTATCATCCATTTCACTTGTGATTGCCCTACTAAGGCTTTGCCCAACTTTTCAGAGCCTGGTTCTGACCTCTGCATTGATGACTTACACATAATATCATCTCTGAGAAAAGAATGGGTTGTTTTTAACCAATCTGTCATTGCTGGACAGAAGAAGGGAATGTGTTAGTTCAGTGAAGAGCTGTTTTTATTTTCTCAGTTGTAGCTTAAGGGGAGAATCTTGAGAATCTTATACTGAGAACGGTTGGGGTGTCTACTGTAATGGAGCAATTTTGCTTCTCCTCTTTAAGAAAAAAAAATAAAAAGTAAGAGGGATTCTATTTAATCCTTTGGTTTAAGAGAAATTGGATAGGAGACGTGGAAAAATGGAGAACACTTCTTATCCCCAGATGCTTGAGTCACAGAAGTGCCCATAAGCCTTTATGTATATCCTCAAATAAAGATGAAAGAAAGCATTTCTTCTAATCCATGAACTATGCAGCTCACTGCCTTTGTCATTTAAACTATTGCAAAGTGCTTGACTGTCTTTTTCCTCCTTAAGGTGTAATAGCAATGCATAGCATTGTGAAATGGGTCTGCCCATTCATTAAGTAGCACAGTATACACAGTGCATATCTTAGTGTACCTTACGGGCTGGTGTGCTGATTTTGACTTGTCTCCCAGGGCAGCTTAAGGCACTGGTTTAGACAAATGAACTGTTACCTAGTCTGGGGCTAATATCCTGTTATCATTCTACATGCTGCAGTAGCAATGAGTTGTACTTTCTTTAGTGAAGTGCAGACTGCCAGAGGATGTTTTATGTGAGTCTCTGTGATGCAGTCTGGTTCTTTGGTAATCATGCATCTTCTCTCAAAGAGCCTCAGGAATAAAGGTTGCTCCAGACTTCCTGTGTAATCAGAGGGAAGAAAAGGGCATTTCCAGAGCATGATTCAGGATTCTTCTGCTGTGGATCACTTTCCTCAGGTGATTCATCCTTTCTCTGCTGCTTGTGTCAAAAAGGGAACTGCAGCTTACTGGTCTTCTGCTAATGAGCCTCAGGTAGATGTCTGAAATTTGGCTACAGTGTCAGAAGGAGTCATTTGGGCCAGCAACTTTAAGCAAAGTGACCCTTGCTTTTGATTGGGGTTATTATTCTTTAAAATTCAAGACTTCTCTCGACAGTAGAAATGTTGATTATAGAAGTGCTGCAAGTCTTCAGTCAAATTTATTGAACTTTGGCCATCCTACAGGCTGGAGGGAGCAAATGTTATGTTCCTTCCCTATTGCTGAGATGCAACATGTTTGAAATACACCCTTTTTTTCAGGGAACTGAATAGCTTTTAATATTTTTTCCCTTATTGGCGGAATAGAAAGCTGAAAGATGTCAGTACAATCCTGAAGACTCTGAGTGTGTTTAAAAGAAGCATTTGTGTGGAGGCCCTTATGCAGCTGAAAATCTCAAAAAGAATTTGGCAGAAGTCTTGGTGTCAGAAGATGGCACATTCCTGTGCAGTGAAATGTTTACTGGTTCCCTGTTTTATCTTTGGCAGCTGCTTTTGCATTTGATATCTTCAGCTGTTTTGAAGCTTTTAAAAAGAATAATTATTCGTTTCATGAAATGAATCTACTTTATCCACCCAACAGGGCAATGATTCATATACTTCTTTGGCAACATTGCCCATTGTTATCAGAGCTGCATTTGCTTTTGCAGGATTGCGTTTACTCCTGTTAGAGGGAAGTTCCAACACCTTCATGGGCCGTCATTTTATTGCATGGTTTTCTGATGTGCAGAGTGGCTGTTCAACTGTTCCTATGGAAACCCTACAGTCATCAGTCTTTGGGAAAGGGAAACAACCTGAGTTTTTATGTTTTCTGCAGATTGTGAACCCTAACATTAGATGCTTCAGTAATGGCTTCTCAGGAATGATCTACAGTACTGCAGGCCCAACACACAGGCAGCAACTTCACTGCATTTCATTTCACTGTTTTCTTATTACTGGAGATATATATAATGTAATAAATGAACTGGATTTTAGTTCCATACAAAGTAAAATTCTCCTAAATACAGTAGATCTTTATTTGAATGTTGCATTACATGGGATGGGAATACTACCTGAAGGTTTTATTAATTTTTGTTGTTGTTGTTGTTTGTTTGAGTTCCATAAATCCACAAACTTTCCCTCCAGACTAGCACAGCCTTTAAATAAAGTTCAGACTAAGCCCGTGATCTGTAAGTTCCCATGTATCCACTTTCTCTTTGAATGGAGTAACACCTGAGTATACTTGTATACTGTTCTGCTCTACAAAGCTTTTGTGATATGCTTCTGTGTGCTTACATACGAGACAAGATTTGAGAGGGATGGAATATGTTGTAATTACTCCAACTGCTATAAACAAGGAGGGAAGTATATGGGACACGTATAACTTTTCATGGTGTTTTTGCTTGTGTGTGCGTGTGTGTGTGTGTATGGAGAATAATTTAGTCATGCTTCTACTTAAACTTAAATTTAAAAAAACACTTATCTATTTATTTTCAGTATTGTAGACTATGAGCTAGAGTACACATATGTTTAGTTAACTCACCACATTTTTTTGTGTGTGATATTCTAACCTGCTTGGCCATTAACCTGGCTGGCTACCAGGAGAATGTTCAAACTGTTGACTCATATTGCTTCCATATGCAACTTAAACCACCTTTTCCCACAGTGGAGACAGCTTGAAGGTTAGCTGTGTATACTCTTCAGGGTACAGAACAGCATGTTTTGAACTGAGTCAACACATGTGAGTAATATGAAATAAATCAAAGCTATTATTAACATTTTTGTCTAATCTCATTTTTGCTGAAATTTTGCTGGGTCTCAAAATTGAAAAACAACAAGAGGGTGTTTTTGTGCTTTGCTTCCTGAGGGAGGATCCTGTGTGGAAGTGGAGGAGATCGTGTTCGTAAGTAGGAGAGGGTAGAGGCAGCAGTTTTTAGACCAATAAACAAAACAAAAACTGTAAAGTACTTGTGGTGGTGGGTTTTTTTTGGTTTTTTTTGTTTTTTTTCTTTCATGCAGACTGCACAAAAAGGGTGAAGGAAATTTAGCATGAGTTGATTTCTCTCATAGGCTTTGATAATCACTCTAGTTAGTTGTGGAGCCAATTGATGGAGAAGAGATCTGGGTTTAGTTCTAGCATTACCACTGTTAAGGAAGGTTGCATCTTTTTCTTACCTTTAATGTGCTTACTATGTTGGGTTTGTAGTTTCTTTTTGTTCTTTTGTTTGAAGTGGGCTGGGCTGCAAGAATGAAAATACTGATCATCAAATGCAGCCTTTAAGAGTTATAAGAAAAGAAACAAACAGTGCATTGCTGCAGTTGGTTTGTAGGGTAATTGAGCTGACTGAATTGGTTCCATTTTGTTTTTTGATCATTTAAGAAAGAAAGCTGAGAGCAAGCATCTCCCATACTGTGGCCAAATGCATCTGCCTCATTTCAGGAGGCACAAACATGTAGTTAACTATGTGAGTATTTTGAAGTCAATGGGACTGCCATGTTGAACAATAAAACTATTTTAACATGTGCTAAAAAATCCAAAACAGATGGATGCGTGGCATATTACTTACAAATAAATATGGCTAATGAACTCTTCACTCCCAGATATTTTAGTCTAGTGTTTCCATGTCATATTTATGTTTTTATTGAATGTCGTTTTTCAGCTGAAAATTTTGCCATTTTTGCAGTTCTCCTCTGGCCTTTATAAAGGTGAATGATCTGATGGTGTTACCAGGGTCTGGCTTTGTTGGACTCTAACTTGAAGGGAGCATACTTAGCCTTTGCTGAGAGATGGGACTTGTAAAGCGAGAGAATATGGCTTCCCACATTTTTTACTCTAAACGGCATGTTGGAGTTTTCTACTGTATAATTCTTCAGGTATTTGGATTAACCCTGATAAAATTATAGGTGGTTGTGAGGGAGTTTATTGTGCTTATAAATTGTAGTGGGGCTCCCTGTAATTTGTTATAATTAATTCAAGAGTTCAAGGGCAGAAAATCAGGATCAGGTTGTGGCATGCCTTCCTTTCTTGCTAAAGCATGCTATTACTAGCCTTCTTATTTAAGGTTTGGCTTCATATTTGTGGGCTTATTTGAACTCAGAGTATCAAAAAAATATAATATGCTGTTTTTCAAAACAGAATAGAACCTAGGACAGAGGATGGATCTGTTGCAGCTGGGGGTTCCTTTTTAAATATAGAGAAATAGGTGGATACCAAAAAGTTGCATCTGCTGGCTAAGCCTTTCAAGGAAGGAGTACGTGTGTTGGAAGGCTCGTGTCATGTCTGCAGGCCTCAACAGGGACTGGATGCATGTAAGTGCTTGTGGTCTATTAAAAAAAAAAAAAAAAAAAGCAGGATAAACAAAACACTCACAAAGCATTTCTTTAAAATCCAAACTCCCTTCTCACAATGGTCATATCACTGAGACAGGATGTGGTGCTAGTGGCTGGAGACAGAAGGTGTCTGCAGAAAGGCAGGGCCTGCAAGAAGCAGTGTGGTACCTCATGGTT
Organism: Coturnix japonica; assembly: GCF_054131305.1. Classification (NCBI taxonomy): domain Eukaryota; kingdom Metazoa; phylum Chordata; class Aves; order Galliformes; family Phasianidae; genus Coturnix; species Coturnix japonica. Next base: position 18,905,144 of record NC_140665.1, on the reverse strand, counting down.
CTGCTTAGTCTCCCAGCTCCAGCCTAGGGAGGGAGAAACTCCAGCAATGGACAAACCTCCAAATTTGTTCAGTCTTCTGCTGCCAGTAAGAATGCTTAATAGGTTAGTAACATATGTGCCACATCTCCACGTTTCCTCCATGGATGGTGACTCCACCACCTCCCTGGGCAGTCTATGCCACTGCCTCACCGCTCTTTCCAAGATATGTTTCCTAATGTGCAACCTGAACCTCCCCTGGAGCAATTCTCTTATCCTATCACAGTTACCTGGGAGAAGAGGCCAACCTCCATTTCACTACAACCTCCTCTCAGGTCACTGTAGAGAGCAATAACCTCTCCTGAACCTCCTCTTCTCCAGATTGAACAATCCCAGTTCCCTCAGCCACTCTGCTCACAGTGCAAGGAAGTTTATTATTTGCCTCTATGCTTGCAAATTGCATGTCAAAACAAATGGAAATGTCTGTCATTGTAAAACTAGCCTGTCTTATCCAAATTCTTCTTTTCTTCCATTTAGCTGTAAACTCTTGCTTTTAAAATGAGACTGAGAGATGAGGGGGTAGATAAGAACTGTGTTTTGATCGTGATGAGGGGATAGATACGAATTGTGTTATCTGTCCTCCTTTTTCAGTTGTACAAAGACATAAAAAAAATGATGCTAACCCAGCATTGTTCTAACTTAATTGGAAGGGGAAAAGGAATGACACTAGTCTTTCCATATGTTTAATTTTTAGTTTCCGTCATCTTTTCCACCCAGCTGCTGAAGGAAACCAGGATGTAGGAAGGTTGGATGCTGTTTCTGAACAATCTAGTTTCTCAGTTACCTGATGCTAACCTTTATCTACTTTCTAGGGTTGTTTGATCAAGGAGTTCTTATCCTAAAAACTGTCTGTTATGATTGTTTATACTGTTGGCATTGATAGTTTGCACTTCTGAAGGAATATCCTCCTGTGTGTGTGACAAAGACTCCTTTTGTCTCCTCTTTTTCTGGCAAAGCTACTGGTCTTTCTGAAGATCTGCTGCAGGGTGTGGCAGACTTGTTTTCAGTAATATCCTTCCAAAAATATTGCTCTTTGGTAGTGGAGCACAGCCCTGTTTTTTCTTTATATTCTTTCATAAATCCCAGATAAATGGCTATTGTCTAGTGCTGTGAAATATCAGGCTTCTGCTGGGAGATAAATGGATGAAATTCCAGAGGAGCAAGCTAGAGATGGTGTTTATCAACACCATCTAAGTTTTCTTTAGAAAGGCAAAGACAAGACCGTAGCACTGCATTACTGTCAATGACATCATCAATGTATGTATATCTTTTTTTTTTTTAAATGCCTTTAGATTAAGATGTGCTGATGGAATCTTTACTTCCAAATGTGTTTCAGCCTGTTCGAGCCCAGAAATCAAAACACCAACTTTGCCAACATACTAAACGTTGTATCTGAAGAGACCAATCTTATCTACCTGCTCTTCCTTATTGCCATATATAATGCAGCTCAATTTTGGAGTAAATTTTGTCTCGGTATTGAGTGACTTGCACCATATAAGCAGTATCCAGTAAGCAGCATTCTTGACTGAGACTTAGGAACAAAATCTAACTTTCCCAAATCTGCCTTGTTTTCCTGTCTGAGTTACTTCACCAGTCACATGCCTCAGATTCTATTCATGAAATAAGGCTACTTCTGTTTAAAGCATGTTTTTCTCAGATAAGCAATCAGGAAGAGTTAAATATTTTCGTTTTCTCAAATGTGAAATAAATAAAAACAATATTTTTGTCTTTATCAAATAGTTCCTTTGCTTCCACATTGAATAGCTGTAATCTGACTCATCTAGCTCAAAGGCTGAGAAAGTTTGAAAGACCACATGCTTAAAATAAAAAGAATGAATTTCTTTTAAAAATGTAGCATGTACTTTTCTGTGGAATCCTGTTGCTACTTAAGCCAAGATCATGGCACGTTTTGGGGGGTAAAAAGAATAAAAGACTCACAAATATCAAAGCTAATGCTTAAAATAATTCTAGTTCATGATAAAAGCCCTCTGTTCATGAGAAATTGCTTCCCCTGTGGGCAGATAATTGCATAACTGAAGGTTGCATAGTCTCTGTTCAGAAGAATATTACCATTCTGAGGTAAACCTAAATAACCCGTGTCAGGCTGTTGTTGTGATTCAATGAGAATTTTATTGTGTCCCTAATTTTTGAAGATCATCTTGTACTCAAATAGATTTATTATTTTTATTATTATTTCCATTTGATTTTATTTTTTAGAGTTGGAAGAGAGCTGAAACACTTGTGGGCCAATCTTTTTCTCCTTTCAGTCTTGAAGGCTTTGTAATTTGGGCATATGAATTTAGTAAAGCAGTTCTCTCTTCTTCCAGAAATGAAGTTGAGCTACATAGCTGTGCAGTTATCCAAGAGATAGGCTTGATGCCAAAATGGTACCTAATGAGTTATAAAAAAGTCAAGCCAGTAATTGCATCATTAGGAACAATTTTAAAGGAGTTGTACCTCTTGGATAACTAATGTTTTCGGGTGCTTTTATGTATTTTAACATGCACTTATGATAACAAGTTACTGGTATTGAAACTAACACATTTGTACTGACTTGAAGTTTCTAGGGAAACACATTGACTGATTTTAAAAAAAAAAAAAACAGTTTTGAAAAGTCTTTGATGCTGTTGAGGAGACATTGTGCATTTCCCCAATCCTTCCTGTCCCTGAGAAAGTAAAAGTAAAAGCAGGGAATGATAGCAAAGATCTAGACTGATCAGTACAGCATTTAAACAGTACTAATCCATAATTACTCTGCAAAATTAACCCATACTCTTGCTTTTTTAAACCACCCTTAAATATCTCCATGCAGTTCTGACTACCAGTATTGGTTGGGCCAGGTTCTGCATGACGGCCTGTATTTTGGAAGTATTCCTTATTGAAGAGATTGTAAATCAAAGACATTGAGTTACTTTCTGCATACTTAGAAGAGCAGCAGAAATAATATATTGGGTAATCAGTGGTGATTGATCAGTACAGGGAAGTCAGTGACACTCTACAGACACCCATGTTGTTTTTTGAAGTGCGAGCAGAACAGGAAACTTGGTCTTGGGAGGTCTTTGTGGAATTGTATGGGCAAATGGAGTTTCCATAGGTTTACACAGCTGCAGCTGAGTCATAATGTGGGTACTGTAATTACATTTCAAAACGTTACCCTTATCTCCTGCTTCTAGGGGTTTTAACCCTCTGACGTGTTATGTATTGCTAAAATGCAGATGTTGATTCTGGAATACAAATGTTCTCATAACTGTCCAGTTTACTTTAGAAAAAGTGTGCTTTTCAATGCAATAGATGCAAATGTACTCTTTGTGTATTGGTTAAATAGAGTTGTGGGAAATGATACCCTTATAATTATGGCTTTGTTCAGACGTGTTGTCCACTCCCATTCCCTTTGGAAATAGCTATGGGCTGGCAAACTATAGTAGCCTTCATTATATTGAATACACAAAGGCTCTGCTAAAAACTGTTAATCCAAAAAGAGCACTAAAGGTGAGAGATTTCAGCTGTCAGTCCATTTGGCTGTGGTGGTCTCTCTTCTTCCCTGTGCTCCCATAGTATCCCAGACTGACTTTGTGTGTAAAGCTTTGTAAGTTTTAATTTTGAATTTGTTGCCTCTTATTAATTGTGAGTAAAGTTTGTACACTTCCCTTTTGTTCAGTTTCCATATGCTTTCCTAGTTAAACCACTTAATAAGAGGCTTATGAAATGCATGTTTTTATGTGCTGTTCTGGAACAGCTTTCCTCAGTGAATGTATAGCCAAATCGTTTTTCAAATGTTTAACTGCTTTCAAATTGTAGAGATACTTTAGCAACTCAAGCAAAGAGCATTCTCAGCTATAGCATAGTTATAAAATAACAGTGTTTAAAAGAATTTCAGATGAAGGAGCCTCAAATCCTAGATAGAACACAGGCTAATTTCAGCTCCCTGTTGACTGGGCAGAAGGCCTGACCACAGTTTTGCAGAACAACTGAGTCATGAATCTGTGGCTCCTCGAGCTATTATGGCCTTTGAGTAGAACTTCCTTCAGGGCGTTCAGTAACAGCTCAGCTCTACCTCTTCCTGGGCAGTCGAATTAGTGACTCCAGTTCATGCTTTATGTGACCACGGTGTATTAATAACAGATCCTAGTATTTTGTTCTACTACAGTGTTGGTAAAAGCAATGCTGTACCATAATATTGTAGAATATTGCTGTTAGGATTTTTGATCATGACCTGTATCACACTCAAGTTTGCACACCTTCAAGTGGGCATTTTTTCTGTGAAGTAAGTGCTAAGTGATTTCTTAAAGCATTTTTCTGAACTCTTGTCTAAAATTGCTGGCATAGCAATCATGGAATCATGGCTTCACGAAAGCTGGTGATACTCTTGACTTTTATAGAGCTGGGATGTTGTGGTAGGATTTTACATTATTTTGACTTCTGTATAGTCTTTTAACTTTGTGTCTGTTTTAGTAATAGTTCTAACTATACAGAGCTTTAAGGAACATGGAGGATTTTCCTTCTGTTCTGGCAGACTAGAATGTGCAACTCATGCATACATATGTACCAGTGCCATAAATAGCGTGCTTCAGGATTACAGGTCTTTAAGATCAGATTCAGCAAACACTTACTCACCTACATACTTGACAAAGCAGTTTACATCAGGCTTGTATGAAAGCGTGTGTATTTTCAGAATTTAGAGTTAGTCATTGCAAAGAACTGCAAACAAGTTGACTTGTCTCTTGCACTGGGCAAGTGTGAAGCCTGGGGTTGAAGCACAGGTGTCATGCTGAGCAACAGTATGATTTTACATTGCCTCTCTCCAGCATATTTCAAAATCGGCCAAAGATGTAACCTTTATGATACTGTGAAAGCTATGTCTAAGCACTTCTGGTGAATATTTTCTTTCCTTTTTGACAATGTTATTCTTCTTTCTGGGGGAAGTGAGAGGGAAGAGGAAACCTAAAAATGAGCAACCTGGCAATTAAGTGCACATAAAATCTGTGAACTCAAAAGGGATCTTTTCAGACATTAAAATACATCCACAGGCCTTTCATTGAGAGATTTGCACTGCTTATAGCTGCTTATGGTGCTGCTACCTTGAGTGCAGGTCTGTTCAGAGCTTTGGTGCTGTCTAGTGGCAAGTTACTGCATCTCACATTGCTGACAGAAGAATTAACTGAGGAAGAGTGTAAAATGCTGTATTTGATTAATACCCCTCAAAGAATGGCTTGGGTTGTGCTTGTTTTTAAGCATGTAGGTTTTTTTCTAATGCCTACGCAGAGTTAAGTGGTAATGTGTAGTTAAGTGTAGTTAAGATAGTGACACAGGTGATGTTTGAGTGGTTCTTCATTGCAGACAAGTTAATTGACTTGGTACCAGGAAGGTGACTTATGTGCCTGAAATCATTAAGACGAGAACTGTTTATATTCTATTCCCAAAGGTTCAAACTTAAGATCAAATGTGGTTTACTGGTTGCAGCTGAGTCCAGTCAGGCATTTATTGCCTTAAGTCTTCTTCTCTGCTGTTCGTTTTCAGAGGTCACAGGCTCTGAGGCTTGTTGGTATCCTTGAGTATGACATCTTTCTTAATCCAGATTTGACAGAGTGATCTGGTTTTGTTCAAGTCATTATATTTTAAATCTATTCTGTTTGAGGGGATGCAATTGTGGCTGTAATTTTCTCAGCTGCGTGTCTTGTCCCTTGCTGATTTTAGTGCCTGTGCAACACAGGTAATTCAAGCAAACATGTAATTGTTGCCTACAGATTAAAATGTTGTGGCTTGTTAATGAAATTGTCTTCACTGGACTTTAACTTGATATTCTGGAGGGACGGCTGCCTAACACTGCTGCTTTGACCAGCTGTGCTACGGGTCTGGTACAGTTTGGCGGGTGGAAGGGATGCACAGATAACTCCTTAAGCTTTTGTGGAAGTTGTCTTTTTCATCTGCACCTACTCTTTTGCAAAATGGGGTGAAATATGTAAATTCTACCATGAGGTTTAAACTCACGTAGTTTACCTTGTGATTAGTTGTTGATAAGCAAGTATTGTGATATTAGAAATTGGTTTTGCTGTATTGTGTCTAAGTTAACATTACAGATGAAGGATCCCAATTAAAAAAACAATCAAACAATCAAACAAACAAAAAAAACCCAAAACAACAAGGCCACTATATGGGCCACAAAGTTACATCAGCCAGCCAAAGGATATTGCTGACATTCCATTTTTCTTATCAAAATGGTGATAGTTGAGTAAAAAACATAAGTAAGTGATGGAAGAGCCTCTTTGTGAGTTGTAGAACACTTGGTCTCTTCTAACTTGTACAGAATTTATAGAGGATGTCGTCCCTGCAGATATCCCTCTTCTGTGTGGTCAAAAACATGTAGGACAAACTAGAACATCTTATTTTCCTTTTCATACACCTGGAAACATTGCACGTGTAGGGATCATTTTAATTTATTTTGCTGTGTATGTTATAGATGATGTGGAGCTTCTTATATCGGGCACTGACTGTTGTTCAGCTGCCTGACATATTTGAAGTGAGTTTTTCTTGCTTTCAGTAGTCTCTTGCTCTGTAGAAGCTGTATATACATACTGCCCTTCTGGTTTGTTCTCTTTTCTGGTTTGTAGATATCAGTATTACCTACAAGTGAAAAAGGACATTCTTGATGGCCGATTGCGTTCATCATTGGAGCAGGGAATTCGACTAGCTGGTTTAGCAGTGCAAGGTAAGATGATGTGATCTGCTTGCCATTTTCCTACTAGGATATTTTGGGTTGTTCTAGATGTTGACTGGCAGTAACTAGGGCAACGTATGATTCCTATTCACAACAGCCAGGTTTTTCTACATATTTACAAATGCGTAGGTGGACTACTGTTGATGAAATGTGATTCTGTAAATGCTTGTACCCTTAGGGAGGGAATGGTGGACCACATCACAATCTGCAACTTTCTGCAACTTTTTTTTCTGAAAGCCGTGTTAGTGAATTTGAACTAGACTCCAGTTCTAGTTCCAGCCACAAAGTACTTTACAGTAATGAATTTGCTTCACATTCTCTGGTTTAAATGGAATTACATCAAAGAGCATAAGAGCAGTTTTAATTTTACCTTTAATTAAAAACTCATTTTGCTGTGCAGCGCTATCTGCAATATGAAAGAACACATGACCATAATTGTTACATGAATTATAAATTAATAAACTGCTTTTTATTCTAAGCCTCCTAAGGACATCAATAAAAGTAAGATCATGCATGTACCTGGATAAAGAAGGAAGCCCTGTGTTTGTTGAAAGTGTGTTTCTGATCTATCTGTGACTATCAGAACTCAAAGTACAATTCCAACAATGATGCACTCAACACTGCATCTCTATGTGGACAGGGACAAGGACATACATATGATAACAAATGAGAAGATCTGATTTTTGAAATTTACAGGTTCTGTGGTACATCATGCCTGGTAAAATGTTTATATCTGAGAATCTGATTCTTAAAATACAGTTGCTGAAAATATAGAATTTTCAGGAAGTTCTAAATGAAGACAAACAATGTTCATTTTTTTTCATTTTGAGAAAGCTTTGTATTTGCAGGAGTGCCAGAGCAGCCATGATCCACTTCTTGCTGTCATTAATAGTTTTTAAGATACTTTGCAACTGCCTTGAAGAATAGGTTTTCAAAGGTGTTAATCATTGTGCTCATTCCTGACATTGAGGAACAGTAGATACAAACAAAATCTCAAGTCAATAGTTTGTATCTGTACCAGCTTCCTTGAATGTGTTTGAGAAATGTATCAGCAACCACTTTTATTTAAATAGTCTGAAATTGTACTGTAAAATAGCAGTACCTTAAAAATAACGCTAATTCTGATTAAGGGTAGTGTTAATATGATTCTTATAGGGCAGTTGTTCTGTTGTAGTATTTTTTTGCTTGGCTAAAACTTGAAGGAAAACTGTTTCCTGTTATATCTTCTTATGTTTTATGAATAATGGAAAAGATGTATACAAGACTCTACTCTAAATCTTGCCATATGAGAAAATTAAGCTTTGAGAGTATAAACATTAATGATAAATAGGTAGCAAATATGTTTCTCTGGTTGTGTGTTTCTTGAAGATTTTGCTGACTTTGGGAGCCAATGTGTAACATTTTGCAGTAGTTGTTGTTACCCTGAATTTTCAATATAATCTATAGTGTTTCAAAGACCACTGCATCAAGATCTTGCACTTAATCTTATTTGCTTTATTCGTGACCTTGTATTACTCCCTTTTGTCCTTTTCATGTGAAGCAACCAAAGATATTTGAAATACTTCTTTTAAACTTGCAGTCTGTTTCATGTCCATTTTGATTTCTTTCTGTTTATGTTAAAACATAACTCTGAGGTGAAAACAAAATGAAACTGCATTTTTGGCATCCTGCAATACATGAAGCTGTCTAGAAGCTTTGAAAGAATGTTTAGCTAATGTGATTTATGGTGGGGATTTCCACCTTCCATAATATAAGAATCTTGTAGATGGCGTTTGATCCCCTTCAGTTAATATAAAATAAAAAACCTCCCGGCAAGATATTCTTTTGATATAAGTTGTTGTGTTTTTAACAGATATATATTCTTATTTATTTGTTCATTTATTTATTTATTTATTTAGTAGTTTAGCCTTTAGGAAGCATTTTCTACAGTTTTGAAACTCTGTTGGTTGTTGACAATTCTTTCTTTTTTTTTTTTTTTTTTTAATATAATTGACTTGTTGATCTTCACTTCCTAGGCTGTAAAATTAAGCATTTTTCATATGGTTATGTAGAACTGTATCAGAGGTAGGCTAAATTCTTTTTGCCTGGTCAGGACTGGAGACATTGGAGAAGCAAAACTATGTACCATTTTAAAGAGACAGGCGTATCGTGGTCTTGTCATATGGTAGTATTAATTTGTTGAGGTTACAATAAGAAAAGAACCTCTTGCGCTCCCGATGGTTAAGCACTGCATATGGCCATAATATAAAGGATCAAAAGAGAGAAATTGCTTGTTGGCTGTTATTTGATCTCTTGTAATAGCACTTTTATTTTCAGACCTCTGTGTTAAAAGCTGAAGTACAAACAGAAATCTTTGTGCTGGGTTGTGGCTTCACAGAGAATTCACCCACTTGAAGTTAAGCATCTGCGCAAAGACTGAGTGTGGTCTTAATGTGTGTAGAAAGGGCAAAAATGAGTAATTGTCTTGTTTTTTCCAGCGGATTTTGGAGACTATCATCAGTTTGAATCTCATGACTTCCTCCGAGAATACGTCTTGTTTCCTATGGTGAGTTCCTTATCCTCCTGTCTTGTGGTCTTTTATGAGTAATTTCTCCAGGCCTCGGAGATGGCTTTGTTGATAACAAAGGAAAAGCACCAGCACTAAATTAGAAATAGCAGAAATAAACTTTGCTCTGCAATATACTCTATTGCAGTTAGATGAATAAGCACTATAGAAATCTAGCCCTTTTTCAGTTCCTGCTAAGTCTCCACTGAGAGTAAATGTCAACAAAAAAAGTGTACTTATTTGAATCAAAAAACAATTTGCAGCTCTTTAGACTTTTGTATATTAACTGTGCTGCAGCATTAGTACCATGGCCAAACAATGGAATATAAAAACTGCTGATGTAACAAGGTTGTGTCACAGGACAAATCATGCAATCTTTGCTCAAGAGAATATGAATTTACATCGACTGACTGTTAAACTGAAGTGAACAGTGAATCAGTTCTCAAAACGTCCTCCAGGGACTGTGCAGTGAAATTGTTTTAAATTTAAATGGGAAACTAGCAAATGATTTGAGTGCTGAGGAAAGTGTTTTAAGTCACTGATAGCACCAGGAACTATGGTGAAAAATGCCAAGCACTTGTAACCCATGACATTGAGTCCATCTGGGGGAATGAATTAAAAGAAAGGAGAAAATAAATATCACATTGAAACACCATCATCTAGAACTAAGGCTATTTTAGTTCAGAAACTCCATGAGCACAGAACATGGGCATAAACTTCATAAAATAAAAGCACTTGAAATTCTGTCAGGCTAGAAACAAAATTTGGAAGTAAGATGGGCTTCCCCTGCCCTAATTGTTACTGCCTAGAAATTATGCAGCTGGTTTCCTTCTTCAGTAAGTGGAAAGACAGAAGGAGAACAATTAAAGCATTTCATCCCATTTACCTTCACTTTTTGACTGCATGGGAACTACAGTAAGCAGTAAGCTGTTTGTCAATTCTCTAGTTTAAAGAGGTGTTGTTTACACAGTATCTTGATGTGAAAGTGCAATTTCAAGCTAGTGGGTGGAGTTGATTGTCACCTGAAAAAGATCAGCAAGAAGAAGATAAATTAATGAATATGCAGAGATCTGGATCTTTTATACCTAGATTGAGGGCTGTGGTATTGACCTTTCACTGAGGATCCTCTGTTAGCCTGACCAGTGGAGCAAGATTTCTTTGTTAGGAATAGGTGTTATTCAACTATTCTTGTTACAACAAGAATTCTTGTTAGGAATTGGTAATTGATGATTTTGTTGATGGCTTATGAACTTATGGATGGTAATGTAAGTGGGAAAGATGATGAACTGCAGGTACAGACTGAAAGGTGTAGTCAGGCTGTCACTTCATAAATTACTCCTACAAAGTTCTTTCAATATACTGATGGTGTTTTTCTTATTTAAAAAATAAATAAATAAATAAATTAGGGGAGAATCTAAGCTTCCAAATAAGATTTCCAGACACATTTCTATGTAGTTCAGCAGTTACTTTTTAGGCTAATATCCTAGAACTTCCTTTTGCGAGTCAATTGCCTTCGCTGTGTTGTTGTGGTTGGTAAGCTTTCCTCTTACGTCTGTGGTGTCTAGCCATTCATCCATGCTACTACTAATAAATCTGACAAGATCAGTGAAGTATCAGCTTCCTTAGCCTTCAGGAGCTGTTTCTTTAGGCATCTCCATCCCTTCTTTAACTTCTGGTCTCTGCCCTTCTGGGGAGGAGTGGGTACTATAGCAGTAAATACTTCACCAACAGTTCAGGGACAGTTGCTAAGTGCAACTAGTCCTGAAGCAAGTGGGAGTATTTCAGCAAATCTTAGGCACAATAAGAGCCTCCAACAAGAACACAGCCGTAAATTCATTAGTGAAGAGAGATGGTGAATGAGGGAGGGGCAGCTACCTTTTTACTGTTTGATCTTGTGAGGCTACAATGTGTGTCAAATGGCATTTCTTCAGCAGTGAAAAGAACAAAGTTATGTACACAGTACACCCCACAGGTGTGTAGCTGTGCATAGGCATGTACTGTGCCATTTTTCATTAGCGCGCTACCACTTTCACATTTTTGTGGCAGAAGCAAATATCAGAGGGAGGGCCCCACTAAGCAAGAAACAAGAAGTGTACTTAAGTACATTACATGCAATCTTAAGGCTTTTAAAAATAAATATAAGAGCTTAATGTTTTAGCTTCCTTTTTGTTACCTTGAATTTATGAACAGACTTCCCTTATTAAGTTTTTCCCAATTATTTCAGAATGTTTATTACCATATATATAATTTAATTTTTGAAAGAAAAAGAAATCTACTCAGAAATGTCTCACAGTTTTAAAGTGAATTCCATTACATAGCAGAAGAGAGAGCAAAGTTTTTGATCCCTATTAATATGGGGAAGGCAGTACTTGCAGGCTGCAGGACAGGAAATACCCATGAGTTCAGTTTGCATAGTGTGTGGATTATTATGGTCTGTTCTAGAAGGTATGTATTCATTTGTAGATTTCCAAGTGCTTTTCAAGGCTTGTTTGGTCCTTATCCAGGAAAAGATCCATGCTCTGCAGACTGTTCTGATTTTTGCAATGGAAAAACCCACCTTTGCACTGTTCTTGACAGTATCATTTTACCCCCAAAATACCCCATCTCAGACCATGATATTTTTCATGCATGTCTTCAGCAGCCCCTGCTCAAACATGGGTTCTGGTTTTTCAGTGCAGTTGGTGCTAAGCTCCATCTCTGTAACTGCCTGCAACAGTGTGAACAGCAAACAACCCTGAAACACACCATCGGAATTCCTGCCTTGCATTGTGTTGTCTCTTTGGATGAGTAGTTTTTAATGCTACTTAATATTCTTACAGGACTGGACCCAGGATGAAGCTGTCCTGGAGGAACTGACTCAAAAGGTTGCACAAGAGCACCGAACTCACAGGTAGGCTTGATATGTGAAGATTCAGCTTTACTTTATTTTTTTTTCAAGGTCACCCACCTTCATGTACTTTCCTTCTTCCTCACCCTTTCTTTGCAGTGGTAAACTAACTTATCTCCATGTTTGTATTACATCTAGCTGGATTTTTAATTAGTGTGTTGCAAAAGATTACCTGCCTGTTGGGCACAAAGATTTGCCATGGAATCCCATCCCAAATAAATGAGCATTTCCACCATCAGATTAAAGGAACATGTGTAAAGCTACTTGTTATGTAGTAGATTCCTTTTTCTGTTTGGTTTCATTTAAATCCTGGTGATGAAAGACCCCATGAACAGGGGTGGTCCAGGGGGGTCTCTTCAAGTGTTTTCTCTCAGAGTGGGAAGGATGCATACATTAAGATACTCCCAGTGAAAATGAAAGAAAATGTACTAGATCTTGTTGGGTTTTAAGTCTCCTTGTAGAAAAGTTAAAATACACAGTTACTTATCAATAATCTACATATTAGCCCTTTAGTCTTCCTTTGTAAATAGACTTCTTTTGTTTCGTCTAGGTGTCCTGATGGTAAAGGTATACAAACCTCTACAAAAATGACAATCTCAGTATGTTACTGGAAACAATCTTTCACATTCTATTGTGAATCTACATTTTAAGTTCTATTATTTGAATTGTAATTGGGGTACTTTATGAAAGCTGTAACATTCCCCATTAAATGACTGGGGGAAAAAAAAAAAAAGGCTCTAAAGATGCAAGTAACAATATTTGAGTGGAAGGCCATTCTCAGTATGAGTTTCAATACAAGCTTGGGTCTTTGATGCAACCAAAGGATTAGCTTCCAAGCTGACCAGGAATAGGCCTGGTTCTGTTATTCAATCTTTGCTCAGGGCTGTTTGTGCAGTCTTGGTTAACTCACAGATTTGAAAAGTAAGATTTCCATCCCTCGCTGTGCTCTTCAGTGCTATTTCAGCAACACAAACAACAAATACTTATGAACAAATTCCACCTGCTTTTTCTCCCCTGTTTCTCATAAGTGTCCGGTTCCTATATTTCTGTTTGTAAGCTGTACTAAGGAGGAGCAAAGAGGAGAAATATTAATTGTGACCTTCTTTTGGAACAACCTGCAATCTATTCTGACCTGCTTTTGAGAGCTGAAGTCTGTCTGAATTCCTGAGCTGTGACAGGAGCATGTGCAGACACGTGTGCAGAAGTTTTCAGATGGTTTGTTTTCTGTTACGAAAGAGAACCTTCTCAAAACTTGGATTATTGCCTTTGTTTTTGAGCAGCCAATATAAAAAATGTAGATCTTTTAAGTCATTTTACACAACTTCAGTGAGTTCATATGTTGTTTGTGCAAATTAGGACTCTGAAGGCTCAAATTGGCCATCCAAGACTGGACACAAAGATACAGTCCAGTGCAACAGCCTGATGTTTAATAAAGCCTGGAAAAACATTTGATGCAGTGAACAATGGATCGGTTCAGTTTGTTCTTCCTATAGTTTGAACTGTGTTTTACGCCTTACCTTAGCAATGTACAGTAAAATTCCACCCCTTCCTCCAATTGCAGTGGCATTACAGCAGCAGAGGCTGAGCTAATGTACATCAATGAAGTGGAACGCCTTGATGGGTTTGGACAGGAAATGTTCCCTGTGAAGGTATGTTAGCATATATAAGAAAGAAACCCCTACATCCAATTATGCAGTGACCTTTGTAACACATCTGCCTTGTTCATCCAGAAGACCTGGGAGTTGTTTCACTCTTCTAGAAGATGAAATGATTTCTGGTAGTTTAAATGGAGACTGAAGCATGAGGGTGTCCTACTGTTGTTACTTCCCCTCCACCAAAATTCTTTTGACACAAAAGGCTGTTATGTGCCAGGGTCTGCCTACCATGCATGCTCCCTTGGGGAGCTGAGATGCTCCTGAGGGAGAATGACTGGGACAAAGAAACCTCAATTCTGGTCTTACTTCACGTGATAGGAGACTAAGACCTCTTTTATATTTTTCTAAGTTGCTATTTATTAATCTTTAACTTTATTCTTTCCTTAATTTCTTACACCTACACACAGGTCCTCCACATGCTTAAAACTGAGGGGGTTGTTTAAAGTTTAATTTGCACTGGTAGTCAGTTCCCCTTTACTGGAAGCTTATTTCTGCCATGCTCAGTATGATTCCATTGCTATATGTGATGCTAGCAAAAAGTTTGTTTCATTGATTAAATGTTAGAAAAACATCTTTTTCAACATAATTTAGCTTTTCTAGCAAAAAGAAAAAAGCATTTTAAAGAGAAATACTGTAAAATGCAACAGGAGCGCATATGGGATCCTGCAAGGAAAATGGATAGACAAAAAGTCAGTAGTTTTTGAAAAGCATCTCAAGAACTGTGGACAGTATATGATGCATGCAGATGAATATTCAAGCAGTAATTGCAAAGCAATGCAGGCCATATCTGTATAAAGATAGAGCAAGTACATCTTAGTGACATGCTATGATCTTTTGCACAGAATACTTTGAATGAGGAAGTGTGATGGGTAAACTTTTTGAGATAGATTCCATCTCCAGGTATGGTCTGTATTCTGAAGCCTCTCCGTGTTTTATCAGGTGACTGGAGAAATGATGAGTGTGAATGAGGACTGTTGCTTTTGGGAGTCATACGGATTCTAGATAGCTATACTCACAGTTATAGGGTATGTGAGCTGTTACATAACAAATGCCTGTTTGTGGTGTTTATGTTGTTACCTGCAGGAGAACCTTGGGCTCACTTAGCCTTAATCTGTTCTCACTTATCAACAGAATAAATCCACCTAGGTGTTAGTTGCTTTGAAATAATGAAAATCAGAGTCCTGAATAGCAGCAAACTATAGGTTAGTCAAGGGTTAGTCTTGCATTCATCCTTAAGAATGGCTTCTGTTTGGTAGTTCAGCATGTGTTCTTACCTATGCCTTTGCCAGTTTCTTGATTAATCTAAATATATACCCTTTTTGTGCAGGATAATCATGGAAATGACATACACCTCGGTATTTTCTTCATGGGAATCTTCATAAAAAACAGAATTGGAAGGACAACTGTGATCTATAGGTAAAAGCTAGGGACTTCTGCCTTTAAAGTGATCTTCTTTTCAGAGCTCTGTGTGTGGGTTTTTTCTTCCTTACTTAAATACGTGACTTCAATAGTGCCAATCCTCTCACTAAGGAGTAGTCACCTCACTGTTTTCAGCATTGGCCTTTTGGCCGTAAGGGATGTGATAAAGAATCATTTCTGATGTCCCTGAATGGGTTTGATGGCAAGAAAGATGTAGTTGTCTGTCGTGTATCATGTTCTACTTACAGGGCTTTGATCCTTTTTCTTTTCTTGCCTTTGTGTCTGCTTCTTTGATGCATCTGAATGCAAATCTGTTAAACCTCACTGCTGGCAGCCTAGGCACTCAGCGATTCTGAAATCTGGTTACCATATTTAGGTATCCCACTAAAAGAGCTGAATTTTCTCACTGCAGTTTTGAAAACTATGTCTGTCATTTACATGTTTGTACCACTGTTTTGGGTTTTAAGAATTACTAAAGCCTTTTTATTGACCTTCTCTTGTGGGTTTTGTAACTGAGAAAAAATTCTTATGTATGAAAGCGTTGCAAGAAATCTGCTACTGTTGAGTATTTCTATTAATATTGATGTTAACATGGAGTGGATTTTTCCTAGTCCTTGTTGCTGTTAGGATATGAACCTGAACATTAGTTTATAAAGTACACTCATTTTAAATCACAAACTAAGGCTTATAGCAGACTTGAACAAGGAGGGTGTTGGTTTTCTAGTTTTGCTTAGCTTTGTTTGTTTTGTTTTCACCTTAAACGGACATTAAATGATTATCTTTGAAAATGTCAAGTCTCTCTTTTCCATATGGCTGATGTTTTACATGTATAATTCTGCGAAGAAGTTAGATCATTCTTTTAATTGTGACATTCTGAAGACATCTTAAAATGCAGTGTCCAAAGCAAGAAGTTCCTTAAATGTAGAAATGATAGCTGGTGCTGGGATCCTTACTTTTGAAAATATGCACTCCAAGCATCCTGCCATGACATGAAGAGGAATGCATGCTGCAAACAGAACAAACAAGTCCTTTCCATCCCCAAGGATTGCATGCAATGTACGCCAGTGTGTCTGTCTGTCAGCTATTTGTAAGAAGATTATAGCTCCGATCTTGTGTAACCTCACAATTACTTAGAAGAAAAAAAAAAGTGTGAATGTTAAACAAAGTATTAACACATAGCCTATGTAACCATGTTGACATGTTACCCATCTTTAGAAAGAGTTGTCTCTGTAGGAGAGTTGGAAATAGCAGCGATGGCAGTGTAGGGGTAGCAAAATTCCATCTGGTTGTAGTCAAGCAATACACAAATGCTGGTGTTCAGTGTATGTATTGCTAACATGTTTTCAGGGTACCTTCTGTTTGATTCCTGAAGTCAGTATTTTTAAAGAGAGCTTTTAAATTCCCTGCTTCAGGTTAAGAGATGAAAAATCTGTTTCTCCTTGAGTTGGAGCTTGATTTTCATGTTATCCTGGCCATGTTTTTTTCCACTAAGCAGCTACAAAAAAGCTTTCCCATAAAGGAAGACTAATGTTGACTAAGGGATTCTTAATGTGTTTGTGAAATGCTTGAATGTATGTGTTGGCAAACTGTACCACATATTTTTACTCTACAGGTGGAATGACATTGGGAATATTGCACATAACAAGTCTTCAATTGTTCTAGAGCTGATCAACAAAGAAGAGAATGTGCTCTTTCACACAGTAAGAAAAAGATCTAATCAGTGTTATCAAGAAATCTGCTTATATAAAGCGTATTTATTAAAAACCTTTAAACCTTTTAAACTCTAATTCTAAACATACTTAAGTAATAATATGCTGGGAATTTTGCAAAAAAACCAACTGAAGTGCTTGTTCAGTGAAGCATCCATGGTGCAACACTGCCTTTCATGCTGGCATGTCAGTAGCAGCATAAGAAGCTGTAGAAACAGCAGACAAGCTACCACACGTGCATGTGCTGGAGCTTGAAGAGTATAGTGTTGTTTTGCACTTAAAATCATCTACTTCTCACTGAACCAGGCCAGCACAGAAACCGAACCAATAACTTTCAGCCATTTTGTTTGTTGTCGCTCTTTTCCTTCCTCTGTGACTTAGCAGTGAAGAGCCTGCATGTAAAGGCATGCCATGCTACTTCAGTAATTCAATGCCTTAAACATTCTTGAGGGCACTAGGCATGTTCTTGGCAATCAGGTTCTGTACATGACAGACCTTACTAAGCATTACTACAGTTGGATTTGTAGAACTCTCGTTATTTCTTGGTAAGAATAACAAAATAAACAATCATGTACATTTTTTCATCTTTTTTTTTCTTTGTATTTAAAGGATGATCTTGAAAATGCCAAATATATCTCGCGGCTCTTTGCAGCAAGACATAAGTTTTACAAACAGAACAAAATCTGCACAGAGTGAGTACTCTTTCCTCAGAATTATATTCTGACACCCTGCTTTGGAAGTGCTCAAAGTTTTGGCGTGTCTGGGTCTGTTGTTTTTTCTAGTCACTCGTGTGACTCTGCTTTACTTTGCTTTACTTTGCTGCTTTTTCTTTCTTGATTTAACCATCATCTAGAGCAGAAGAATGAGATATAGATTTTTTTTCTGAGCCCCCAGAGACTTGATGTATGAGCTCTGTTGGGTACTGCTCACTGAACAGCCAAATCTGACAGAATAATGAATTGAAGCCTTTAGTTGCTGTTGTTCATAACAACGCAGAGTGCTAGTATAAACTGGATTGAAAGGTGACTTATGTTAACATGCCAAAATACGCATTACAGTAGCATTTTAAGGATGTGCAGTGCATCTAACAAGTAAGATTGGTGGAAAACACAGGATATCCTCTTCTAATTTGGGTAGCATAATTTATCTGCTTCTTACATTCACCAAGCAGGGAGGAAACCTGGGAAAGTTCATCTGCATAGGTATTCAAGCACAACTCAGCAGAAACTAAATCTGAACCCAGAGTCATTTACAGGCTCTGCTTTGAGCACTTAGTAAAAAACTGGTCATGAGCTCACCCTCTCTCACAGGTGTATTCATTCAAACTGAAGGAGGAATTCATAAGACTTTAATTGTTCTAAGTCAGAAATATGCTTATTAGCCAAGAGTGCTTCTTTTATACCAGCACATGGACAATTTTAGTTTGAGACAAATTTAGCTTTAATAAGTCTAGAGTTTTGTGAGTGTTTCAAAATATGCCAGATTTGTATAGCAGTGTGATCAGGAATCTTTTGCAAAACTTAAGTTTAGACAGCTAGTAAACTATGAAGAAGTCTCATCAAAAGCTCTAATTAGAGCTGGACATCCAGTCTGGTCAGTTGGAAAATAAAGCCAGTAATGAAGGGATGACTGGGAGGTCTAACTTTTTAGAATTATATATGCACGCAATATTTAAACATATGGTAAATTGTAGGTATTGGAGAGACTGATGAGGGTAAGCTACATGTGGTGATACCTTTGCATACAGAAAAAGATGTTGATTAGATTGCAGATAATGCTTACCCTTGGAAGTTGAGCAGATGACCAGAAAAGCCTTTATTAGCGGTGTATAATGCATTTCAATAGTCCAGTGCTAAATTTAATACTTTGAGAAGAAGTGAATTCAGAGAAGTTTCTATTTATCTCCCCTGTGACAGTCAAAAAAGAAAACAAAATTCTGTTATCCATTGTCTGAGAATTATTTCCCCTTTAGAGCTAATTACTGGGGTCAGCAAGGAAGACTATTCCATTTCAGTTAATAATCTAAACAGCAGAAGCAATAGCTTTTACTCATGGTTATTTCTGAGCACTGAGCTGTAAGTATATGAGTATGATGAACTGGGTGTATCAGCTTTGTACACAAGTTTCAGATATTTGAATTAATAAAGATAAGGAACATCAAGAGATCAGTGCAAGAAATAACTGGTGTTTGAATGTATTTTTGCTACTAGAACTGCTTTCCTTCCTACCACTCATATGTTCTCATGTGGTATCAGCTTCTGCGTTAGGGGCCACAGATATTGATGACTGCATATGCCAATGTGTGTTTTCTAGCCAAGTAATTTTCCTGACCTCTGTGTTAAAATTGTAGTTGTTTGCTTTCCTGTGTGCATTTCCTCTAATTGCACATAACATCATTCACCAGATCAGAAACTGTAGGAGGAGAAATTCCACCTTTCCTCTCTTCA
The DNA here is from genome assembly GCF_054131305.1 of Coturnix japonica. Lineage (NCBI taxonomy): Eukaryota > Metazoa > Chordata > Aves > Galliformes > Phasianidae > Coturnix > Coturnix japonica. The sequence continues at coordinate 18,885,731 of NC_140665.1, read as the reverse complement.
CGTAAGCACTATATTTCTGCCTCCTTCAAATTATTTCTTATTTCATTTTCTTTCTCCCACATTTCTCCTTCCTTCCACTGCACCTGGCTATTCTAACACTGTACTTGGTCTTGCTGGTATTAACCAGTGCCTTTTTTTCTTCCTGGTCTGTGTGCATTGCTTTGGAGTGATTGCTTTGAATTTCATAAAATTGTATATTATTTTTTAGTGTTTGCTTTAAGTCATCTGAGACTGTGCCTGTATGACATGTTCAATTTTTATTGCTTAAGAGACTTTTTTGTTTGATTCATTTTCAAGCCACTGTTCTTTTTTCTTGTGTTTCCAAGTAAGCTAAATAGAATAATCAATGAAGGGCATGTGTGTTTTGGAATTGGAATACTGTATTTAAAGAAACATGTAAAGTATTTTCATCTTATTTACATTTGTTTAATCTCATAAATGAGCAGTATTTACAGATTCTTCATGTCTCATTTTTCCCATTCATTCCATAATTAGAATTGAAAGAGTGTAGACTCGAGCACTTCTCTTAACTTTTGCTTCCACAGACAATCAAGTTCTCCTCCCCCTATCCGACGACGGCCTACTTGGAGTAGATCGTCTTTGGTATGTACTTTGGTGGAGTCTTTAAGAATGTCTGTACCACTTCTGATGAGATAGGACATTGTGTAAGATGGAATACTTTCTAAATTTCAAATAAACGCATAAAATCATTTCTTGTAGACAATGTGATTGGAATGAGTCTCAAGGGTGTGGCTGCCCAAGCCGATTAGTTTAACTGGATAATATCACCACTGACTCTCTTAAAATTACAGTCTTCAAGGCACTACATTTTTACTTGCTTTGCAGAAACTAAGAGACTTTTCTACTGGATTGATTCAATAATCGGTATCTAAAGAAAGCAGCCCTCTACAGCCTAGAAATACCGTGAGCCATCTTTTGCTGAATATGTTGAGACCAATTCAGTGCATTAATATTACAGCTAGTTGTGTTTTATCAATTCCTTGATTTTTGTATAAGATCTACGTTTAGTTTACTCAGCTTACTCTATTTTTAGTCTCGAGAGCTTATTCTCTGTAGAAAGTCACAGTGATTTTAAGTAAAATTTTATAATTAATCCAGGAATCTGTTTCAGAGTTGTTTAGTTTTTGGTTTTTTTCACTCAGTTCATTTCCATTTGAAATTATAAATATTATAATTCTGACCAAAAAAAAATAAAAATACACCACATTTTTTCCTGAAATCTTGATCAAATAAAATATATCTGCTATAATATCCCCCCTCTGGCCTGGTCAGTTCTAAGGACACTTTTTTGGATCTAATTTAAACATCCAGTATGTTATTATTTCTTACCGTAATTCAGAACCCATTAAGTAAGAGTAGTAGCACTGGTGATCCTTTATAGCACTGGTACATAGTGAGCAGAAAGCTTACGAGGGCAGGAATGTTTTCTTGATGTCCTCTGGACGTGATAACTGCTAGCAGAGATGTTCCAAAACTAAGACTAGGCATTACTGATGTTAGGATAATTTTATCTTTGCAGATTTCAGTGCAGGCTGTTTTTCTGAGTGCGTATGCATAGCCCATTAGCTCTAAAAGTTGCATTTTGTGTTTCCCAGCCATTTGCAGGAAACCTGTTGTTGATGGCTTTAGCTTTCTTTGTCCTTTCATTCTCTGCTTGTTTCTAGGGTGTTTTAATACAATACACAGTGGTTGTGCGTTATGTTCTCTTAAGTACACCTAACGTATTTTTGGTATCTGCTAGCTTGGCCCCTGGAGGTGGCTATGAAAAAATTAAAGTGAAGAAATGAAATGTGCTCTGTGTTCTTATTCTGCAGCTTCAGATATATCACAAAGTGAAAGAGAGAGCATTCCTCTGGTAGATAGAGAAAAAAGCAATCTACTTGTTAAGAGGAAAACCAAATCCCACTGCTTGCTTGTTTTGAAGTGGGCAACAAGATAAAAAATAAAAATAAAAAGGAGGATCAAAATGAGATATGCTTGTCAGTTAAAACTTGAACGGGGCTCCTGTCCATTTGTGTTGAACTTTAATGTGTTCGTAATTGTTTTGCTAACTTGTTTGAGCCATTCTCTTTGAGGAGAAAAAGGAAAAAAGAAAAGAAAGCCCTCCTGTCTGTTTTCTGCTTTGTATGCACTTTTATACGCCTGCATATTCGCTTGTCTTGTGTAGTAATAAATCAGTAGGCATAAATGGGAACTGAAGTGGAATCTTTGGAGTGAGGCTGTACCACTTGACTGAGAATCCTGTTTGTTATTTTCACAGTAAGGCCCTTCATATCGTTTTGACATAATGGTGGTCACAGAATTGCAGAATCGTAGGGGTTGGAAGGCACCTCCAGAGGTCGAGTCCAACCCCCTCTTTGTTATTTTAAGGCCACTTTACAGTTTCTTTTCACAGAAAAACCTTCTCCATATATGTCATGTTTGTTTGTTTGTTTGTTGTTTTTTAATCCAAGTGATCCATAAGTTGGGTATTGAAGTTCTCCACACCTCAAAACTTTTAATACTGTTAATACAAAAGAAAGTTTAGAAGAAAGAAAGGGAGGAAAAAAAGCCCAGACCATTTGCAGATATGCAGGTAGCTTCGATACTGTCTGCTTGTATAATAAAGGCAACTATCTGCTCCAGATCTAAAAATTTCCAGTAGAAGTAACTCTCTCCTTCCTTGCATGTTTCCTCCACCCACCATTTTTCCATTTTCTAGGCTTTCAAACATCTTGATTTGTTCCTATGTGGGTTGTCAGGATTAGTCTCCTTTGCCCAAAATGTTCAGTGAGAGTAGGTTTTTATACCCTTAGAAGTAATTCATCTAGCAGAAATATTTCCTGTTATCTTCTAGCTCTGGTTTAACCATTTCAAATGCGAAAATTCATATGTGCATTCAGTTTCTTTGATTTTCATTCTGTCTCCCTGTTTACATAGAAAATGTAAATTTAACCCCTTCCCCACCCCCTCTTCAGTGGCAAACTGTTGCTTGATGTTCACAGTGTGCATGTGCATGCAAAGTGAAGTCATTTGGAGTTTCTTTTTGGCCTTGGGCATCTGCAGAATTCCTATCCACAGAATAGTTTGAACTATTTAAATCAGCTTAGATGACAATCCCTTGTTCTGTTGTGAAGGGACAGAGAAGAGCATCTTCCTTCTCTCCCTGCTCTCCTTGTGTATCAAAGCATACTTTCATAAATTCTGCTCAGCAGCACCAGTTGAGACATTACAGTGCAGGTGGTGAAGTGCAATTGCAAACTGTAACAGTTTACCGATGGAAAAAGTGGAATATTTAAGAAAAAGTGGAATCACTTCAGCTGTGACTTATCTCCCTGTAAATAACCCTACTGCTTTAGTGCTGAACTCTGGGATCTTTGTTTTGTTAAAAAAGGCTTTTCTTCATTGAATCCGATATTCAAGTTACCTGCAGTTGGATTCTAAGCCCATCTGTGCTGATGCTGCTTCTAGGTCCCTGAGTTTGTTCTCTCTTCAGCTTTTGACCTGATTAGGTGTTTGGGTGTTGGTTTTTGTTTGTTTTGATTCTACAGGGACCAGGGCTTTCAGTAAACTTCTGAATGTTCTAAGTGAGATGGGAATCCGGATGTTGTTTTCTGAAGTGGTTTGCTATGAACGCATCTAGCTGGTCAGTTTTGGTCTCCCTAACAAAACTTAAGCATTTACACATGTTGAGCATGTGTGTTTGGCTGGGTAGGAAGAAGCAGTATTCAGTGGAGAGGGCAGAGAATCATTTTTCCTATATTTCATTTGCAAAAACTACAGCAAACTGAGTTCCTAATCCTTTTCTATCTTGTGCTTTTATTTCAGCCCAGACAACATCCATTTATACTGCCTCCTATGCATGTCCAGTGTGGAGATCACTACACTGAAACACATAATTCACAAGGTACTTAGAGCATGTATGTTACCTCAAGTGGACCTTAATGTTATGTGTTTGCAGAGAAGCTCCTACTCCTTATATCTAGATTTCTAGTACTGCTATGATCATGTTCAAGCTGCTGCTGGAGGGCAGCTAGCAGTCCTGAAGCTACTACTGCAGTAAGTCTTGTGTTTAAAGTAACGTTTCAGTTCTAAAATATTTTTTGCATGACTATATGGACCTTAAACTTGGCATTCCAGTTCAGCAAGCTGAAAAAATAATTTCTAAAGGAAGTCTGATGGCTGAACTCAAAGGCAATGCCAGCTGTGGGTGGGGACAAAAATGGAGTGAAGGAAAATGAAACAGCAAAATATCTTTTCTTGCATTAATAATCAGTGTGCCATGGTCACAAAACTCAGTATGTGTCTGCCTGCATCATATTTACTGACTGCAGTAGGGTTAACAACTTTTACCCTCATGTTTAACAAATAAATTCTCCAAGAGGTTGCACCAGGTTACTTTGATCAAGGCTGGGAATAGAGCCCAGCCTCTAAACACCTTGAATTTCATACCCTTAACCACACCCGTACTGCCTTTTGGAATACATGCAGCCAGGTCTGTTTGGCTACGTTTTCTGCAGTTCCTGAGAACTAGAGTTGAAGTGCTCTCACTGGTAGAGGAGCTCATAGTCATACTATTCTGGAGTTATGAATGTCTGACTAGTTTTAAGGAAGAATTTGTTACGTTTCAAAATGAGCCAATCAATATAGTTCTCTAAAGAGCTATATGTATAAAGATTTGTTGTAGTAGCCTCTACTGTCTTACTATTAAGTACAGCCACTTGAAGGGGGATATTTTTAATTTTAGATGAACTGTAAAGTTCCCTCAGTCTTGCTACATATTCCTTGAAAGCATAAGTTAGCACCGCATTTCTAAGGTGAAAGTAGTGTCAGTGAATCCTTCCAGGGTGCTAAGAGAGATGCTGTTCTTCCTTGCCAGGCAAAAACATTTTCCTTTCTTTCCCTTTCATGTCTCCCACAAGGATCTTAGCTACAGTATTTTGCTGACTGTTGGGAGTGTTTATGAAAGTTGCTTCATCTTAGTTCTATTTCGGTGACTCAAGGATGCTCCCAAGCCCAAACGTTCCCTGCAGCTGTACACTAAGCTGTCTCCGTAACTGTTGATGCAGTCTGCATTTGAATCTTTGATAACAAGTCCTTGTATGTTAAATGTCAAATGTTTTTATCTCTGCTCTACACAGACAGCATTTTCCATGGAAATGAAGAAACTTTCTACTGTAGGTCTCAGACCAGCTTAGACAGGTGTCCAGTGGACTTCAGCTACTTGAATGGTAATGGACCCAATGGGAGTGTGTGCAGTGCACACAGCATGAACTCCCTGAATCGTTCACAAAACTTCATCCAGGCATCTCCAATGTCCTCAAATCTGAGCATCCCTGGAAGTGACATCATGAGAGCAGACTATATCCCCAGCCACAGACATAGTGCAATCATAGTCCCGTCTTACCGACCAACTCCAGATTATGAAACTGTTATGAGGCAAATGAAAAGAGGGGTGATCCAGATGGACAGCCAAAGTCAGTCTTTGAGGAATCTCAATATTGGAAACACACATGCTTATAACCAGCCAGAAGACCTAGTTTACAGTCAACCTGAGATTCGAGAGAGGCATCCTTATACAGTCACATATGGACCTCAGGGTGGTAGCTATAACAAACCTGTTACCCCCTCTGACCAAATGAACCCTAATAATGCTGTGCAAAATAAGACAGCAGCCAGTGCCATATCACACACGGTCAGTACGCCAGAACTGGCTAATATGCAGCTGCAGAGCAGCCAGAATTACAATACTGCTCATATGTTAAAGAACTATCTCTTCAGACCCCCACCCCCATACCCACGCCCACGTCCTGCCACCAGCACACCTGACCTTGCAAGCCACCGGCACAAGTATGTCAGCGGGAGCAGTCCCGACTTGGTCACACGCAAAGTCCAGCTCTCAGTAAAGACGTTCCAGGAGGACAGCTCACCCGTCGTCCGTCAGTCACTGCAGGAGGTCAGTGAACCCCTCCTTGCAGTGAAGCATCATGCAGCTGTGAACAAGCGCCATAGCTTGGAGGTCATCAGCAATATGGTACGTGGTATAGAAGCCATGGCATTAAAAACCTTAAACGCTCCTCTACCACGCAGGAACACCTTGCGGGAGCAGGTGCAGCCAGAAGAGTCGGTTCAGATGGGGCATGAAGTTCAACAGGTTCCTCATTATCATCACAAAAAGACATTCTCTGATGCCACAATGCTGATACACAGTAGTGAAAGTGAAGAGGAAGAAGATACCACAAAATCTGTGTCACAGATAAGAGCCCTCCATGAGAACATGAAGTACAGTGCTCAGTTGCAAGCTGCCTTGGCTAGAATACCAAATAAACCTCCTCCAGAATATCCTGGGCCTCGAAAAAGCGTCAGCAACGGAGCCCTGAGACAGGACCATATTAACGCTTCTGTGGCCGTAGCCAGGGCCAAGGCCATGAGGCCAGGGCCTTCCAAGGCCATCAGTGTGTCTCGGACAGATCAAGTGGCAATAAATGGGTCCTCGCTTGGGCCCTCTATCTCAGAGCCTGACCTCACAAGCGTAAAGGAGAGGGTGAAGAAAGAACCAGTCAAGGAAAGACCTGTGTCCGAAATGTTTTCGATTGAGGACAGCATTATAGAGAGAGAAATCATGATGAGGGTAAGTGTCTTCCTTTGTTGCAGGGACTTCTTGAGAATTCATAAGCATACAGGTCTGTTTACATGTCTAATAGATGTTGGGTCAGTAAACTACGGGGAACACGTAGGTGGGAAAACAGTGTTTTGCTTAAAGCAGACCTGGTGGGTCAGCTACAATTATATGGATCTGGACTTTTATTTTTTTTTATTGTACTCACTATGTGATAAATAGTTATTTAAACAATGGATGAATTTACAATAAAAACTGTGTATTTAAAGACTTCAGTGCCACTGCAGGCAGTGGGAGAAGTGAGGTGTGTTTGCACTTCAGCGACTTGTATTTTGAAGTTGCTTGTGCGACTTGGGCTTGAAGTTATGCACTGAGAAATACAACTGCAGTCGCAGAAAACAAAGCTTTTTGTTTTTTGTTTTGGAATTTGGCTTTTAAGCAGTTCCTGAAAGAAATTAACGAATGAGCCACAGAAGGAAAGAATTTGGAATAGACTTATATTTACATACTACTGTGTATTCAAAGAAATTTAGAAAAATTATTTATAATGCTTCTTGTTCATTAGTGATTCTTACACTTATGTAATAGTTAGCAATTAAACTTGGACCTCTACGTTGTATCATGGAAACTGAGTTTACTCCATATAGCATCTTAACCTTCAAAAACAGATATCCAAATATAAAACATAGTATTCTGTGAGTGAATACTGCAGATGTTGGTGAACAAGAAGCGTTACAGGCTCTTTTGAACTTCTGGGGAAGTAAAGAAAAAAACTTGCTGAGATGCAGAAATCAAAAGGAATTTTGGATGTGAGTGAAGGGTGAGCTGAGAGGTTAGAGGTGCTGAAGTGCTCCTTTGAATAATGACACAGATCTGCCTTTGGTCAAAATGTGTTTTAGTTGTAAATATTTTTTTTTTTTTCGGAAGTAAATTAGTTGTGTTAGCATTGAGCTTTTGAGGTGGTTCCTAGTTCAGGTGCATTAATGCATGCAAATGTTCCCTTATTGTAGGAACCCCATACTACACTAGTGCTGGTTTGAAAACCTTAATCTTTCAAGAGCAGGCTTTAGCTTGTAAAGAGTCATAAAAAGTAAAAATGAAAAAAAGCAAAAGGAAAAGGCTTGTGTTTTCCTCCCTCCTGAAGAAAAGAAAGCAAAGAGTTTTTGGATTTTTGTTCTGCCTTTCTGTTTGTTTTTACTCAGTATTCTGGAGGAAAGTGCTGGTGGTGAAAAAGCTCACAGGCTTCTGAAAAAACACACTGTGTCTGAGGGTCTTCAGGTTCAGTTTACTATTTCCAAGAGCTGAACTTGGTCTGTGTGGTGACCACAGCTTTGGTTCTCAGCATGCTGAGAACCAGGCTTCCAAAATGCTCATCTCTTCATCCAAATCTGGGAGAAAGAACTGTGACAGGAATGGAATAAAACATTCGTGACTTGGTTCATTCTGGAGATTGTCTCCTTTCTCTGTGACTCCCAGAGACATTCGGAAGGCAGCAGGATGAGCTGAGAATTTGTACTCAGGTTTGCCGCATTGTAGCATAATACAAAGCATGAATGTGAGAAACAGTACCTCCCTACACACACCTCAATTTTTAGTGTGAAATACATCACAGGTACTATTTGAATCACCATACCTGGGTGCATCAAAAGACTTCACTTTGAGTATTAATACAGGATGCTTTTTTTTTCTCCTCTAAAATACATTTGTATGTTGGAATAGATTAAAATTATTGCTTTTAAAAAGACGCCCCAGGTGTCTTGGCTACAGTAAAGCTACTTGAAATGTACAGGGTGATGTGTTTTGTGTCCTAAGTTCAGAGCAGTATTTGCAGAAAAATGCTCAAGATTGTATTTGTGTGTCTTCTGATGGCACGTAAACTGTATTAGAAGCTGGGATTGCTCCTTTGAAATTAAAATTCTGTGCTCGTGTAGGAGCAGGCCTTTGAGGAATAACAGGAAGAATAGAGGTTGTATTTGAATTTATGATGCTAATGGTGATCATCTGCATTCCTTGGCCAGAAAGTTGCAGATTTTGGAGATTAAAAAAACATTCCAGCATTTTACTGGCATTATAAATAATCACACAGAGATGAAAACGTGCCTTTTCTTGCCAAAAGAATCTAGAAAAGCAGAAGATGGCAGGCCTGGAGGCCCAGAAGAGGCCCTTGATGTTGGCAGCACTGAACGGACTTTCAGTTGCTAGGGTTCCAGTGCCGGAGGACAGCCAGGATGAAGTAGCCAAGGTGCCAATGGATGAGAGGGTAAGATGCAGGCTCATGAAATGTTCATTTCCTTTGTTCCCAGCTGTACGAAGTTTCTCAAATATTAACATTCAATTTAACATATGAAACAATTTCTCATAACCATTTTTAGAGTCATTAATGTCAAAGGTCTGCAACTAATGCTTGTGCATCTTCTGATGCTAAGTGTTTTAAGTCTCTTCAGTATTCACATAAGTCAGTGAAAGCTGGGGCTGTGCACCATTTCACTGCAGTCAGCATCATGTAAGATCAAGCTGTAAATTTAATCTTTTGCACATATTTTGCTTGATAAAGGAGTATTTAAAAATATCATCCTTAGAATATTGCATGTTCTGGTACAACTAACAAGTTCAGGTAATGTCTGAGTGAATTAAAGAAAAAAAGCTGTCTGTCTCCTAATGTTTGCACATCTGAGTATGTGCATGTATCAGGTTGACTTCAGAAATTAAATGCAGTTTCTGCTATTAAGATTTGAAAGACATTTGCTAAGAATATTTCTGGCTTTTTGAGCAGAATTTTCCAGCCTTATCTTTCTGGTATGCATATGACAGAGCTCAGCCTCAGTTTTCATGTGTGTGAGGTTTTGTTCAGTCACAGAAGCTGCATACATGCAGGCTGCACGGTATTTTGAAACTGGATTACTTCACATACAGATATATACAGATAATATACAGAATCAGTATTGTATTTAATGTGTTTTTCCTTTGTATGGTATCCATCTTAAAAATAGCATTGCAATAACATAAAACAAATGTAAAATTTACTTGTTTCATTCAGTAGAAATAGAGAAAGTCATGTTTCCTCAGACAACTGTGACCAAAACGAGAAGAGAGTGAGAGAATATTATGGTTGTATGTTGAAATCCAGAAAACTGATGGATGGGGCGTTCTACCAAGAAGAGTTAATCAATTGGTATTACTTTCTGTTAAATCCAAGTGCAAAATCTTGAAGCGAAAGTTGGAAGAGGGGATGGTGTTTACAGAATACGAGCAAATTCCAAAGAAAAAGGCAGATGGGATCTTCACCACTGCTGCCTTGCCTGAAAACACTGAGCGAAACCGCATCAGGGAAGTTGTTCCTTATGAGGAAAACCGAGTGGAGCTGGTGCCGACCAAAGAAAATAACACAGGCTACATCAATGCTTCACATATAAAGGTAAAAGCTTTCTTGGACTTTGTATTGCAAATGAAGTTATGTTAGAACTTTGTTTGCATTTCTGGATGTACATTATTTTCCATAATTCGGGAACTTAAAAAAGGTAACTTAGTCAGAACAGGGTGCGTCATTGTACACATCCATCAACATAGGCACCTCTACAGTCCCATGTCGATTAACGTGCATGAGTTGATTTATTTGCTTGAGATTTGGAATCCATTTTAAGAAGAATTCTTGCTTTTTTTTTTATGTGCGTCTCTGCCAACTTGTTCTCTGATGGCTAATGGAGAAAGAGATGCTACATTCCTTAAACCTTATGAACATGAGTTAGATCTTCTCTAATACTTAAAATATAAAACAGTTTTCATGGCTGTATTCCGCATCCAAAGAAAACCAATGCTGTTAGGAGTAATAGGTGTATGGATGTTTGTGTAAATATTTCAGGATGTTCACATAAATATTGTAATATTTTTTATATGGTGATGAGATCTCTATATTTCTGCTTGGGTACTGCAGTAGACTTCAGTGTTTTAAAAAAAAGGTTCTTGTCAAGATACTCAGATTTCTTTTAGTTAATTGAACATAGAAATAACTTAAGATACGACATGACTCTCTTACTCTATGAACATGGCCAATTTTAACAGTTTTAACTATATTGCAGTGGCTGCAGATGCTTGTTTTTCTTTTCCAGTAAGAACTGACAAAAGTTCTTTGCTGGTTTTTTTGCTCTATCCTGGGAGAAGTAACTCCTTTCCTTCAGCTGACAGATACTCTTGTTGTCAGACAGGGCTGTCTGCTTTTTATCGTTGTCAGAATCCAAATTAAAAAGAAATTAATAATAAACAAAACATCCTGTTAAATTTATGTTTTACTGGAGTAAAAGCCTTTTAAAATTTAAAGAGATTAGCTGGCCTCTTTGGTTGTAGTTTACAGTACTAAATCCTGTTGAATCAACAATTTCTGAACCAGAATCTGGGCTGGCTACCATTTCTCTACTGTAGCCTGGTAGGTTGCAGATACTGAGTTTTTGCATAATCAGGGATTGGTACGATGATGGATTTCAGAGCCCATAATGTTTCGTCTACTTTGTGGGAGGATAAAGAACCCGAGATTCCTAACATAAATTATTCCCACAAGCCTGTACTAGCCTGAAAAGAATTTTCCTTGGCCAGTTCTGAGTCCACATTTCACCTTGAGTGTCAGTGTTGGACATGTACTCATTTCACATTCACAGAGCAACCAGGAACACACACAAATAGTTCAGCACATGACAACAGTCTGTGCCAGTGTTTTTCCTTTGCACTCCAAGTGGTGCTTACTGAAGCCAAACAGATGTTCTTTTGCTAAGAAGGTGAAATTGCATCTGCAAAATTTACCTCAGTGTCACAGAGTGTTTGCAGCCCAGTGTTCAATTTTTAATATCCCACAGTCAGGGCATTAAAATGCAGTAAACATTCCAGGCATCACATTCCCTTCTGACTATTTATGGGTCTCTCATATCGTGTGCCAGGAGGCTGGATATTTGGACCAGAAGTCAGCAGACAAAGAGAACTCCTATATCATCCTGATAAGATCCATGCCTGGAGGATTCAAGCTCACATCACACGACCTGTGAGCCATACAGTTTTTCAGTATTTCTCTGCTTATTCACCACTGACCTTTGCAGTTAAGACTTGAAGATCATCACCTACACCTGAGATGCATATCATAATTAAATTTATGGATTAAGTTCTTGAGACCACTTCACCTTATTGTTTGGGTCAGACCAGCATTAATTGGAAAAGCTCAGTAAAGCCATACCACATGTGCCTGAACCAATTTGGCAGTGCAAGATGCATGCTGATGCTGTAGTGATTTTATTTACATCTAGTGCAAGAGCTTGAGGAACTTACTTGCATTGGATTCGTAGAGTTTAACTCTCCCTCCCAGAGGAGAATGGTGCATAGTATGAAGTGAGAGAACTAAGTGTACAGGACTACTGAGCACTGTTTTCAGTGGAGTGAGAGATTTGTTACTATACAAAGACTATGCTAGCTATAGCTGCAAACACCCAGGTTTTAATCCAGTTATGTATTGGGGAAATAGACTTACACAACTCCAGCGGGATTTACTTATATAAGTAGATGGCAGTTTCTAAACTGAAAAAACTTGAGGTAAGTGAGGAATAGATACATGAAATGAAGCCTGTCTTGATCTCACCTCTAGCTGGACCTGTCTGACTGTTGTGTTGTATGTGTGGGCATAACTGCAGCACCTCTGGCCACATCTTCAAGAGCGATCGGTGTAGTAAGAATCTGTTTAAGAAACTATTTTTTCCTTGAGTGGAAAATAGTTGGGGGAGACCCTGAACAGCGGAGGCCTTTAGCTGCCCTAGTGCAAAATATTTTTTCCATTCAGCCTTTCTGTACTACTGTGAGTTCATTTCCAGCAATGTAACGTCTTCTAAATGTATACAGATACTTCCTGATGCTCAGTTCTTTTTCATCATGGGTTTGTCACAGAGCCCAGGGAAGTCAGTCAGCTGCTTATTTGTACTTAAGCCATGTCTGAAACAGAGCCTCAGAATACTTTCATCTGAATAATCCAAATGCAATGGCAAAAAGAATGGATGACATTTTGCTGAAAGCTTTATGTTTATGAGCATCAAGAAAGGACCGGGAAACACAAAAGATTGGGTTTTGTCAGATTTGCTCTTATCAAAAGGATGGTTCATGTTCAGAAATTTTGAAAAACAGTGGAAGAAGAAAGCAGCAAAGGTTTCATTACAGTCCCTTTTGTTTAAAGGGCAGTTCTGGCACAAATGCTGCTGAGTACCTGGGCACTGACTGTTTTTTGGTTTCTTTCTTCTTTCTTCATCCCAGGTTACTGTAGGTGGAGAGGAGTGGCACTACATTGCTACCCAAGGGCCTCTTCCACACACGTGCCATGACTTCTGGCAGATGGTATGGGAACAGGGGGTGAATGTTATAGCCATGGTCACAGCTGAAGAGGTATGTAAAATCACAGAACGTGGATCTTTCTGATGTGAGTCAATCTCCCATTATCGTGGCCTACCACTCCACTAACCTGCTTTTCTGTCAACAGTCCTTTTTCCTCTTATTCTCTTTGAACATACACCTGGACTGCTCTAATACTGTATTTTGTAACTTTCTAATACTCATTTTGGCAAGTACTAAAGCGAAGTGAGCAGAACACCCATTTCTCCCTGCTTCACTCCAGTTTGGCCAAACAAAACAAAGATGTTTCCACTGGAATGTGAGAGTGCTAAACTGCTCCTGGTTGAAATGACACAGGCTTCCACACTGTCCAAGGCCAGTTCTGCATACCATCACTCTTATCAGCTGAAAAGAGACTAGAAGCTGTTGTTTCCATATAAGTGTCCATGTAAAAGAAATAATAAAAAATCCTTTTATTCTTACGCCAAGCAAAACAGTTATTTCTATTGTGATCCAAGAACTGTGTGCTATGTTATTAAAAACTGGCACACTTTGCTAACTAACACTGCGTTCAACTTTATGCCTGATTGCTTTTAACAAACACAGGGAGTGCCGTACAACATCAAGTCACTGTCCAGTTCCCAAGGCTGATGAAAACAGATACTTAGAAGTTGCTGTAGAGAATCCCTTTCTATTGAAAGGAATTGCCTAGGAGGAGAAAATTTCCTGAGATGTTGTAGACAATAGCTGGCTTTTGCTCCAAGGCAAGTTTGTTCTTCAAACATTTCTAATGTGTCTGCTCTACCTCTGTAAACATTTTCTCATTCCTGTTTTTTACATTCAGATATATTACACGACTGAGAATTTTAATGGATACTTTATTCATGGGGTGCTCCGTGCAATTCTGGTAATTAGGAGTATGAAAGTTTAGCTTATCTGCAGAGTTCTATTTTCTCTGGTTGCAGCAACTAACTACTATTTTTTTCTTCTTTTATGTGTGGTTAAGGAGGGAGGAAGAAGTAAGAGTCATCGTTATTGGCCTAAACTGGGCTCTAAACACAGCTCAGCCACTTACGGGAAGTTCAAGGTGACAACCAAGTTCCGCACAGACTCCGGCTGCTATGCAACCACTGGTCTGAAGGTCAAGCATCTTCTCTCTGGAGATGAGAAGACAGTGTGGCATTTGCAGTATACTGATTGGCCAGACCATGGATGTCCAGATGAAGTTCAAGGCTTTTTATGTAAGAATTCTTGAACTTGCCTGATAAAAGAAATCAAACAAAAGGTTGCTTACATTCTGTTCACTGCCCCTGGTCAGAGCTGTAATTGACTTCAAATGTTTATTGCTGTGGTATAGAGATGCCTCAGCTTGGTTAGGCTTTTCTGTGATTTGGTGAAAGAAGTAGGATTCAAGAGGTAGGACCTATGGGTGAGGGTCTTGTTCTAGAAAGATGTGACACAATAGGAAGAAAAATCAGAGGCAACAGTAGTGCTAAAGACTGATTATTTCAAATAAAAGGACATCCCAGCTGACTAATCTGTCAGCATAAGTTACTGCCACTTCCGAGCTCTAATGAGTGTATGAGACATTAGGCTGCACAGAAATGTGATTAGAAAAGTCTGAGTGAGAGAGGCTTAGATGTTAGTGAAATACAGCACAATTCTTCCAGTTCTGTGGGAGGCCCTGATTGCTGACAGCCAGTTATTTGGTAGTCCAGAGGACTTGCTTCAGAAGAGCAAAAAGCTTTATTACAAGTGCAGTTAGTCTGAACTCGCTGCCACTCTTCTAACCACATGCGCTCACACAATGCAAAGTCTTCTCACTTAAATACAGTCCCAATTCATGTATTTCTGACAAAGTAGACACTGTATTCATCTGTATTGAGTTCATAAGTTTTTCTACTTCTTACCAGGTAATAAACACTATTACAGTAAATAATAAAAATTCAACCATATTGTAACTAAAACCACTTATCTGGCGCTACAATGGAATGTGATGCAGAGAATTTTAGGTTATCACCCTGGAAGTATGTATACAGTGTACAAGCTCTGCAGCCTCAGCAGCATGGCCCTGTTGAATCCAAGCCCTCTGTCAACGAGGCTTGTGAGTTCTAGTTTGGTCCTGACACAGATACAGTGCGTTAGTGATCCTCCTTTGCATGGTATAGGTTTGGTGTAGATAACACCTCATTTTCCTAGTCTATCACCAGGGCAGAGTCACAGAGAAGGCATTCTGGCTTTGACAAAGGAGAATCATGGGGCCTGGCTTTAAGGCAAACATATTGAGTTTGCTCTCATTGCCCAATTCCTGGTTTGTTTTGTACTGTGCTTCTCCTGCCAGCCCCTGTAGCTGTGGTCGGGCATGGCAGTAATTGGAAACGGATTGTTCCCATTTCCTCTGTCCCATTGTTTGCTACCACATACAGTCCCATTTCATGGTGTACTTCAAAATGCAGCTTTTCTGATTCTGGTAAGCTTCCAGCCACAGCCTGCCTGCATGTATTGAAAGGACAGCTTGGGCTGAAAAGCTGTGATACCGAGAGCTGGGGCAGGAAAGCTGACTCAAGACTCAGTGCCTTGACTCCCTGCTATGAGTGATGGGAAGTTAAGTGTCTAAGAGCTTGAATCATAGTTTATAGAGTGCTTATCCAGCCACATGAGCTTCCAGTATGTAAGACTGTGTAGCTTGACAGTAGAATGCTTTGAACAACACTAGGGACAGCTGCGCCAACTGTTCTTGATTCGTGCAGTTAATGGAAATGACTGGGGGGAAGAAAGACAGCTCCTATAAGAGCTCATAACTGTTGAGAAACAGCCCCCGAGCAGAGAGGTGGGTAAGTCTCAGCCTTGCTATAGATGGGAGGGTGGTAGAAAGGGCAGATGGTTGCTCACGTCTGATCTGATACTTGCTTTGACAGGGAGTAGTTTCAAGGGTTTTGATCCCAGCCTGTTAATAGCAGAAATTGCTGTAAGTAATATCTAGAATCATCTGCTTTGGGGACCTGGAGATTTGCAGACAGGAAAATGGAATTTAATTTTTAAAAGGCACAATTTAATTTAAAGGAGCAGATTCTGAAGTAATAATTGACACCCAGCTGGTACTGGCTGGATTCGGGATTGTTCAGTACACACTGGCCAAAAAATCATTATATAAATATAAATTCGTTTTGACAAAGACTGACGGAATGACTTTTTAATTTCAACTTCTATATTTAGATATATAGATATTTACAACTTTGTGTTTTACATTGCAGCTTACTTGGAGGAGATACAGTCAGTGCGTCGCCACACCAACAGCGTGCTGGACAGCAGCAACAACTGCAACCCTCCTATTGTGGTTCACTGCAGTGCAGGGGTAGGAAGGACTGGAGTGGTAATCCTAACAGAGCTGATGATTGGGTGCTTGGAGCATAATGAAGTAAGAAAGCTTTTATCTCAGGGCAGACCCTGAGCTCATTCCTTGACTAACCAGCTACATTTCTGAGGTTAAAACTAAAAGGCAGTGAAATGCTTCTGTTCTATTACCTTTGTGAAACAAGGGCATTAAACATGATAGGAAGAGATTTCCCAGAACAGAAGCTACTTATTGTAGTTTGCTGTTGGGTTGATCTTGTGTTTTCATGAACGTTATTTTAACACATTCAAAGTTCAGGCTTTTTTCTGTCTTTTAAGAATTTACTGTAATTTTTACCTCTATTTAATTAACAGTTTAGAGTCAGCATGTTCACAAAGACACGTTGACAGCGAGTCTAAACAATGTCAGTTTCCATGCGCTTATAAGTAACATTTACTGCTCTCTAAACTTGCACTTCAGACTCTTCCATCTCTTGCATTTCCTCTAATCTCATCTGGAACTAAATTTGGCTGTGTGGATACTGAGGAATAGATGTTTACGAATAGCAGTGAATATTACAAAACTAGTAATGTAGTCTAGAGAAATGATGGGATAAGAGCCCCAGGGGAATAACCATGTGTAGGTACTTGCTTTTCACCTGTACTATGTTGATGGAGACGTGTCCAGAAAAAACATCACATCTTGAATAACAACCTGCCACACAGCTATTTAAATGGGGATTTCTATTGCCAGAGGAACTGCTCAAAGACAAAACCTCTTGTAGACATAAGAATACGATAAGAGTGACACATTGGCACACATCAGCTGCCACTCCCAGTAATGTACATAAAATGCTCACCCACTCTTTGTGTCCATACAGTTACAGGTTGGAACCTTTCTGTGCATGGTGCTAAGTGGAAGTGGTTTCCTGGCTCATTCAAAAATGTGAGCCCTAGAGGAGACAACTTGGTACTTTCTCACTAGTTTTGAAAAGTTGCGCTTTCCTCTCCACTGTTTTTAAAGAAGTGATGTGAGGAGCTTTGTTCTTCTCTATCCTCTCTACTCCTCCAGCAGTTCATTGTTCTGTAGTTACAAGATCACCTAGGGATCATGGGCTTATTTTGGTCATGAGTGCCTGAACAAGTGAAGATGAAGGAGGTATCTCCACTTCTAAGCATGTAGATGAGCCTTGACATTCAAAAGAATTCCCATCAAGTTCAGTAGGAGCAGGTGGTAGTGCTCAGTAACAAAGGATTCCTCTGATGTCTCTAAAAACATACATCTTGATTAACAGTGGAAATCATTAATAGTAAAGACAATTTTCTTAAGGCTTTTGTTGCTCTACATTGTAGAAAGGTAATATATTTTTTGTTTGCTAAAACCCAATTAAAAAAAAATTAAAAACATTATTTATTAGTTAAGCAGAGCATTTTCAGCTTATGGCAGATACTGCATTCTGTACAAAGAGGGCTCCCTTTCATGCAGGAATCATAGTGGTTTATTTTGAAGTAGGATTGTTTGCGTTTCTTTCTGAAATAAAATAGGTTATTACTTAAAAAGCTTTAGTCTTAGGAACGGGTTAATTTCTTCAGAAGTGTCATTATAAGTACATGTATTGATATTAGTGTGGAAAAGAATGAAGGGGTTGAAAATTCTACTAAAGACCTTCCTGGGAAGTCTGCAGCAATGCTGGAAATTTTTCTTGATTTTGAGTTTTCAGGTTTAGTTGAGAATCCATTTTGAATCAGGCACTGTAGAACTTCACTCACTGCGACTTGCAGGCACTTGCTGGTTGAGTATAAAGTATATGTATCCCATTGCAGGGATTTGTTTTCAGTAGGTTGCCATACAGTAAGAAATGCACTAAGTCACATTGTTAAGTCCTTACTGCTGTAGTCACTGGAACATGAACTCATGATCATAGGTTCAATGCATCATCACAGGGGGAGGTCTTTGGTTTGGGAGTCAGAAATTGAGTAACATTTTTTTTTTTTTCCTTTTTGCAAAAGACACCTTAAGCAAGGCATTATATGACTTTTATTGAAGGTGTATTGAAGGTTCTGCTTACCTGGAGTAAAAAAAATAAGTTGATGACAGAGTGGAGTCAAATAGGGGGATCAATAGGATGGGCTTTTCTTTCCTGAGATAAGTCTTTTTTCTTAAAGTCTTATTTAAAGTCTTAATTTGGCCTTTTGCTGAGGCATTGTAATTGAAATACTTCTCTTTGCAGCCAAAAGATTTGCCAAGTTCTTGTGTGTATTTTGGGAATGGCAACTAACATTACAAAGAGCACTTGTGTTGCCTGATAAAGCTTTATATCTTGCAGTACTTAAGAACTTCCCTCAACAGGAGAACGTATCCTTGTGCTTATGTTTACTGCTGCAATAGAAAACAGAAAATCCCTCATCCTAGGACATACCACATAGGCTTCCTTTGAATTTGCGCCTCCGGCTCAGCTTCATAGCTCAGTTTCATGGCTCAGTGACTTTTGAATAGTTCCTTGTGTGCTTGTTTTAACAGCTAAAACATGGTAACATCATAGCTTTTTCTCTCAAAATTCTGGAGATAAATGGTAATACCAAACAAATTTTCCTGCAGGTTTCCTCCTTCTGAAGGCTCCCTGCTTCACACGGCTCATTTGTTTTCTGATTCAGACCATTGTATAATGCATGTGCATCCATGTGCTCATTAGGATTAGAGGTATACTCTTATAGAGGATCTTCCAATCTGTCCCCACTTACTATACTTTAGTTCCCATTGCAGAGCATTTTCAGGGCACACAAATGAATTTCATATGGATGAAACAAAGATGAAAGATGCCCTTTTGGAAGGCATTCAATGTTTTCGAGCTGCTAATGGACACTGAGTACATGGCAACAGACAAACACTAGCCTGAAGTCTACAAAACAAATATGGTGGATTTTGGGTCTTCGGGGCCAACTGTTTCACTGTATGGACTGATGTCTTACAGAGTGTTATGCATTAGCACAGACTTAGCTGTGGGAGGTGAGCTGTCAGGGTTCTTGGATCTTTTGTGACAGTCATTTTCCTTCTTGTAATGGAAAGATTGGTATATTTGCCTGCACTTCAATTTTGTCCGAGGAACTTTTGTTCTTCAAATCACATACCTGCTTTCATTTGAAAAATCTCTTAGATCCTCCCTCAGTGAATGTGCTTGAGCATGGATCAGAGCAATAGGCACTGAGTGGTGGAGCTGAACTGGACCATATAATATTAGCTGCTCCAATTTTTTATTAGACCTTCCTTATATATCTAGGGCTTAGCCTGTGGCAATACAGCATGTTTTACTGAGTTGAAAATAGGTATATTGAATAAGAAGCTTTCAAAGAGACAAAACCCTTTTATTTT
The DNA here is from genome assembly GCF_054131305.1 of Coturnix japonica. NCBI lineage: Eukaryota > Metazoa > Chordata > Aves > Galliformes > Phasianidae > Coturnix > Coturnix japonica. The sequence continues at coordinate 18,866,058 of NC_140665.1, read as the reverse complement.
ATGTTCAGTTGATGAGAGGTAATAAGTGGTTCACCAGTGCAGGATGAGATTATGTGGTCATCTGCAAGTTTAGATTGGTCCAGAACTTCTCGTAAGCTTTAGCCGGGAAAGCACCGAATGCACAGTAACCTTTTAAATGCTAATGATTTACTCCTTAAATTATTTAAAAATTGGTGACAAAAAATTGTGATATTTCACTGTAATTGAGGTAATTAATTACTTGAGGCAATGGTTGTTTAATCTAACAAACCTATGACTTCATGACTTCTTTCCTTGGTTTTACAGAAAGTTGATGTCCCTGTGATGTTGAGACACCTGCGGGAGCAGAGAATGTTTATGATCCAGACCATAGCCCAGTACAAATTTGTCTATCAAGTGCTCATCCAGTTCCTGCAGAACTCAAGACTTATTTAATCTCTTCAAACATCTCAGAGCCAGCTCTGTGGATCTGACTGAACCTTACTGATGAATGAGGGGAACTGCCTTGACAACACAGCGTGCAATCCATGTTGCACTTTTTAATGCTGTCTTGAAAGTAAGGAATTTGTTCTTTACTAGAGTGTCCCATGGGTTATTTTATAGAAGATATAATTTATTTTTCCTTAGAATAATTTGTGAATTACTTTAATAATTTGTAAAACTTATGGTGAGCTTTGAATTGAACTATATTTGACATGACCGGTCTGCATTGTAACATATCCATAGAGAAAGCAATCCTTCATAAATACTGGCTGTTATTGGACTTCACCATTTCTGAAATGAACGGTTATTTGGCAGTGGGCTTTTTCTTACATAAGAACATTCTGACCCAGATGTGTAGCTTCTATGATTTAAAAAGAAAAAAGAAAGACCTGCTAGATGTCAAATACAGTTCTGAATGAGTGGAAGCAGAGAACACACTGTCCTGGGACAGGGAGACCTAAGCTTCTGCATATGCAGAATGGCACATTACAGTGGGCTCAAGCACAGGCTGTTGTGATGGCAGAGAATTTGGGTGCTGAACTGTTCAAATTGAATGAGAATTACAGTTTTATATTAGTCCTTAAAGAAAAAAAAAAAAAATCAATATTGGATCTTTTAAAGTGAGCCTTTGCTATTCAGTCCTTGTGTGTAAGTTTGTGTAAGAGTTGAAAACTGACCAAGAGCACGGTGAGGCCAGTGAATCTTTCCTGTGGATACGGGTTGAGCAGTAGATGGATTTCAACTACATGCAGCTGAAAAAGAAACTAATGTATCAAATGAAGCATCTTTTATGAATTGCACAGAGATTTTTATTGCCTTGATGGTCACCTTGAGTGGAAAAGGAATCAAATTCAAGTTGGACATCTCCCATCACCTGTCCTTGTTTCCTGTGTCTTCAGTGCTGTAATTGTTTCATTTTCTAGTCCACTGAACTTCATAAAAATGATCAATACTGTTTTTATTCTGTCCAGCAGTGATTCTTGAGGGCTTTAGTTTAGATTCTGCCTTGACTGTTTCCCTATCACCGTCTTGTGGTTTGTGCACATACCAAGCAGTTTTTTGGTATTGGCAGCTCTCATTTTGTTAGGGTGTTTTTTGTGTTAGATTGCACAAGCCATCTCTCTTCTCAGGCTGCTGTTTCAACACTACTGGTCATTTCGGGTTCTCCCTTCTGTTTATTATTACTGTTTTATTCTGGTAGTGTTCAGGGTTTCCAGTTAGGAGTCTGTTGTACCAGACATTGTGTGAGTACATAATGGAGTAACAGTTCTTGCCTGAAGTTTACAATCAGAACAGAAAAGGGAAACAAACCTCCTTATCCACCTCACAGCTAGATTAACGGGTTCTTAACTGGCTTGTCTGGGCCCGAAAGTGAAGTCTGTGGTAGAGCTAAGAAAAAAAACAAAACATGTCCTGTAAGTATTTCACCAGCCAGGCCTGTCATCTGCTCCTTCTCTTCTTCTGTCCCTCAGCATTCACCAGTTGTTCAGCACAACTTTGTGCACGATCCTTTCTCCAGGCTTTATTTCACTGGAGCAAATCACATCATGAATTACATCACAGTGTATGCACAGTAACACGTACAGTTATTTAGAAGTGACAGGAACTGTAAAAAATAAATAGCTTTAGCAAGTCACAATGCAATTCCCACCTTGTTACTTGAGGTGCACAAGAGATAGAGAAGTTCCTGCACTGAGATGGTTCCCCTTATCATTCTCCTCCCTTTCCAGAATCCATGCTCCTTCCATGCCTGTAGTTTTCACCCCCAGCACAAGCTGTTGTCCGGGTTTTTTACACCCTATTTTCTATTGTTTCTTCTTCCTGGATGAGTCTTCATTTCTTCTGAGGTCACAGCTGTTATGTGGCATTATGTGAAATGCAGTTGTTTGCCTTTCTGCTAAGAAGCATTGGTAATGGTTGGACTGGATGATCTTCTAGGTCTTTTCCAACCTTGATAATTCTGTGATTCTGTGAACAGTTTCAGGTCAGGTTGAGTATTGTTAAAGGCCATGGGACATAGATTCCCAGCTCCCAAATGCATCCCAGAACAGACTGCAATCCAGAAAGGCCGTGGTGCAGTTACTGTTTTGGAGAATCACAATTACTGCACTCATCTGTGAGCATCTCACATTGCGCGTGGCAACAAAGAAAAGCAGTTTTTTTCCTATTCTTGTTTTAAATGCATACAGCCAAGCCAAAACAAGTCAATGTATAAAGGCCAAAGCCAACAAGTACTCTGAAGTTCAGGATCACTAAGGGGACCTACACTCCTGCTTTTCCTTAAGTGCTGCGAGAGCTTAATCTAAGGCTCTGTACCAGAGTCCTTCTGAAATGCAAGTAAAACTGGTGTGTTTTTTTGCTGCTATGCAATATGGGCTCAACAGTGTGACAAAAGTTCTGGTAGATTTTCAGCAACCAACAAATGGCCGTGAGCTCTTTAGCTGTAATGTCTTGACCATGTTCCTTTTAAGGATCAGTTGAGTTTTCAGTCAACTTCTGTTTTCTCCAATTCCTTCTGCCAGTGCCAGTGTATCTCCTGTTACATTAGCAGCAACCATTTAAAGTCTTTTCAGCAGCATCTGCATGATAATTGCACAGAGATGCTTTATATCTGGGAAACAAGCCAAAGAATAAACCTTGAAGCAAAGTGTATTAAATTAGTTATCTCGTTTTAGCTTTTTGAATAATTTTCTAATGATGAATTAAGTTTGAACTTGGAGCTGTCAAGTCCCATTGCTCCACTTGGATCTGAGAAGTAGAAAATCAGGAGGGAAAATAATCGGCCCCTGTGTCTTATTACTCAGTTATTCTTGGCCGAAATGCGTCCTACTGTTTCTACAGTCACTACAAAAAAGTTACTTCATAAGAGAATGTAAATAGCTGTGTTTAAAAGGAAAATTAAGCTAGCGTCACATCACAAGTGTCTTAGAAAAATATTAATTACGAAATGGCACCAAAAATCCTTTCCAAATTAAGTCAGTACTCATTAATGAGCCAAATGAGTGGCCACATAGTAAACAGTCATTTCCAATTAACTCCTGAGACGGCTGGTGTAGTAGATAGAAGTCAATGTGACTCATTTTTTCCCTTTCATTGTCAAAGAACAGTAATTTTAAACTTTCCCTTTCATCTGACTCCAGTGTATTTTTTCCTGCCATATTTTATCTTGACTTGATCTGCTTGCTAATATCATAAATGAATTGGGTTGGTGTGTGTCTTTAGAGGTTCCTTTCCACCCCAGCTTGCAAATGAATCTCAGCACACCAATGATTTATTACTGAAATGGGTTACGCTTTGTAGGGGAAAAACTGAGCCTCCTGACTTTGAACCCATTGTAGCTTTATCAGTCCTAAACCACTTGGGCCATATTTCCTAACCCTTTAGGGAGTGACAGGAAGATGCACATTGTATCCAGTTTCATTAGTAGTGTAGGGGCTAAACCATGACAGTTAAAGCAGCAGTTCTGTTCAGTTTCTGGCCCACAGCCGTAACAGCAGAATCCTTTAGCACAAGGGGAGGGTTGTAGCATCATGTCCTTTGTAACCCCCAAACTAGGTTGCAGACCTTGAAACATGGAAACCAGCAGTTTTCTCCAAGGTTCCCATGTTGCAGTCTGGCACATTTAGCCTACGCTCCTCACATTATTTTCTAGGAGAAAGCTCAGAGTGGATGAGCCCTACTTGGGGGAATTCATTGTGTGTATTCTCCTTTTCATGCACTTTTAATCTGTATTTACTTTCACAATATTTAACAGCTTCTTTTTTTCTTTAAAGTCGTAACAATGTTTGCATTGAGGTTGATGGCATCACATTTTTGCTTAATGTTATGGTCAGAGCATTTCATGCTTAACTTTGTCTGAGTTGAGGATGGGAGATCACAGTTGAGTTGCTGCTCACCGGCAGTCTGCTCAGTGCTGCAGATATCCAGATTCTGTCCTCCATGGGCTGTGCTGGAGAACAGTGGTGCTCCATGTCAGCTGCTCAGGTCCTACTTGTTCCAGCTGCTCCCCAGGCCTGCTTTGGCACTTTCACATCCTCAGTGAGTTGAGGTAAGACAGAGCTTGATCCCACAAACATTCGGTGAATACACATGAAACTCAAGGATGACACACATTTCACGAAATAATGGGTATATCATTCTGAAGGAGCAAATTATCCCCAGCTCATTCTCAGCCTTCTATAAAGGTTTTCCTTACAGAACTGAGAGCTGTGGGAGCTACACGTGCAGTTGTTGCCATTTGAGAGAAGAGAGGAGGACATTGTACATGCAGCTCCATGTAGCCTTGACTTGCAAGGACTGTGATTTGAGGAAGGGGGAACAGTTGGTTGTTTGGGCTCTTGGACCAGCAAGCGAAGGCTGAGTTCTTAACCACAGATAAACTTCTGTTAGATTGTGAAACAAAACAATACTGTGCAGCTTAAAAATATCAGTGTCTATATGAATACTGAAAAGTAAATCGATTTTGTTAGCGTAAGATGCTCTAAAACCAGTGAAATTCACTTGGTTCCCCTCAGCCATTTTTCAGCTGCTGTTTTTCTCATTGTCGAAGTGTTGATACTCTTGATCTGAGCACACCTTTACTGTGAGTTTCCCTGCTGCAGCAGTGGGACTTTGCCTTTGGAGGGTGGCCTGGAAGTTATCGGTGGAAGAGCAGCTCTCAGTGGAGAATCCCAGTACTCTTTAACAGTTAGAAAAAAGCAAACCTATATTCATTTCAGGGATCTGCTCAAGTATTAGTGCTTAATAGGTTATTTTTCTTCCAGATCATCTGCCTAAAGACTTGGTGTTTTGTATTGAGTCTCTACACTCAGACACTTCAGTGGAAGCAGTCCCTGATGAGGCAGGCGAGAGTGAGAAAGGCTTCCTATAAAATTCTTCCAGGACAGGCTGGTATTTGATGCTAAATAAAGATAATTGAAGGTAGCATGAGGTGTTCAGTCCCAATAGCACAGCTGGCAATGAGTGATTTAAGGCCTTCCCAATGATAAAGTTTTATAAAATTTTATATATATATAAATTTTGGGGTTTAAAAATCACTGATAGCTCCATTTTCAATGAGTTGTTTTTAAACACATTTATTCCTTTGGCCTTCACAACATCCTATGTTGGTGAGTCCCACAACTTAATTATATACGTAAATGTGTAAGAACTTCCTTTTTGTGTATGTTAAAAGTATTTTCTTGCTGCTACTCAGAATCTTTAATTAAAAAGAAAAAGCTTTTTAGTGCCAGAAACATTGTTAATAGTTTGTTAGATGTTTACCCTGTTGAGATTGCTCCATATGGAAAACACGTTTCCCTCATTGGTAGAGTACCTTTCTTTTGCTATTTTATAAAGGAGAAGAGTTTACACATGCAGATGACTGTAATATCCCCACATATAATTGTGTGGGTCATGTTAAATGAAATAACGTGTTTAAATAAGTTTTACGTCACTGGATTTTACTGTCCTGTTTTTACTTCAGTATTTTTATGCTTTCGGTTGTATTTGTTCTGTAATTCTGTACATGACAATTGAGCTCAAATAGCAACCTGAATCTCACCCCCTCACTGTATGTATACATTTTGTAGAGAGATGGGATATCAGCTACATGCCCTTCCTGTGCCCCCCACCTCCTGTTAGGGATGAATGGCAGAACTATGCTATGATATTGAAAGCCTTTAAAAAAAAACAAATCTATGCATGCTATTTTATATCCTAATGTATTATTCTTATCAGTACATAAGCTTATGCTTGTCAGTTTTATCTTATGTATAGAACTGATTACTTTTGACAGTATTTTTGCACTGTTTCTTCTCTTTCTCTTTTTATAAAGTTCTATTTGGCATTAATTGACTGCAATATTTTTTTTACCCTTCACTGCCTTTATGTACATAAAGCCTTTTCAAATATGAGAATGTTTTCCATCACTAAGTTGTTGTTTTTTGTAAGGCTGTCCTTCATATTCACAATATACAATAAACCATTTTTTTTTCAAGGAAAACAGTGCTCGAGTTGTTTACTCGCTTCAGGTTTGTATTTGCACCTTCTTTGCTTGTGTTAGTTTCCCATGTTAGCCTGATTGGTATAACCACAGCTACACTGAGGTCTGTAGAACCTCCAGTAAACGGCACACCAGTGTCTGGAGGGGAAAGCTACTGGGGCTCAAATTAAGCTGCTCTTCATTCTCTAATGTTGAGGTATACCCCAGGCTCTGATCAGAGCCTAGACTTCTCATCTCTGACACGAAGGTGCTATTACCCTACACAAAGGTTTGCATGTATGACAAGGTTAAGTAAGGCTAGAAATGGGCAGCTGGTACGTACACCCTTCCTAGGCTTGGCTGTGGTTAAATGGTCCTGATTCCCTGGAATCTCGAGATCTGGTGCAGTTTTAGGTATTCCAGTACCAAGTGCTTGATAAAGAGCACCGACAGCTTTCAGCAAAATGAGCTGGCAAAACCTTGCTCCGCAGGTGTTTTATTTTCAGAGGAGCGCTTACAAGAAAACAAGATAGTCTTGAACAGCAGTGATGTGCTGGCTCTCGCTGTACTTTCTAAGCCATGAAGGCAGTAAAGAACTGTCAGGTAGTTTTGCTGTGCAGTATACTTCAACTCTAAATGGTACTGTGCAATATACATAACTGAATGGTACTGGAAGCGCAGAGCCACTCTCTCCCTTTTCTTCCTTCACTCCTCCTTTAAAAAATAAGCATCTCCTGCCATCAATCTAAATAGAGGGGAAAAAAAACCTCCAGAGTCTTACAGAAGTGTAAGGAAAGCAGATTTCCTCTGGATTATTTCCTCAGAAATGGGTTTTGTCCCTCCACTAAAGGTAACAGCTAACAGACAAGTAGAATAGCTGAAATAAGTTTATCTTGTGTATGTTTGGTGGCCCTGCTAGGCAGGGGGGTTGGAACTACATGATCCTTGAGGTCCCTTCCAACCCGGTTCATTCTGTGATTCTGTGATTCTGTGATCTTAACTTATAAAGGGGATTGAAATACCAGAAGTTGCACAGTTTATGTCTTGTGCAATGTTTCTGAGCTCTGAGACAGGTGCCAGCAGGTTCTGTGCATCGCATGCTGAGCTCCAGGTACTTACAGTGACAAATTTCTACCTGCTAGGAGCAGTGATGGACCTGCAGCTGAATTGCTGAGGGAAAGGTGGTGGCTTTCCTATACGGCGCACAGAATTCATCGGCCCTTTTTCTCCTTTCTCTCAGCTAAGTCACTGCAAGCAAAAATGATTTGTGAAAAGAAAAAATGGATACTAAGCCTGAACAACAATCAAAACCGCATCGGTTTTGCTCATTAATTGGACAGATTAAATGAAACCACTTAGGAGAAAGCGTCAAACTATTTGCAGTCACGGAAGCGTACAAATGGAATCAAGAGAGGTCAAGACCACTTTATTTTACACTAATAAGATGCACATTAAGATCTTTAAAGAAAAATTGGCCATTTTTGCAGCAGCAGTCAAGAGGCTCCAAGTAATCATGGCTGATTCCTTCAAAAAACAACTGAAAAGGCAATTGTAGATTTGTAGAGGCTAGAAACATTTTGCAAACCCTAAGTGTGTTTGTCATTCCAATTATAGGACAGAACTGTGTTCATACTCTACCGCTTTTCAAAGCGCTCCTGAAGGTTTCCATAACAAGGCTTTTTAAATAAAGGTTTGAAGGATTGCATAGATTCAAAGGCTCAGTGGTCCTCTAATTCCTTTTTGATCTCTGAAATGTATGGATGATCTTTCCCGTGTGCTACTTCCATGATGGCAATTGCCTATGAATAGGGGAAAAAAAATATATTCACACAATTGATTCATATATAACACCAGGCTATAAATACTCTCTTTGGAGGTTTGAAGCAGTCTGACACCTCTAGCTACATTTTGTCCCCTTGTAGTCACAAACCCAGTAGGAAATAAAATGAAATTCAAAACTAAGTAATAAAGGTTTTTACATTCATAGAATACTTCTTTCATCTTACAGGATCCCAAAGCACCTTTCAAAATTATATTCCTGACAAAACTACTTTTAATGCAACCAGCTCCAGGACAGAAAACTGCACGTGGGGTGGGTAATATTCTGGCAGTGTACTTAACCAGTATCAGATGGAAGCTCTGTTCCTACCAATTCATCCTTCAGCAGCCAGAGCCTCAAGCAGGGCTAGTGCAGAAGTTTATAAAAGGTATTTCAGACCTGATTCTGTAAACCCTTCGCTGGCTCCAGGGCCACCAATGCTTTAGGAAGGAAGCAGCTGTTGAAGAGAAAACTAGATCTCTTCAGCTTGAGGCTCTGCTGTGCCAGACTCCCTGCCACTTCACCTACAGACGGCTCTGTTCCTACCATTGAACATTTTGGACAGACAAACCCAATGCCCTGCAACCTCCTGCCAATATCCACATTGTACTACAGAGTGGGTTACAGGAGGAAGATTTCCACTTGGGAAAAGGATAGCAGTGCCCCGGACGTATGTAAGGTGACACAGCAGCAGGCAAGACTGAAAGAAGTAAATTTGGAGCATATGAGAATATTTAAAGACCACGGTGTTAAGACAGATGAAGCAAAGAACTGCAGCTCCCTAACAGTAACAGCATTTAGTCATTTTCCCCTCAGGAAGTTCTATGGAATTATCCTCTTCTGTTAGCTAAGTTGATACAACAGGAGCCTTAGGCTCTATCTCAGCAGCAGTGAGAAATGACTGCATCCCCCTCCTGCCCCCAAAGAAGTGACAGCCTTCTGGATGAGCTTCTGCAAAGTGACAGAGAACAATGGTTTTGTTTTTCCACTGAATTCAAAACCTCAGGGGTTGGGATGACTTTGGGCAGTTCCTGCAGGCAGCTTTTGGAAATGAGTCATTAGAAAATGTTTGTGTTAGGAAGCTTAACTATGCCAACCACCCTACCTACAGCTCCCCCGCTCCCCAGCCCATGTTCACAGTGGCACCAATCCCAGTTTTAGTCAAAGCTGAAGCACCGCAGTGAAGAAAAACCTACTCTCATTTTGAATCAGGTGATGGTTACATTTGAGAGCGTGTATTTCTGCACCGTCCTTCACCGTGGCTGTACAGATTTGCTGTTGCTGGCTAAAAAATTGCCAGCATCCAAAAATGTAAAAGAACGACATAAACAAAATCCCTGGCATTCCACACCGAGCTATTATATGCTGCAGTAGTCACTGATACTTAGGAAACAAAAATAAACCTCTGTCCAACAACAACAGGGGAAGAAAGTGAAGAAGCGTGCAACAGAGCAGTAAAAAACAATAAAGGAATAAAAACTTAAAGAACAAGGAACAGACTGATAGAAAGGGGTGAAGAAAAATGTGAAATCTAATGCAGTATTTGCCTATTTGAGCATTGTGTGTGCACTGAATTCCCTTCAGCTATTTAAAAATCTACTGGTTCCAGAACAAATAACCACCAAAAGCACGGCTAGTTTAACTTGGATATAGAAATCATGGGCATCAATGAAGCACTGTGTGCCCTTCCGAAGAACTGAGCATTTTTTTCTGGCCTTACCCTGAAGTAAAGAGAAGCTGAAGTTCTGCTCCAATTGCACTAGCACAGCTCTAGCTCAGTGAAGATGCATAACAGTGGAAGTCCACTGTGAAAAGATAAGGCTCCTTTTAGTAGAGAACAGACCCAGAGCACAACTAAGCCAAAATTCCTGTAACCAAACATCTTAACAAGTGCTGCCTTTTTCTACTAATCAAGGCTTACCGGCAGGAGGATGTCACCTTTCAATGACTCTGTGCCTAAATTGATATTATTAATGAAGAAACCAGGAAATACCTTCTTCAGGGCTTTATCTCCAGCTGGTCTGTCATCCAGGGCTATGTACAGTCTCCCTAATTTCAGCCACATGGAGGCAACGTTCAGCGAGTAGGAGGGATAATGCTTACTGCGAAGGAGAAAGAAAACAGCCTTTATCAAACATGGCAGACCCAGAGCTTCCCCCTGCCCCCTGCTCTACCTCTCCTGCCCCTGCCCATTCACTGCTCAGCCCCTCTGCTATGACTGCCAAGAGCCAGCGCCAGTTTTTTCAAGGATGGTGCTGCCTGTCAGTTGGGAGCTGAACTGAAGCTACCATATGCCTCTGAACAGCTGTCAGATGGCAGTGACTTTCTGTCACTGGTTTTCATCTCGCCAGCTACAGAAAATGACTGCACTGTTACAATTTTTCACCCTCTGCAGAAATAACTCTGCTTATCCCGTCATGGTCAGTCTTTAATGGAAAGCTGGGGTCTCTCGACAGTGTATGCAGCACTTATCAGCCCCGCACTTGGTTTTCACTGAGCTGACAGAGCCCAGTTCAGTGAAGCTGACCTGGAATGCCAGGATTAGAGCCAGAAGAGCCAGGCAAGTCCCAGAGAAGATAAATAGTACAGAGTCCTCAGGGAGAAAGCACTGGCTCGTTCTCTGTATCACTGCTCGCTGCCAAGCGATCCGTGACTTGACTCTGGCATCTGCTCCAAAGGGAGAGCTCCACTCGTACTCCCCCCAACTGGCAGGAGAGTCACGGCTCAAAGACAAGAATCTGCTTGGGAGAGACCCATGACAGGATCACATGCAGCGTGTAACTGGCTGGCTCTAGAAAATAAAGACCACCGCTGTAAAAAGACAAAACACGTAGTGGGGAAAATACTGGTTGTTTCCTACAGAGGTTATGTGCTGCTTTGCCCCACACATGGCTGTGGTCTGCACACTCTACCATGCCTGCAGCTCTAGGGCGGTGTGGAGAACAGGGCCATGGGACACGGAACAACCTCTGAGCTCAGCTCCAGCTCCCTCTGCTGCTCATCGGCAGCCCTGGGCCCGGCCCTGCTCCTGCAGTTGCTGCTGAGAGAAGGAGCGGGGAAGGGGTGGGAGGCTGGCATTAACAGCCAGCTTTGCCTCCATGACCTTACACCAATATGGATTGCAGGCACGCTTTAAAGCTCTGCTTTAGTGAACTATTAGGAGAATATTAAAAACAAAACCAACCAGAATTAGCACAGTACCCAGGGTGGTATAAACTTATTCTGAAACTCAAAGCGTGAGCTTCAGAATGAAACTACGTACTGCAGGCCACTTTCTGATAGCAACAAACTGCTGAATTGAAGCACTCTGTTTCAAGCAGTGATGTCACAGGTAGTGCGTTTGTACATTAAGTACTGAGAGAAGCAATCTCTGCCTGAACTTGTCTTAGTTATTCAGATTACTGAATTAGAGCGTTAAGGAGGAAAAAAAAGGCTCCTATTTACCTGTATGGCCTGATAATTTTTTGCCCATAATGCAGAGCACCCTCCCAGTCCTGCACGTAGAGACAGACACCCATGGCCTGATACATCATATGTAACATGTAGACGTTGCTGTCTTCAAACACTGCACCCATCTTATCCAGGCTGAGCTCACAGATCTCCAGTAATTCACTGGGAGGTATGCAGAAGTCAAGGAACCCAATGCACAGTTTCTGATCAGACAGCTACCTGATAATGTCAAAAGAAAAATAAATGCCCTAACCTTGTTCAGAATGGCTCTGAAGAGTCTTTTTTTCTCTCAAAGGGCATCAATGCTTCTGTGCTACTTTGTGAGGTATTCCATGCTCAGAGGCACTGTTCATGAGATTATTCCCCCTCCTACCCGGATTTAATACAAACGTAACCTTCAGACTGAAAAAGCAACAAAGAAAGCTGCTTCCCTGAGCTGCTGGTGCTCCAGTGATCTGTCAGATGAAGGAGCAATGAGATTCCCTGTGCAGTGGTTACTCAATCAGGTCTGCTTCTGGCCCAGTGCGTCTTTCATTTCTGTCCCATCACACCAGCCAGGACAGGTAGGCTCATGACCACAAGCAGTAGCTGCAGCCTCACACACAGTCCCTCAAAACCAGGCAACATTACTGTATGCTAAAAAACACACCCCTGTGCTCATTCCAGGCTCTGGCTTGTTCTGTGCAGACAGCGTACGGCGTGCTATTAGAAACTGACAACTGCACAGGAGCCAACAAATACACGGTCCCATAGCCCCACACCTGCAATGACAAACAGCCCTTGTCTCCAGGGAGAACTCTCCAGCCATAACGAGGACAGAGGTATGTTAAACTTCTAGAGGTCATAGTACTTCTCCTCCAGGTACTTCTGAAGCAAGCTAGCAGGTAAGCTTTAGGTCGCAGGCCAAGACAGTGGAGACAAGGTGAGACAAAGGATATATTTGTAGTGTTTGGCTCGTCTGAACTCCTCTATCACGTTCCTGGCATATCTGATCATGTCTCGTACCGCCTCTGATGAAGGAGGATCGTTCAGCTTGCGGATTTTCAGTTTCTCTTTATCCTGAAGGAAACACAATGGATGTTCATGAATGCAGGTTCCAAGCCTTACAAAAAAAGGTGCCTCTGCAGCACAAAATTAATAAAAAGACACAGATGGAGACTTAAGCTTGTCGAAGAATGTAGGAACAAGGGTAGAATGTGCACCTGCATTTTCTCTAAAACCTTGGCTGGGAATCCTAGGATCCTCTGCCTCCCAGTTAGTTCATCTGCCATCCTCTACTTACACGAGGTACCTTCTTTTGAAAGATCCAAGAGCTTTTCGATTTTGTGACGAAAGCAGCTTTACATAGAAAATTTCACTGCTTTTGAGAGATTAGGGATTAAAATATACTTAGCTTTAAGGCTAGAAAAGCCCAAATACCTTAGGCCTTCCACCATGTGATAGCTCAGTGGAAAATGGCATGATATTAAATGAGAAAAGTAGCCTTCATAATGACAAACAAAAATGTATTTCCACACATTTTGTTGTTCTACACTGGCTTTCTGCTGGACAGCTCCACTTATTCTTATCTTTCTGTCTAACTTATTACTTAATAAGGAGTCAGCTGCAATCTGGGGACAATCTTTACTGTTTAAGCCTCACACTGTTGCTAGATTTTTTTTAACCTTTAACAATTTCAACTGTCAGCTAAGAGGGCTATAGAGGAATCTTCCCAGGAGCAAAGGGGGCTGAGTGACAGGTGATCCCATAAGCAGCAAGTTACTAGAAATCACAATGAAATCCTGGCTACTATTAATTGAAGTAACTGTGGGGAGAAAACACAACTTCAGTGTCAACAGAATGGCCTCAAATGAGAATAATGAGTAGAATCTGGAAAAAAGTTACCCCCAAAATGCTCCAACCAAGTCTCAATTAGTCAGAAAACACAGCTAAAAACGCAGAACTGATCTAAATTCTTCTGGCCAGGTAACATAGACACAGTATAATTATCTACCTCTAACAAAGTTTTTGTCTTCACTTTGGAGCTCAACTTTAAATGAGTATCCACCTGGAAATTTTGTGATGTGTAATAATTGAAACATCAGGAAAGAATGAGTATAAGAAAGTCTTACAGAAAGGAAAATAAAAACCAAGCCCTCTATTACCCTACTTCCCAAAATTTAATTAAACCAGATAGAATATCACATCTATGGAGCTGGAGAAGTGCCCTGACAGTCAGAACCGTTTCATGCCAATTTAATCCCATTATTACCTTTTCCTTCATAGTGCACTCCCTGCAATCACAAGTGAAGAAATAGGAGTCTCTTAACCTGTCATTTCTGTCTTCCGTGGGATACAACAGGTCAATATAGCTGGTAAAAACCTGGGCAGTAAAAACACAACAGTCAATGAAAAGCAGTACAAATACACGTATTTATGGCTACCAGTTCTTACCAGTGGAAATCATATTCAGCGTGACAACTACACACTGGCCCAACCTCTGAATCCTTGCAGCCACATCAACTGCCTTTTCCCTCACATACCAAACCCCTCAGAAGCATCGGGAGTTGTCATTTGTGAACACAACCTGACAAAGAAGTGTTTCCTATTCAGTATGGAATTTCCCTCACATATTACCCTGGCTTAGATCCAGGAAAGGAAGATTCAGGTGTGGATAAGGAAACTATAGCACTATAAATCACAGACTCCTGTCAAGACTACAAAGACATGCCGACTTTTCAGAAGTAAAATAATGATTTCAGGTATCCGGCCTGGAATAAATTACAGTGGCCTGGTTTTTCAGAGACTGGAGCCTCGAATTTTTCCTTCTGATAACTGAATAAAAATGGGGCAACAGCAGCCACTGGTAGCTTTAGAAACTTAGTAGAAGACCTTTAGATCTCTCAAAAGAAGTCCCAGTGCTCCAGTTCTAGAAGGATGAACACCAGATTTACTTCAGTGGTCACATTTAAGGAGAAGAAAACCTGGTTTTGATCGCCTTAAATGCCTTTCACATGCACTGTTCTCAAGCTTCTCTTTATTTTAGTGGTCACCAGAAAAGAACCCCTTCAATTAGCTTTAGTGTTGTTTTTTAAACGATGTCTCCCTCAAGAAATACACCAGTGGTGCTGTTGATAATTTTGCAGACCAAAAAAGACTTTTAGTTTCATTTCCTCATTTTCAGTTATTTCAAAGCGAAACGCACGTGTAATTTGATGTTACGTACACTCCCAATCTTTTTCTATGATCTCACAGCTTCTCCCACACTCCTCCCTTCCAAGCATGCAAAACGCAGGAGCAGCATTTACAGCACTTCAATTTCTGATGCAATGCCTACGTTGAACCTGAAGGTGGAGACACAGGCCATAAGACTGCACTGAGCCCAAGTAAAATCACCGGTCTGTTTAAATGTCAGAATAGAGACCGCAGAAAAACAATGAGATCCTATAGAACCGATGCAGCTTCGAAAACACTGTTTAACCAAAAGACATCAGTAAGGTAAAATACTCCTCACTTCCCCTTCTAATTGCTCTCCAAAAATGCTGAAAATGCCTGGACTCAATGGGAAAATT
The DNA here is from genome assembly GCF_054131305.1 of Coturnix japonica. Lineage (NCBI taxonomy): Eukaryota > Metazoa > Chordata > Aves > Galliformes > Phasianidae > Coturnix > Coturnix japonica. Next base: position 18,850,814 of record NC_140665.1, on the reverse strand, counting down.
GCAAAACTCTCTGTCCGTTACCACAGTGCATCTGCAGTGACTGCCAACACTGCAGTGAGATCATAAGCAGCACATTGAGAAGGTGGTCACCTGAATTACCCTGTCCCAGCAACTGATGTCACTCGGTTCATAATGGTGAACAGCTGCAATCCAGGAAAACCACCCCTGTCTCTTTCTCCAGAATTTCTGTTACATACTTCACAAATGAACTTGTTTTAATCAGCATTAACCTCAAAGGCTAAATTAACATTCGTGAATTGACCCACAATGAATCTCCATGCAAACTCCATCCCCAGAGTATTTTCATCCCATGCAGACACATGAACAACTTCCCCAAGCCTGCCTAATACACAGATTTTTAATTGAACTTGTTATTATTTTTTTTAATTTTATTGAAGTAAAAATATTCTCTGCTGCCAAGTTCATTATATGACTGAGAAGATTTACCAGAGTCTTAATTTATCCATCACTGTTCAGCTTTGCTCCAATTAGAAACATACTCTAGTTCTTTTGTGATTCCACAGCTAAACTCTGCTGAGTGATACGACTGGACAGAGCATCCACACAACACATGGGATTGAAACAGAAGTTAGAGGACTTATCTGTTCCCATTTACCTTGTTTATTCTGGCTTCGCTTCCATTACTATTATACTGGGAAGTATTACGGCAGTAATAATTTTCTTTGATCTTGGAATTTCAAAGCACCAGCCAAACATCAGCAAACTAAGCCTCCTTTTACAGACAGATAAACTGAGACAGAGGCTGGCAGATGTGCAGTGACTGATGCAGGTGCCCATCCCTTGTTTTAACACAAAATGGGACACTGACTCCTAGAATCATTTCAGTCCTCCAGTACCACCCCAACTTTTCTAAAGCTACATCTCAGGCTTCTCTGAGAAACAAGAGATTCTTCCCCCCTTATTATTAAACTGTCATCTAATCTGAACAAAGAATGAAAAGTGGGATGGATTCTGTTTTAGGACATGCATACACAGCGCTGCATTACATTCAAGCATAGTGTACTCACCTCTTCTCCAGGCTCAATCTCTTTCACAGCTCTGACCTCAGCCAGCGTCCCTTTGTAAGTTACAATCACATTTGGGCAACAGCTATGGTTCATCAGTGCAACACTGTAAAGGCAGAAAAGTGAACTTTTCTCCCTTCCCACCAAAAGCAACAGGCAAAAAGTTAAGCAACACTTCATAAAACAAACAAGCTTGAAAGGACTGAGTCAGCCTTCCTCTGCAAGCTGTTCTTAGTGAGGCTTAATATATGAAGGTAGCCTGGGGAAAATCTGTTGTGTTTTTATTTATCCTATCAATATGGAGAATGGCCATTTTAATGGATCACTGTGATTTTAAAATCTTATTATAGCCGGACTAGGCAAGTTATTATTTCCCCATTCTTACAGCTCTACAATATAGCTGACGGGCTATTTGCACACCTTAACTACTAGCAACCAGATATTTCGCTATCTGTAAGAAACAGACTATTTTCTTCTTAGGAGAAAGAAAGAGAAACCCATTTAGGTACAAGGAAACAAGCAAATACAGTTGCTGCACACATTTAAGATCAATGTTAAGAATTTATCTCACTTCTATGCAAACATAAACAGCCTCCACCCTTAAAGTGTGAAGGAGATCTCTGTTTGATATACCAGCACATACCTTACAAAAAAAAACCTCAAGACTGCTACTGAAAAGTGCTTTCCTCTGATACCAAGCTTGGAAGTGCAATATGCTGCTTACTTAAGATAAAACGTTTAATCTTAATTCTTTCTCTTCGAAGCTATTGAAATAATAAAAATGTCTTTTCATAGTGGCTCAGATGCTGAGCATTTACAAACAAAGGATGGTGTTGCACTCAGTTCCAAAGGATCTTGGTTTTATACTCTATTCCCACCATGACTGTGTTCCTGGATGAGATTTCACAGCCTTCAGGGATAAGAAATACACAGTGCAGCCCTGCTGAAGCAAGGACCTGTATACGGCAAATCAAGCCCTTCTCTAACTGGGCACCAGGACATTTGAAATTGCTTTGACATAATTACTACTAATCCACACCTCATGGGGAAATTGCTAGCACTTGCAGTGTGGAGTTTGCAAAGAACAGAAGCAGAATGGGAAGTAGAGACTTGAAGGGAAAAAAGTTAGACTGCCTCACAGAGAGCTGTACTTCCCAGTCAACAGACTGCAGTTAATGACTAACATTTGCAGTTTGTTTGTAAAGCTGAGGAGGTTGTACATATTTTTTCCCACTGTCGTAGCAACATAAAGCATGGTAGTTTTAAAAACATCTGAGGAGGCTGAAAGAAGTTATGAAAGAGATTTATGGTTTGCAAAGGAACAAAGGTAGAAGGGATGGGTTTTTTTGCTAACATCAGGTGGAGCATAATACCCAGGCAATGCAGAAACCTGTGGATAAAGCAAGTCACTTCCAATCCTTTTCATTTTGCTTTGATCATTACTTGATGTCCCTGTCCAGAACCTGCTAGCCAAGTAAGTCTGTCTCCTACTGACCTGTGTACAGTTCAGAGTCAGAGCTACAGGACTTCAAAACATCTTCCAAGTACAATTTTACCACGTTTACCAGATTTATAAGCAGAACTGCTGCAAATCACTGGCAGATTTTATTAGTTAGCACATTTTAAACATGACAAATTAATACTAATTCTTTGATTTAATTTCTTTCAATACAGATCTAGTTCTAAGCATACGTAAGAACCTTTGTTTGTTTTTAAATGAATTGTTTTTATTATTTCTTTCAATATTAAACTCAACCTACTCAGGAAATATGGCTGATCCCAAATGAGAGAGTTCTTCATCTTCAATCGTGAAACCATTGCAGTTAACCTAGGAAAAAAGAGAGACTAACTCAGATTCTGGTCAATTTATATCACATTCTTATACTTTAAAGTTACGAGCAGCAATGTGCTTATAGTTTTCTTTACATCTCACCAGTATTCATGGAGAAACTACATGACATCTCAAAAAGTGAAGTAAGAACAAATCCATATCCAAAGGAACGTGCAGGATTACAAACTACTGTCAGTCCAATACTTGTGCCTGCTCAGGACACAACATCTAAGGGATTACACCTCAAAATGCTAATCAAGAGAATGAAGGCTTGAAAAAAGCACCACAAAGAGCGTCCAGCAAAGCAGACCATTGCAAACATCATGTGTAAAAATGACAGGGTAAGGAGATCTCATTTGGCTATTGCCAACAACAGGCTGAAGTGGAACTATGCATGCAAAGAACAACGCAGGGATGAGCAGCAACAAACCCAGCCAGGCTGAGGCACTGCAGAGCTTTGAAGGAGCATGTGTTACTGAGATCTGGCACAATGAGGATGTTATCTGGTCAAAGGCTGCATGTATGAGCTACAGCTGAAGCAGATCGAAGAACACAGGGAGTGAGATAGACTGGAACCTCATATAGACATAGGAGGAGACAGAAAAAGAACAGAATGTGTGAGGAAGCATAATACTAATTTAATCAGGGAATAAAAAGCTTATTCATATGTCTTTCTTATAGGTTCAAAGGTTTTAAAACCTTTTCCTGTTTTATTCTCACTAAGCTCAAAAGAATGTTTCCAGACTTTCAACTCTGACTTAAGTGACCTAGATGTACCTCAAATGAGTATTTTATTCCGTTTTTACTGCAAGTCACCTACATGCCAGCCCAGAGAACCCCAGCCACACGCACCAGCCACTCCCCCTAAAATCCTTAAAATCCTCACATAAGTGCCAGAAAAACACTAGAAGAACTACTGTCACATAATGAAGTCCAGCTGAAGCTATAATGGCCACAAGAGCACTCAATCAAGTACAGCACAAGTACGTGCTCTGGAAGGCAGGAGGCGACAACAAACACTACTAACTGTAATGCCTCACAGGAATGCAGTTTGGATGAGATTTTAGAAATGCAGAAATGGTTTCCAAAGCCACCTCTCAGTTATGAATTGTTCATGATGAGTTCACAGCTAAGTGTCCTGCATCTCTGATTCACTTACCAGTATTTTTGGTACCTTTACTTGTTCTTTATTTCTCTGTTTTAGCAAGTTAGCATCCAAAGGCTCCCTGTCTCTCAAGATGAGCACTAGCCAACATATGAGCATACCTGAACCAAAACCAAAATGTAATTGCTGAATACAAAAACAATAGAAGAGAAAAATTACATCAACAGCAAATAAGAACATAAGGCTACGAAGGCTGACACAGAGAACAGCTTGATGGATCTGAATCACAGGAAAATATTTAAAAATATGTAGTGAGTTATCATCAATTCCCCTGCACTAATCCAGAGACAGCCCACTTCTTGAATGCATCATACCACAAATGACACACGAGGAGCAAACAGAAGAGATGAGATAGCACTGTTTTCCCCAGAGGAATGCATGACTAAAAAAGGAAACATGGAGGGAATAAAGAAACCTGAGCAAGAAAAGGAGACACCAAGGTTGTTCCCAATGGTGGAACAGAGATGGTGCAAAGTAAGGCACAGGAAAGGATGGGACACCAGAACTTGAAAGAAAAACTGAAGAGAAGCCAAAGAGTACGATGAGATGAGACTGAGGAGGTTGAGTGATAGTATCTAGAGTTATATTCCAGAGGGACAAAAGACCATAGAATGATACCAACAGCTGGGGATGAGAGTGTCAGAGGACTAGGATACTCTGGAGAAAAATCTTTGCTCTGCTCTGAAAGATAATTATGCCTTATCTGTGTTGGTAAGGAGCAACACCAGACCAAGACCCAAAAAGCACTGAGCAAGGAGTCAGAGGTATCCTACCGCCAAACTGCTGCCCTGAGCTATGGGAAGAAAGAATAAATAGAGAAGCAAATTAAAAATACAAGGCCAGAGAAACGATTGAAGCAAAACAAAGGGACGGCACCACATCCATGCTACTGCTTTTAGCTCAGGTTAACTAATGATTAGAAAATGTGTTTGTATGTATCAAGTATAGACTGACCTCCACTTTTTCCAGAAAGATGCATAATGGAGTCAAAACTTCAAAAAGTTGTATTCTGTAGAACACCTTTCTGGAACTTCCAGATAATCTTTGGAAATTTCAGTTCAAAAAACGTCAATGTCCAGTTGGAGATAATTGTCTTATAACCAAGATGAACTCATATGACAACTAAAGGTGACATTTGGCACCCAGAGGGAAGACTGGAGAGAATACGAATTCTAGGAGTCACCTGAAGTACCAGGATATGGTGGTCCAGAATAGGATGTGAAGAAATCTCATTTTATATAAAATAACTCAATCTTTGGAGGATTCTACCTGCGTTCCAGTATAGAAACAATGCAAGAAACTGGATGTACAGATTTATTTACAGTATCCCTTCAACAAACATAAATTATCAAGTCTTTAAAATGGAAAAATCTTTTACTGAGGGGAAAATGTATAGTTTGGAACAACTGAATGAAGAACAGATGCCAAATACGCTTAAGAATCATTCCTCTGCAACATAACAGTGCCTGTATTAAGGCAATAGTAACAGTGTCTCCTTACTGATACATAACTGGCTATATGAAGAGGGTGGTGCCATTTCAGCTTTCACAGCAGCAGACAACGTTTACCCATAGATCAAAATTAATCTTTTTACTCAGGAGTCTTAAAGTAGCTTCTTTTGAAGTACAGGGAAAAAAAAGGAAGAAAAAAAAAAAGATTCTTCCAGCATTCCATTTCTGCATTATTTCACCCACTACAACATATTTGATGTGTATGAAAATCAGGTGAGAGAAGAGAGGTGACATACCTAACAAGACATCCTGCCTTGCCTTCATCTCTCCAGATGACAAAACTAATTGACTGTGTTTAAAAGCCATAGGTCAGATAAAATTTCAGGTTGCTCTTTCCTATTCTCTGCTGCTGAGATCCTTTAAAGGCAAGTAGGTTTCTGCCTGTGTCCACCAACAGCTGCACTATGCTTGGCCCAAAGCCTAACTTGGATAGGGTCTATTAAAGGCTATTTCCTATTTTCTTCAGTGTTTGAGAAGCACCTCATGAAAAACCTGAAGATAAGAATCTCTCCCTCACTACTGAAATGGAGCATGCCCAGCCACTTTCGGCCAAGGAAGTGCATCTTTGCCATCAAGCACACTCAGTTCTCCCCAAGCAAAGAGCTATCACTTCCATCACCAGGAAGATTTTGCCCCTTTCACAAAGGCTGAATTCCTCTTACAGCACCATCCACCTAAGCAGACTACATTCTAGCCAACTTACTTGTGCAAAGAGAACTACAAGAGCAGCATTGTCAGGGTACTCCAAGTGCTTTGAATAAAAGTGATGAAGAGCAGCAATGTCGTTCTGAATCAGCTCTCTCTTTTCATTGTCTAGTTTGTCAAGGTCTGTGGACAAAGAATACATTCCATTTCAGTAACAGGAACACTCCCCACTGAACTTCAGTTAGGTTTAAGTTAAACAAGCCTGGACTTAAACAGAAAACCCTCATGGAGCAGTTACTTGGAAGTAGCACAAGAAGCGTTTGTTCTTCCATAAAGCTTCTTCTGCCAAGGCCACGCTTATACTACAAGAACATGCAGGATTAAAAATCACTTTCTAAACATCTTTATTTTAAGTGGTAATTGGACAAAAAAAAAAAATTATCTTTGTTGGGAGAAGGGTTACCCTGTTTAATAGGCATTTGTTAGCCCTAGCGAGCAGACAAGCCATCTCTCTAGAAGCCTACCTACTGTAGTGAACTGTCCTCAACTGTTTAAGATGACTTTATGAGCTACATGGTTCTGTCTAGTGTGGTACAAAATCCTTTTAGATAACACATTTCTTAAAACATGCTTTACAGAGTGTGAGTCCCTCATGCAGACCTAATCTTCATCAGTATGAACCAGTCAGATAAGAATGCTACTTATCATTGCTCTCAATAGACACGTTTTTTCCTAGCAGTGGCACTAACTACCTGTAGCCATGTGTGACAGTGACTTCACAAAGACTGATGTTAATGCTGGGGCTATCACCAGGGCTCCCTTTGCAGTTAGAGGAGAATAACATAAGGGTGCCTGGGAAGGCAACACACCTTGACCTACTGCAGCGACCTGCCTTGGCATGCAGCAGCGCCTGGGAACACCCACATCTCTGTGGGCTACAGGGCAATTTACAGAGGTGCATCTCGTCTGCTGGCACATGAGGGTAGCAAGAGACATCAGGAACATCAGCTGAAGCATCCTGGTTTCACCAGCCAACTGCACTCCCTTCAGGGTTTGCTCGGAGATTTACCCTGAGGCCCTTGCCAAGTAGTAGCCAGAGCTGTGGCCTACAGGACTTTTAGGTGCTTGATCCATGCAGACTGAGCCAGATCACTGACACAATGCTCTTGGTTCTTTCCCTCCCTTAGGTCCTTTCAGCCTCAGGAACAGAATTCTGCAAAGTTTTTCCTAATCCTCTGTCTGACTGTAGCAGTGCCATCTGCTCTTTCCTGTTCTAAAAGAGACAGCAACTCATCGGTTTCCCTTCTCCAAAATAACAGTAGAGAAAAACATTCCGAAAAAGGCTGTAGAACAATAGAAGAAGCATTTGTCAGAGCAGATGCGAATGAGAGGAGAGTCACAAAAATACTGGGAGAAATGAAATGCAATAATTTGATGATAATTAGGACAAGCCAGAAATAGATTTTCAACTTTGAGCTGAAAACCAGGTACCTTTTCCTCTCCTGTATAAGCTGTTACAAAGAGCAAGTCTACTGCTGAGAGTGATGAAGGTGTGGTAAGAGGAGAATCAACAAGGCAGAAATAATAAGAGCGAACCTTACTACCAAGAGAAAAATCAGAACAAAGGCTCCTAGAGGACCAGGGAGACACTGCAGACGGCAAAAAACAAAACACATCTGCCTTTCAGCTCCCAAATTAATGTTATTAAACACACACTGCAATTGGAAGAATACACTTATTTCAGCACTTAGCAGTCTTCCTTGACCTCAAACTTATTAACCTACCTGCAAAAATTAGCCTTGCCTTATAAAATGTCAAACATTGGCATTTTTCCTCTTTATTTCCCCCATCTGTCCAAAGAGCTGTGATAGCTTTCACCCAGTAAGCAAATTAAATCCTAATTCTGCTGGGTTTGGTTACCTGGCTACCTCAACTTCTAGCAGTGGCTGCATGTATTCAGCATTTTATAGAGGGTTTTGGAAACCATCAGTGAGAAATGTGAATATATCAACCTACTGTCTCCTTGTATATTGCCTCCAGCACCAAGAAAGAGAAATGACAGACCAGTGAAAACGCCAGGACAGATATTAGTCCCCTAGTTGCTCAATTTCTAACTCTGCCTCACAGGATGTAAAGAGTAGCCTTGCAGTTAAACACAAGCCATTGCCTCATCTCCTTCCTTGGATTATTTTGGAGCATTTAGGACATGGAATTTCAATACAATCACATATAACATGTCAGATTTGACTGGCAGTGACAGATAGTGAAGCGCAGTCCAGAGGGTTCTGCAATTAGCCCCTTAGTCACTGTCACCATCAAGCAACTGTGCTGCCTCTGATTTTATGCCTCCTGGTAATGAATACCAGCTATTTTAATTTTACAACATTACGATTCTCAAAAGACACCAGAGTACCAGAAAAGCCATGAGATGGATGTACGCTGCATCATTAATTCTGTCTAGGTTTTCACCCTTGTTTCACAATTCCACAAGCAACTGGGGGAAAAAAAAAAAAAAAAAGAGAGAAGAAATGATAGCACTATGCTACCATTCAAAATGCTAGGAACCACAGTTCTGTTTATTCCTTCTTCAAGAAGAAAATAAAGTCAGATGCTCCAAAAAGTGTTTATGGAGGGGAGCAAGGGGTAAAGCAAACACAAACACAAACAACTGCCCCTGCTTTTTTACTTACGTGATTCAAATTCTTTTACAGCGAGCAGCTTCTCTGACTGCGTTCTTTCAGGGTGAATTTTCTAGCAATAAGGGAGAAAAAAAAAGCAACAAGAGAATATTTGAGTGTTTCTAGGTAGGCTGTTTTGTCTCTGCTTCTATAAGCTGGGAACTCTCACCTGTAAATCAAACAAATCCATGCATATGAAATTTATAAAAGTCAAACAGCAATGAGTTAAATTGACTGCGCTTAGTTAAACCATAGAAATATTTTCTCTCCACCAAATTAGGCAGCCAAAGATTAACTGTTATCAAATTTATATACATAAACCGAATGGTATTTTAAATATGTCATTTGCTTTGTTCTAGACACCCAGAAAGCTGCTAACAATAGCAAGCAGGCAGGAGACAGGCTTCGCTTTGAGGAAAGTGAATAAACTGACTGTTGACAGAGTTCAAAAGCAATGCTCCATTGTTGGCCTAAGGCCACTTCTTTGTAATCTTGGCCATTAAATATGGCTTTGCAGGTGGCCCAGCAGCTGAGGTTCAGGGACCATGGTTTGCATATTTAGCTTTTATATGACATAGAGGGTTCTCCCCCCTCCTTGTAAGCAATAAAAGCACAAATTTATTCCAATGACTTTTTGTCATTAACCATCCGATTTTGTTTGTGGATCACCACCAAACCATACTTTAATTAAGTCACACACACATACATTCACACACACAGCAAGTACAGCAGCTACCTTCCCAGCGGGCCACCAAAATCCTCGCTCCATACAGTATCCAGGTTGCCCTTGCCACATAAGCAGACCTCAATCACACAAATATGCTTCAAAGAGGATTTGTTTTTGCAGAGAGTTTAGAGCTCTACAAAGATATGCAGTGTAGTAACCTTTCCTGTCTCTGTTAGCACATCCGTTGTCTTCAGTTTCCATATGGTAAGGAACACTGAAACATGATTGATAATGCAATCTTACGTCCTTACTATCGACATTCTTTTTCACCAAAGATCAAGGTTCTTTCAATCCCTGTTTTTCACCAGCTAACTCCAGAAATATTAAACATCAATATGTGAGTACCCCAGAGGTGTTCTTGACTCACAAATGCACTGGGCAGTGCTACACAGTTATAGCTGAAAAACAGTACAGCAGGCAACTTCTTCATGAAGATGTCAGTGCCTGCAGGCAGATGACACTACAAGCGTTCCTCAGAATTTAACTGATTTATAATCAGGTCTCATTCCTTTTTCTCTAACAATAGTATAGGCGTGGTGCTAGCCCACACATGCAACCAAGAGTTCAAATCTACCAGAACAGACTCTGAAACACCGTTTATATTGTGAGTCTCATTGATAAACTTCTCCAGACTCCATTCAACACTACTTGGGCCACACACTACAGCTGGAGAGCTTAAGACTCACTATAATTTTACTGTCTTCCCCTAAGTCTTCAGGTAGAGTACCACAATGGTGCTGACACTACTACACAGTTTTGATGAGCCATTCATTCCACTGTCCGAGCTCTATATTACACCTATCTGTTCACAGGAAGCCAGTATGCCTGTGCTTTGCTGGGACAGTTACTGTAGGTCAATTTTCACTTTCCTGTCCTCCCGGGCACACAGGGTAGGAACACACCTCCCAAGTCCAGTTTTCTGCTCACCTGTTTGGCAAGGATCCTCGCCGTCAGCCTCACTGTCTCTGAGGGATTCCAGTTCTGCCCAAAAGCGCACATGGCAGAACACTCCAGCTTATGCATTGGCCAGTCTTCCTTCTGCAAATGTAGAAAAAATGATTTGTAAAATTAGCCGTGAAGATAAATTGATGAAAATGAGGATACAACAAATCCCAGCAGATCCTAGAGGTCAAGTGAAATGTGTTTCCTTTAAAAAAATAAGATGACGCTCGCTAATTCCAAACAAAAGCTTGAGTCACATTGGAGGGCCGCAGCTATCCTGCTTTTTACAAACAAATTCACAAGGGATAAGTTAAGGTCAGAACATCTTCATTTATTCAATGGAAAAAAAAAAAAACAAACAAAAAAAAACCTAAATGGTGAAGAAGCAAATAGACAACATGATTTATAAACCCCAGTTCTTATTGTTCAGATCAAGCATGTGAGGACAGAGTAGGTCTAAGCTTGATGGCTTTATTGGGTTCATTTCCATTTAATACCTTGGCCCCTCATTACGACATGACCCTGGTGTAATCAGGAGTAATGTTTCTGAAGTCAATGGATTCACAACCACGAAGAATGAGTATATTTAAGGTCAGAACCAGGCTTGCTGAATAGAATAATCAGATTTTTTCCTTAAATGTTGTAAGGTATGACTACAGCTAGGCAACTAAAACACACTAATAAAGACAAAATACATCTTGGGGAAGAACATACAGCATACTCCTAGCTCAGCATACAATAGAACTTGGGAGGAATGGCACAAGCAACTGGCTTTTTGAAGTCTACAGGCTCCTCCAAAGTAACAGAAACTTTCAGAGATTAACACTGAATCAGATTTACACTCTGCAATGGCATACAGAGCCTGGCATGGGCTGTTCCCAAACTACATCATATTTTATTTCTTTAATCAGGTATGGAAATATTCTCACTCTTATAGTCACGCAATGCACAATTATTAATTTATGTATCTCCCCGCAGACACACTTATAGTGTGTTAGAACAGCCCTGTAGTCCTCTGCCTGCATAGGGAGCACCCATTTTTTATTTCAGAACAGATTTAAACTGGTGGAAAACAGCAGCTGAAGAAAGAAACCATATAATTGATTGAAAGTGAAAACTTCAGCCTTCAGAAAACTTGTAATCCCACTTCACTGCAACTTGCATGGTGTCAGAGGCCCTGTGTTAGCTCATTTATTCAGAAAAAATTAAAAATAAAAACAAATCAATAGCACATCAGAAGGGCTGAGTGGCAGGAGCAGAAGAAAGACTGGATTTCACTCAGCTGCCTAAACACAAACATTAAGAGCTGTCTGGGGCATCCTAGGTTATCTAAAACACTCAGGTATGAGCAGCAGAACTACAGGAAGATTAATTTATTTGGGGAAGTAATAACCAGAAGCCACATATGATAACCCAAAAAATGCAGAGTAATGTATCTTGCCTTGGCTGTCCCACTTACATGAAGGTTACGTAGACCAAAACAAAAGCTGATACCTCTAATTGCAGAGCTGGACCACCAAAACATTCTTCCACTGAAATGCGTAATTTAATTGCCCTGAATGTGTGTAGTTTTCAGAGTTCATTGTATTAGGACAAGAAGGTGAATGCATGCCCCAGCCTCATGTAGAACTTCAAGCCATACAACACTGCAAGAGGATTTAACCCTTCACAAGGTCAGCTTCAATGTCCTTCATATCTCAATATATTCCCCACCTTCAAAAAAGAAACAAACCAATGACAGCATGCAGGCTGACTGAAATAAGCTCAAGTGTGGCTGTTCTAAGAGGACACGGCCATACAGACCAGGCAAACTAAAATAGGATATTACACCGTAATCATGTCATGTGAAATTACACTCCCAACTGTCCTACAGCTGTCACACTATGAAGCGCATCCCCCCTAGAGGCTTACTTCCTATGTGTGCCCCAAGACCTCGCTGGAAAATTCCTGATAGCCACTGGATTCCTAAACAAAGACTAATGCTATGAAGATGTACAAAGTTGAAACTGCAGCTCTCACCTCTTCTTGCACACTCACGCTTCAGACTTGCTTCTGGGGTGCAAGAAACAAAGAAACAGAGCCAAAAGCTTTGTATGGCTGCATTCATACAAGCTGGGTAAATAAACAAGAAAGATTACCTGATAAAACAAAATCAAATGCAAAATCACGCGCATGTCTCAAAGCAGTGTTTTTAAAAATCCGTTTGTTCTCTTTATTCTTTACACATTGCTAATTAAAATCTTTCCCCAGGCAGATTCATACTGGGTTATATGAACTAGCAGGGAGGTTAAAGGGACAAGATATGGCTGAATAGTGTGAAATGAGATAAAAGCCTGAAACGCTACAAGAAGAGAGAGCACTGATGACTGAGTAATATCTGGGATGGAAACACTGGGACAGCAGTTTCCCCTGCGATCTCAGCAGGACTGTATTTTGCATTCTTCTCCATGCTTTTTTTTCTAAGCAGTCTGAATTATAACATGTAGCATTGTTCTAGCCGAATCCCTGATGTTACATTAATACTATTTTCTTCCTATTTTCCTTACATTCAGAGTATTTTTCACTTTATTTAGGAGTGTGTGACAACATGTTTGGAACAGAAGTTCTTTAAAGCTCATGCTTTTCGCATTCAAGTATGGAAATGGTCTTCTCCATCAAGTCCTTCAACACGGTTTCACTGTCCAAGACACTGACATATAGCTCAGCATTAAGAAAAATACACCTCATACCCAGAATAAAACTCAAACCCAAACAAGCATCCTGGCACTTGGAATTATAGAATCATTAAGTTTGGAAAAGACCATTAAGATCATCAACTCCAACCACAACTCCACCTCCACCATGCCCACTAACCACATCCAAACTTCCTTTCTTCCAAACATAGGATTTCTCTGTAGGATTTAAGCTTTGTCACATTTCACTTGGTCGAAACAAAACACAAACAGTAGACAGAAATGCTTGACAAACCATCAAAAGGGATAAGCCTGCTTCTTCTGGCCCAATTATGCTCAAATATTATTCATTCAAGTCCCTAACTGAACTTCAGTGAAGCATCTTCTGATGCCTGGCATTATCCAGTAAGGTTCTCACACACAGCCCTTCATCAAGCAGCAAAAGCAAGAACTTCACACATCCTTCACATCCTTCCCTACTATAGTTTAGTGAATGCTGAGCCAGAGAGGGTATTGGACTTCCATTGTATAATGTTCAAAAGGTTCACAGGAGACATTTATCAAAGAGATAACACAAAAAGTTTTTGGGTAGGGGAACAAACTCTTCCGAAAGGCAGGTGTAAACACGGTCTTGTAGCATCAGATTCCTCTTGCACAAAACTGCTACAGCAAGAATTCTCCACTTCTTCTGCAGCTTAGAAGCAAAGATTAGACAATTTCTGCAAGGTCCCATTTAAAACACATCTGCTCGATGCTTACTCCAGATCTACAACTAAAAATATGTTTCCCTTACTCCAGGAATACCAACTCCAACACTCTGTAACATGGCATGTCAAGAATAACCCCTAAATATTTTGCATAAATATATTACAGATATGGAAAGTCCTGACAAAAACATCTCTTTCTGCACTTTGGCAAGCTGATCTCCACTCTGCCTGGGATAAATAATAGCTCTGTGTAGTAACAGAAATAGGAGCTCCAGTAGCTGGTTCAAGTTCACTGGTTCCACAATTGAACCCATATAACCCCCTTAAAACATTTCCCTTTAGAGTGTTTCAGCAGCTAATTTCTGAAGAGAAAAGATAAGCACAGGTCTCCTGCTGTTTGACTAAAATTATTATAATTTAAGAAGTCAAGACCTGAACAGCTGCAGATGGGGTCTGAAAGCCACAACTATAATAACAGGCCTGTGCTCTGAGGAGCCAACAGCAAAGAGCAGAATTGGTACGAGTCAGCTGCAACTCTCAAACCCTTTTAAAAGGGGAACAGCATTAGGGGCTGGGAAAGGAAAGCAAGACCAAATAAATTGACAGACAAGTACAGGAACTGTAGCAGGAACAGTATGAGAACATATGGAGTGAGTCCTAAAAAAATTAGCCACTACAGCACTGCAAAACTGTCAGTCACTCACAGCTCAGCACTACCTTTCCCTGGTGGTCAGGGCAAAGGTATTATACTGCCAAGCAGTGCTTAGCCTATACACCAATCACCTGCCACATGGTACAGTATGTACCCTGTTACCAATAGTATGATCTTCAGCAAGTTAGTGCTTATTTGTGCATGCACACCCTATTTCCAACAACACAAATGCCACAGAGAATGCTAAGATACTTCACGCATTAAATGCTTGGAAAGTGTTTTAAGAACCTCAAAGCAAGGCTGCTATATGGCTTAACAGAACAGCCCAAAACATGCTTCCAAGGAAAACTACGCAATGACAATAACTTTGCTTTCAAGAACCATGTTATTCTAAGAGAAGAAAAAAAAAATGGCGCTGAACTGCTGAGAAGTGCTTTTGAACAAGACAGGGATGAAGATACAGTGTAGATTGTGCATCACATACAGTCAGGGAGACTGGCTTCTAGACAATACCATGCCTCAAGGTAACTTTGAAAGAATGTCAAAGAATTCAGTCCCAGCAACACTCATAAACTCCCTAAGACTGATACAGAAGTGCTGCAAACATAGAAGATAATGTTATATTACCAAAGGCATTGAAAGCCGGAGGTGGTTCATCAGCAAGAGTGAAGTGCTAGTCCTTGTGCTTGCCACACTACTGTCTAGACATCATAATTTCATCAAAGGTCTTTGTATCTGAAGCATCACACTATGCACCAACAGATAGAAAAGCTTTTAATTCATTAACTTATCAGACAGGCTTTGGCTGAGCATCTTGTCCTGTAGTTTTAAGGATACCCGGTTTCTGTTCAGTTTTATCTTCCTGGAAGAAGATATCCTACTATAAAAACGTTATTCTGACCACAAAGAAAAAGAAAGCTAAGAAAGCAGAATGTGGACAAGACTATCCAGGTGGGAGAGAGAAAAAAAGCCTCCTTGTTCTTACTGTGTAAACTTGTCAGGGCTGCAAAACCGAAGTAAGGATGCTGAGGGAAGGAACTGAAGGAGGGGTTTGGAGGTAAAAGCAATGGACTGCAGACCAGCAGAACCAAGTCCTACTACTTCCACCCACCCTGGTTATCAACTTGCTGTTTTTCTTGGCACAAACTGGGAGATTTCCAACTCCAGTAAGCATTGCAATGACAGTTATATGCTTTATAGACCACTGTGAACATCATACAGTAAGAGAAGAAACTCAGAATCTCAGATAGAAGGTGCTAAACAACCAACAAATTGCTTTGTTCAAGTATTTCCTCATGTAGTTAAGGGCTTACTAAGAAATAATGACACATGGAAGCACTTCTTCCAAATAAGCATTTCTCATGAATGAATCATGGGTTTTCACAACACTGTCATTAAAACTCTTTCAGACTTCTCTCGAGGGCATTAAAGATGCTTAAACAACATTTTATTTCTTCCCAGTGCAACTGCTGTCAGTCTCTCAATATTCTCTGAACTACTGCAAACATCCTTGAAAAATAAATCTTTTAAGCATTTTGAGTCCAACTGCCAAGCCAAAAACCCATGTAATTCACCCATAATTCTCTATGACAATGTAGGAAAGCTGGAAGCCAGTGGGAGCAACTGAAAGAGGACAGGCTAAAGTTTGCCACTACCTCAATGGGAGAGTAAGATGCAGGCTTGAAATTAAAGCACCCTACATACCAGATTTGGGATTTAAAGTAATTTTTTTTAAAGATGCCTATTCCAATATTGAGATGAAAACTGTAATTAAAACTGCATGCAGATGTTTTGGATGCCTTCATACTGCTCTACTTCATTGTAGACTTGCTTATATTCTATTTCGGGAGGCTTTAAAAGAACAATAGTATATAAAGAATAAAAAAAGAAAACCAAGAAAAGCCCTTCAACTAGTTTTTTAATGATTTAACTTTTCCCTTAGACACTCACTCTCCTAATAGTTTAGTGAGACAATGTTAATTTATCTGGTTTGTGCTCGAAAAAAGAAGTAATACAGACATAATTAGTGGGCTGACAGGCAGCTCTAATCAAAGTCTCAGTGGTACCAAGCCCTGCAGCTACTGATCTTGAAAGACTCATGCAGACCATGTCCAAATCCTGTAATTGTTCAGTGCATGATTCCATGGTCAGCATCTGTGGGATGCTGAAATTGACTGGGCTACTATTAACCACAGTTAAAATTAGAGGCTATCAATGACAAACAATAAATGCATGTGAGCGTTCCCCACACATACTGCATTACCGTACCTGACATTCCACATTGCAGTAAAAGGCCTGCTTACATCTTCCACACTTGGACAGTCCTTCTTTCCTTTAAAAGAAAACAGACAGTTATTCTATTCTATAAAGCTCAATGAAATACAAACATATCCTTTATCACTAATAGGTATGAAACTCTTACTGAGGACTAATCTAGCAACCCCATAGCTCATCTGAGAAGAGCATTGTACAGCATTTCACATCTCTTCAGAACACTATGACTATAGCTTGAACCCCGACTTCAGATGGCAGATGCAATTCTGATTTGTTTAGAGTTTCAAAAGGAAGTTTTTCTTAACAGCTGTTATTATGCAAAAGCACTCTGTTGTCCTAAATTACAGGGTCTGGGAATGTTTTATTCTATGCTGCTTGACAGACAATTTCATTTTTTGGCACTACAAGCTGCACTCTGATAACTAACTTCTCCTTGCTTGCAGAACTTCCCTGTTGCTCTATATACCTGCTCACCACTACTAACCTTTTGCTTCTGCTCTTCCAGTTCCATTGCTTCTCTGCCTGCTTCAGAAAGCACAATCATTGTTTTGTGAGTAATCACCTCCCAACACCAAGAGAAAATACGTTATATTACAAAATACTCTTCCACCTCCTGTCACCACGCAGCCTCTTTCTGTCCTGTTGTCCAGCATATGACCTAAGATTAGGTCTCACCTAAGCCTTGTGCTCTTTGTTTTATTTGTGTATATCCCAACAGAGTGATCTGACAAAACAAAGATCCTTTCCTGCTACAAGGTGCATGTGTTGTAACAGATCCTCTCACCAATACAGCATGTGTTACCCAATGTGACATTTTGGTGTGACAGCAATACAGATCTTTCAGTAGTACCAAACGCTTTAAAATGTCTACACACTTTCCCCAGTACAAGATTTGTCTTAAAGAATTGTAATAACTATAAGGTTTACACTGGAGTAAAACATTAGTGAGTGTCCTCATAGAACACAACAGCGAAGGGCATTTAGCAGAGGTCTCTTGCACTGGGGGTCTATAAGGCCTTGAGAGTCTCAACATCCCCTGATCTTTCTTGCAAAGTTGATAGTGAAACACTAATGTGTCAGGCTACCAGCAGCATTCTGCTTGCTGACAGCATGCCCCTTGAGCACAGCTGCATATTTAAAGTAACAAATATCACCTGATGCAAATATGTCCTTCTCACTTTCATGATGACACACATAAGTTTCTCTCACCAAGACCTTACCCACAACCTTCCTAACACTGCAGTTTTAACAAATACAGTTCCAGATCAAGCCCTTTTTTGTAGTATGCACTGGTTTTGTTTCTAGTTCAGTGTTGCTGAAATGGGGAACACATACAAAATGTTACTGAGAAACATCAGATCCAGGTACCACAGTGGGGTTTTTTTCCTTCTAGAGGAACTTCATCACTCTTGTGTGAAATAGCTTTTGGTCTGCTACATTGTAACTACTATGGTGCTACATTCAGTGTATTTCCCTTGATCACTGTGCAGCCCTAGAGCTCTATAGGAGAAGACAGCATGGATAATAAGCAGCATTTAAATAGTCTGTTCCTGCTGACTGCTAGAAGTTATTCTATGAGAGAGACCTGAATATTTTTAGGTCACTATTATCATTACAATATTACTTGATGACAACAGAGAATGGAAAGTATCCCAGAGAGGCTGTGGAGTCTCCTTCTCTGGAGATATTCAAGACCCGCCTGGATGCCTTCCTGTGTAACCTACTCTGGGGAGCTTGCTTTGGCAGGGGGGTTGAACTGGATGATCTCCAGATGCCCCTCCCAACCCCTATGGTTCTGTGATCCCATAACGAGGGAAATCTGGGTGTGATAGACAGTCAGAATCTTCAACAAAAGCCAATTTATGGTTAGGAACAACAACAAAAACCAACCAACCAACCAAAACCAAACAAACCACACAAAACTCAAGGGCTGATAACTTTCTAATAATAACTCTAAAGTGCCTCAGCAACCTCTCAGAGAGTCAGGAGGGCAGCTGGTACATAGCAGGGGGGCTGGATTCGATGATCCACACAGGTCCCTTCCAGCTCCTATGATTCTATAACTGCCAGAGCATGGAGCTATGGGATGCCAGGCAGGAGGCCTGCAGTCAGGGTGTGCGGCTCTGGAAGGGCTCTGTGGAAGGAGCCCTGCTCACGCAGCCTCCCTTACAACATAGTGGATGAAGGTAAGGCTGTTAGTTGAAGAAGTATCCAGGCAGGCCACGTGCACCACGGAAATGCAACGTAAGTGGTCTGGGAACCACAGGCCCTTCCTCCCCTGTCACAATCTCATACTTCAGCACTACAAACCGACAAGGATGCGGATTCAACCTCTCGCAGGAAGCCACGCGAGCATCTAAATGACTGTAAGAGCGCGACCAACAGCAGAACCTTTTCCTCCTCAGTTTCCTCGGCTCTCGAGCGAGGGGAACCCAATTCCACGCCGCAACCTTCCCCGCAGCACTACGGCCAGCGAATGCACGGGGTAGGCAGGTTTCTCAATGCAACGCTGCCCGCCGGGCTCCTTCTACAGCCGCCACTCGCGGGTCCCACGCCCACCGCGCAGCCCCACAGCCGGACCGGACGCGGGCCCCGGCACAACCGGCCCCCAGGCCCCGCTCCCTGCCCAGCCCGGCTCGTCCTGGCCCGCAGCCCTACCTGGCGAAGCAGCAGTCGCAGTGGCTGCCGCGCTCACTGACGGTCAGCACGGCGGTGTAGGCCGGGCAGCTGAAGAGCAGCTCACCCACGGCGTAGCGCCTCAGAGCCCGCAGGCCCCGGCCCTTACCGGGACTGGCGAACCTCTCCAGGCCGCCGGGCTGCGGTACCGCCTCCGAGCGCATCCCTCTGCAGGAGAAGGGGCTACACCGGCAGCGCCCCGGGTTCGCCGACAGGGCCCGGACTTCCTAACACCGGCAGCGGGCGCCAGGGGAGCGCCTCCTCCGGCCGGCGGGGGATTGGCGCCGGGAGGGGCACCCGGGAAGCCGCAGAGCCGGCCCGGAGCTCCGCAGCGTGTTGGAGGCGGGGAGAGGGTCGCTTTCTAGAGCGACAGCGGGGCTGCGAAAGACACAAAGCTATGGGCTGCTGCTGCTCATATTGCAGAAGGCTTCTTCTTAGGTCAGGTGCTATTTGCGTTCCCCCTTGCTCCTGCCTTGGTTTGGAAATGGCAGAGGGACTGGTGGTGTGAGGTAGCAAGGCCACCAGCCTGGTCAGATAGGTAGGAGGTCACAAAAACAGCCAGAGATGTGGCCTCAGAGTCGCCTTGGCCTGTCCAGTACTGTCACCCATGGTTTGTGGTGCCCAGGTTAGGTTATGCTCTGGAGGTTGGAAAGCTGGCTGCCACCTCTGAAGGCTTTAGGGTAATATCTTGTGGTATGAGCAAAAATATCCCATGGAACTGATGGAACACTGTCATAATCAGTCACACAAAGGACTAGAGTTCACAGCAAGTAAAAGTTCCTGTTGCTGTCATACAGTCTGAATATTACATCAATAACCATGCTGCAATTAAAACAAAACTACTAACAGTACACAAAAACAACAACAAAAAGCCTCTGAATTTATTCAAAATAATTACTATTTTAGAATTATTAAGTCTAAATCTATTGTTAAAATTATTAGAAGACACAGCCTGAGAAGTAACAGTCTGTTCTAATACAATATTCTAAAACTGCCTGTGTCTCTCCTATGAAGACAGGCTGAGGGAGCTGGGCTTGCTCAGCCCAGCTCAGGGAAGCCTCATGGTGGCCTTCCAGTACTGAAAGGAAGCTTAGGAATAGGAGATAAGTCAACTCTCTGCATTGGGCAGATAAGTGATAAGACAAGAATGAAGATGAGATGATTTTGAACCTGCTCCAAAAGCTGGACGCTCACAGGTCCATGGGGCTGGATGAATTGAACCCTAGAGTACTGAGGGAGCTGGCAGATGTGGTTGCCAAGGCACTCCATCATTCTTTGACAATCCTGGCTATCTAGGGATGTCCTGGTGGACCAGAGACTGGCAAATGTGATTCCTATCCTCAAAAGGGCTGGAAAGATGATCCTGGTAGCTACAGACCCATCAGTCTCACCTCAGTGCCCAGGGAGGCCATGGAACAGATATTCTCAGGAGCCATAATGGATCAATTAAAGGTAAACCAGGGGATCGGGCCTTGTCAGTGTGGGTTTATGATCCTGCTTGACAAACTTGATTTCCTTCCATAACAAGGTGACCCACTTAGTGGATGAAGGTAAGGCTGTTGATGTGGCCTACATGGACTTCAGTAAAGTCTCCTCATGGAGAAGCTGGCTGCCCATGGTTCAGATGGGCATACACTCCACTTGGTGAAGCACTGGCTGGATGGCCAGGCCCAAAGAGTTGTGGTCAATGGAGTTAAATCCAGTTGGCAGCCAGTCACGAGTGGTGTCCCCCAGGGCCCGGTATTGGGGCTGCTTCTATTTGACATCTTTATTAATTATCTTGATGGGATTGAGTGCAACCTTATTAAGTTTGCAGATGACATCAAGTTGGGAGGGAGTGTTGATCTGCCCAAGGGGAGAAAAACACTACAGAGTGACCTGGATAGACTGAAATGATGGGCCAAGGTAAACTGTATGAGTTTCAGTAAGGCCAAGTGTTAGGTCCTGCATTTTGGTCACTATGACCTCAGATAACCCTACAGGCTTGAGGAAGAGTGGATGGAAAGCTGCCTGATGGAAAGAGACTTCAGTGTACTGATGAATATGAGCCAGCTGTGCTCCCAGGTGGCTAAAAAGGCCAGTGACATCCTGGCTTATGTCAGGCATGATGTGGTGAGCAGGACTAGGGAAGTAATCCTGCCCCTGTCCTTGGCACTGGTGAGGCTCCACCCTGGGTACTGTGTCCAGTTTTGGACACCTCAATACAAAAAGGACATTGAGCTGCTGGAGCAGGTCCAAAGAAGGGCAACAAGGCCTGTGAAGGGCTTTCCAACACATGGTGGAACTTGAGTTGCAACATTTCCACAAGAAAGTAAAGCAGTGAAATGGAAAGAAAAGAGGAATGCTGAAAAAACAAATTTATAATAAGAAATTTTCTTGCAGAAGTGCTCTGACAAAGTCCCTAAGCAGGTGTAGCCACATCTGCCATAGCCCACTCACAGCCTTGGCTGGGCAGCATCTTGCCCAGTGCATGAGCTCAGCTACTTGCAGGGTCACCCAGAGAATCAGGATCTGAGAATGCTGTGGTGTAAGGGATAAAATGTAACATAGCAAAACTGTCAGAGCCATTGCAGAAACAATGTATTCTTATGGTTCAGCATTATGTGAATTAGTTAAAGCATCACCTTTTTACAAGGAAAAGAGTGAGCAATGAAAGTGGGTTCAGTAACTGAAAGGTAGTCCATCATCCTCTACCACTGGGCTAATCACAAGCCGTTGCAGATTTATGGATGTCAGGCATGGTACAGTGTATGCAGTTGGATTAATAACAGCAGCACCTAATTGACTAACCAACCACCACATTGTGTGAGTGAGGGCTGCTACTTACACCTAGTATCCCAGCTCAGTATATCTCGTGGTTGTCTAGCTCAAAGGTCTGGACTCCTAATTATAGGCATTTCTACAACTAAGTGTATTTAAAAATAATAATCGATAATGTATTCACTTTATGAATGAATAAGCATTAACAGGGAAACTGCCCTTCTGTTCAATCCAGTTGGATTAATGGATGGCTCAATTATAGATAGACAAGTAGTGTCACAGCTTATGAAGTCATCTACTCTGACTTCTTGTCCTGCACATGCCACTGAATTCCTTGAATTAATTCCTGCTCCAAGTAGACCGAAAGTTGTAGGAAATACCCAATCTTGATTTTGAAGTGTCCTTAACATATTTTGCTGAAACACTGTGAAACATTTGCTTATTTCTCCCACAAGTGTGCCCAGTTTCCTTTTCAGCTGATGAATCTTGTCGTGACACTGAAAACTATTTTGAAAAGTTTGTAGTTTTTTTTTCCTCTGCTTTAATATTTGTAGCCACTGGTTAAATGAAAGGATCCAGTATTTGCTTCTGAAATCTGAAATCATAGTGTTATGATCTCCATTAATGAGATCCTGGTTACACTGAAGTCAAATTCCCACCTCCTTGAATGAAATCAGGGTTTAATTTCTGTTTCAAATAACATTGTGTCCAAATAAAAGAGGTCTAAAAATTCACACACATTATCAGATTACTTCTATACCTCATTCTAGATCATAGACTTCTCAAAAATCACGTGGGTTCACTGATTAGAAGCTTGAGAGGAGATTTCTTTTTGGGGGAACCAGCTGGGATGATGGCAAATGTTATTGTGCTCCTGTTCCACATAATCACCCTTGTTGAACAGCTGAAAATGTGATTATGCCTCAGGTAATGAGGAAAAATTTGAATTTTAGCCACTTTCTTTTTTAATAAACAGTCATTTCGTTTTAAAAACAAAAATAATAATTGACTAAATAGGCTTTATTCCACTCTGAAAAACATAGCTTTCTAGGAGATAATGCAGGAATGAATCCACGAGAGGGACATTCACCAGCAGCCCACAGTCCCATCCAAACCCTCCAGGAGAAATTCAACCAGCTGCCGGCACAGCTTTTAACTTACTTTGGAGGTTCTCAAGAAATAAAACTGGTTTGATAAGTTATTAATGGAAACAGTTTTGTAACTACTTTGGTAGTTTAATTTTCTATATTTACCCCAAAACTTTAAATAAAACATAGTCTGCTGGCTCTACATATCTTATCTGCGTGTGTGTTCATCAGAGAATCTGAATGCAGAATTTTATGATTCCATTTGGGTGCCTAAAGAAATACTGTGCATTATAAACCATGGAGTTGTTAATCAGTTTGTGAAGATTCTGACAGCTTTCTTCCTATTAACTGTGCATGCAACTGCTGAATAAAGAGCCGATGGAGCAAGATTTAATCAGCCAAAAGACGACTGGAGTGCTCTTGGATCCCTCTGCCACTGTGGGACTTAGGGAGGATCCTGCACCCTGGCAGGACTGGGTGATGAAATGATGTACTACTGAATGATACCTCACATCTGCAGAGACTTAAACTCCTTACCCCCTCCACCTTTTCTTTAGCTTCCACTTTGTGTGCTTTAAATATGAAAGATGACAGCTCATGAAAGGATACAAAGTAGGGTGCGGGCTTAAGAAAGTCAAGAACAAAGTGTCGTGTCTGGTCTTTGAATTTCTTAAAATTAAGGAGTCTTTAGAAGCAGAGCTGTTCACCTTCACTCACAACCTTGGAACTGCTCTGTGGAAAAGGCAAAGATCTTTTCCCTGTTAGTCACTTTTAGTTAGATTTAATACTTAATCTTCCAGAAATGGGGCTGCTAACCCACAGATGGCATTCTCCAGGACGTGCCGCCCACCCTGTGCTGAAAGCTGTCTTTTCGTGTTATATGTCATCACAGACTTTAGCCAGAAAGGTTTTGAACTTGAGAGAAGAGCAGGGAGTCAGTGCTGCAGTCGCAGGGCCCCCAGCAAACTATGGGGTGAGCGCAGAACAAACATTGAAATCAGCTGCGGGGCTGGTGCAAGGAACAGCATAGGCCATCAGCCCATGGGGAGAGAAAGGACAAAGGAAAACGCACACTCTTCTATATTTAATGCAATTGTTTCCAGAGAGATCTAGTTTACTAACCTTGTCTTTATTTTCTTCTCTGAAACCCATTGGTACTCTCAGCTGGCTAGTGCAGGTTCATATAGCAGCAGAGTTGGGGCAGCTGAAACCTGTCCCATGTTGTTGGCTGAGTAATAAAATCAGCCTTGGCTGCTTTAGTAGGCTTTATGGCTTGCTCCAAACTCTGTCCTGCTGCAGCTAGGCAGCTACTCCTGGGCTCTCAGCAATTTATGGGTGGTTTGGGGTTAGGGAACTGCACCCTTTCAGCAGGTGAATACAGGTCTGTATTATTCTTTGCAAAGCAGAGATTAAGTGTGAAGGTAAAAACTCAGCAGGAGCTGGGAAGTGCTGACTTTCAATAGAGGAAAAGTGTAGCTAATCATTTTTATGAAATGACCTACAATGTGGGAGATCAGGGGTGAAAGTGAATTCATGTTTGGTAGGACTACCAGCATGGGCATATCACTAGTGTGGCTCCCAGCTCTGGAGGGCCCTGAGCGTGACACTGGAAACCTGTCCTGCTGTTGTATCCCACCTCTGTGCCGTGGGTAGTTGTCTCATTGACAGAATTGACGTTGCCCAATATTGATGTACAGACATAATGTCCTTGATATGCCCTGGCTCTGCTGGTAGTTCCCAAGAAAAAAGGGCTGATGGAACAAGCAGGGCAAACCCTCAGAGGTGTCCACCTCTTCCCTTTGGAGACCTTTATGTTGGTGAAAGAGACAGCGATCTAGAAAGTGTTACTTCAGTGTTTTGTTTGTTTGTTTGTTTGTTTGTTTGCTTTTGTCATGAAGGGAAAAAAACTCTTCTTAAATCTCCTTTTTTTACAACTTTGTAAATATTGATATCCCTGTTGCAAGTCGGTACTTTACAGTGAAGGGCACGGACCTAGAGTAGAGTAGAGATTCAAGTTCCTGCCTAGTATAGGGAAGTGATTTGCCTGGGTTAAATATATTTCAATTCACTCATTTGATGTTTACAGGCATTTTCAGTATGTCATTAGGGAAAGACTGTACACAAATTTCCAAAGACAAAAAGTGACAGCAGCACAAATGTGGTCTCGGGAACATATCATGATGACAGAACTGGATGACTGTGGGGAACAGGCAAGGGCAGTTGTTAGGTGTGAATGTGACACTCAACACTCAGATGCTTGCAGTTCACAATTTGCTTTTATCATAATCAGCAACCTCACAACTGCCATTGTGTGTTAACTCCAGCCTGCCCTGGGCAGACCTGCATTAACCTTTGCTTATGGAACCACGGCAGGACTCAAGCAAAGAAAAAAATATATCATGTCAGATTCTCCACTGGTGTAAATCAGCTTCTTACTGCTGACTTTGAAGGAGTGACACCTGCTCTCTCAAGCTGATGATCTTACCCCATGCATCATTAAGTTGTCTCATTCTTCCCCTGCGTCTCCTTTTGTTATCTAGCTGCAACTTTCCTGTGCTGAAGACTGAAATAGGGTCTTTGATCCTCTGATAACTCCTTGAGACTCCCTCTGTCCCCAAGATAATTGGCCAAGACATTTCCTGAGTTATCCAGGGTCATCGTATCTGCCCTTTCACTTGGAGAGAGATTACAGGCAAGGGAAAAGTCTTGGAGCCTTCACAGATGCAGATGCCCTACACGAGAGCTGCCCTGTGCAGTAGGTCAGGCTCCCCTCCTGACATGAGGGATAAACCATCGCTTAACCTATCCTGTGACTGATGTGCTAACAGAAAACCTTTGGAGTGCCCTGGGCCCTCAAACAGAGCAACTTACTGCTTTTGTCCCAACTTACTGGGGTTGCTGGAAAAGGAGAGAGGGCAAGCTGCTTTTCTACTTATAGCAAGACATTTACACAGTATGATCAAGACATCTCTCAATATTCAAAAAGCAAGGCATTTTTTTTTTGTTCTACATATTTGTAACTATTTTCCAAATCTCCGATTCTTTTTTTTTCCAACTTCATTAAAATATATGATCACTGAAAAGTTCAGTGTTTCAATAACCACATTAATGAAATGTAGGCATATGGCATCACTTCCATGTATGCACAAAGACTGCACTCACAGTACAGTCAGCAGGGTTTTATATTTACCTCAGCAGCAGAAAGTTCGGAGTGCCAGACCTAAGACTGACTCTTCAGCAGTCTTCTTAAAAATGTTTTTATTCAGCAGTGGCTTCCCAAGGATAAGACATTTCTGACATTTGCTGCTTAACAAGAACACCGATCCACTAATTGATGTTTTACCAGGACTGCACAAGATATGACTTAAGAAAAATAAATAAATCAGAATATTTTTTTCAAAATTAAATCAAATGCCTTACAAATGTCTCAGTATATTGCACTGAAGCAATTACCTTTTCAGCCAAATTTGTAATCTTATCAGGTTTGTCTGACAAGACCTATTTTCCATAAAGCTGTGCTGACTGGCATTAATTACTTCCTGTCCTTTCATTCTTTATCAGTTAAATCCCATATTCTATTATTCCCTCCTCACTTCCCCTCTGGTTTGATGTTAGGTTAGCTGGCATTTATTTACCAAGGTCATCATGTTCGTCCTTGCTGAATACTGGCAAAACATCAGTCTTCTTCCACTCTTCTGGAATTTCCATACTATTTCAAGACCCATTAAAAATTAACGCATGGAAGCAAGAATCTCCTTCACCAACTATTTGAGACTCCTCAGGTGCAAGTTATCTGGGCCTGATGAATTACAGGTTTTTATCACAAGTAGATGTTTAACATCCTATTTGGTTACTAATGGACTGAAAAAGGCTTCAGCTGCTTGATACGATACTGCTGTCATCCTACTTTCTCCAAATTGAGGATGGACGTGTTTATTGAATATAGCTTTCTTCATTATTAATGATCTTACCTCCTTCATCTAGTAGTGGCTTACTTCCTTGCTGGTACTTTTTCTGTGTATAATGCATTTCAGATGCTCTTTGCATGTGTCATTTTTCTGTCCTGTTGGGTATGCAGGTATCTTAAGATTCAATTTTCTATTTGGCATAATTCTTCTCTTTTTTCCCTTTGCTATAAGCTGCTGTTCTAATCTCTGCCTCCTACAAAATGAAGTAATACCTTGGAGAAGAGAGAAGGGGAAGGAGAGTCCACCCTTCTGCTATCTTCAGGTGTCTTTGCTTTTAATTAATATTGTTCTTCTTATTATCTCAGCTTAACTTTATGAATGATTTGACTGTGCCTGGTATTCTAAATAGCCTTGAGGGGATCATTTCTGCAAACGAAAGAGTCTTCTTAAAAAGAGATAATACCAGCTTCCTCTTACTCCCCTTTCAGCTATTCTCTGTTGACCAAAGGGCCCATCTTCTGGGAGGTTAATTCATGTCTGTTCAGTTAGTGTCAGCTTCCCTTTCTTGTCTGTCAGCTTCCCTTTCCTTCAATGACCACTTCTCTACACAGAGAAAAGCAGCAAAATGAGCGTGCATATACCAAGTGCCTCTATCCATCATCAGATGACAGGCACTTTTATTTCTTGCAAGATTGAATCTGGTCTGGTAGTGCACTAAATATTTGCAAATTACCCCATTCTGAGAGGTATCACACCAATGATGTGAGGGGGATCACCCTCTTCTGATAGAGGTTGGCCTTTTCTTCCAGGTAACTAGTGATAGGATGAATGCTGATGGCCTTAGGTTGTGCCAGGAAATGTTCCAGTTGGATATTAGGAAAAAAATTCTCTCAGAAAGAGTGGTGAGGCATTGGCAGAGACTGCCAAGGGAGGTGGTGGAATCACCATCCCTAAAAGTGTTCAAGAAACGTGTAGATGTAACACTGAGGGACATGGGCTATTGGGGTTGGTCTAAATGATCTTAGTGGCCTTTTCCAACCTGAATGATTCTGTAGCTCTATTTTACGACAGCAGTTTGAATGCCCCCAGATGTGCTTATATGGGAATGCAGTGCACTCCCAGCTGTGCTTTTAGCACAAGCACAAGCTATGGGTATGGCATTTCAAAGGGAAGCCAAAGGTAGTGTGTTTCTGTTACAATCAATAGCCTGGGGAATTCTCAGTCCTTGCAAGAATATTTTTGGTGATGGTTTTTCTTGTTTGGGATCTTTTCTGCGTAGCAGGGAAGGGAAAAATAAAGTCAGAGGCTGGGAGCTTTACTTTGAATGAAAGTAGGTCTGTGCCTATTTTAGGATAAGAGGAAGGTAGCTATTAGGGCAGGTACTATGTTACATTTAGACTTACGGAAATAGCTACGTAAAAGAAAAGCCTGCACCTCAACCATGTGTTTAAAATCCTTTAAAATGTGTTTAAATGCTGCTAGCCATGCCTGCGTTGCTGATAGAAGAGGACCAGATGCAGCCTCACCTTGAGGTGAGGGCCTTCGCTGGGCTCACATCCCTACTGTGTAGGACTAAGCGCCCTTTGCAGTGTCGCCTGTGCTGTTGTGTTAGGAGAGCACTCCTGGCCTGCAGGGTTTGTTCAGTGTGTGGCACCTAGGCTGCAGCTCCTTGGGTGCCATTTCTGTAGATCAAAATGCAGAAAGCCTAGGAAGGTACGTGTAGTGAATGGACATTGCTTGGATAGGGAAGGGGGGGTAACATGCAGTGGTCTCATCCATGCTTCCTTTGGGGATTCTTTCTGGTGCAAACTGTTTGACAAAATGCCAGAGCTTATTTCTGGGGGAGGTACTTGGTGCAATCCATAGCTAAGCCAGGGATTTATGCTGTTTAACATTGTGGAGACATACACCAGAAATGTACTTTAGATGCAGAACAACTGCATTCCAGAGAAAAGCTCACTTCTTTGCCTGTTATCAGTATAAATTAGCTTTCAGAGTTAAGAGAATGGCAATGACAATAATCATTATAGCCCTCAAATTAGGGGAATTTGTGCCTCCAAACAGTGGCAGGCCTACTGGTTTTGTCACTGAGAAGTCTGTGAATGTGGTGAGATAGGAAGGCTGCTTGTGAATGGGAGATGACAGACTCCATATGTGCAGAATAAATGGACTGTACAGCCCAAGCATGTAGAAAGGACCTGAAGAGTAGACATGAATGACCAGATGGAAAAGCAGATGTTCTTTAAGACAACAGTTGGGAAAATCTCAGTGTGTAACAGAGGAAACCAAGCAGCTCAGCAACAAATCTGGTTAATATAACTGTTTAGTATTTGGTGCAAATATACAGTGAAAATAAAAATATATTCTTTTGATTTCTCTTAGTAAGCTTCCCAATAAAATTAAATTAAAATTAAAAACAATAAAATTAAAACCAAGAGCATATAGAAAAATTATTAACTGTAAATTAAATCCTTGGTAATGAATATATTAACAGCAACTAAGCATACCTTCAAACACCAGAAAATGAGAAACAGAAATCAGCATCTCCAAAGATTAATGATACTTTCCCTGCTGTGCTTGAAGAAGGATGCTTGCTTATGCTTCAAGAAGTACCTTAAAAGATCAAAGAAATGATAAAGAGGAGACGTCACATCAAGACTACAGAATTAACACTTGAAAATTACATTTAGCTGGACCTGAAGTACCACCTTCAGCAAACGTGCTTGCAACATGGATGAGAATCAACTGCTCACAGCAGTGTGGGAAACAGTGTCGAAATCACAGCTCATCAGTTCCAAACACCTTCAGAGGAAATCCACAGAGGCAGAACTTTCTTAAAGGAAAGAAAGAAAATGAGTCATTTCAAAGCTGCATCTCATGGGAGTTACATTAAAAAATAAAAAAATTAATTAAAAAAAAGAAAAAAGAAAAAAGAAAAGTAAATAACTCAAAAATATGCAGAAACTAGATGAATTGAAGCAGTCATGAAAGACTTAAGATAGATACCATTGTAGTCTTAGGAATGAAATAAAGATTTGATAATAAAACCAAATGGATACATTACCCACATAAAAACTTTGACAGTTTGAACTTATCCCTTTGTATAACATCTGATGAAAGTCAGATTCTTTGGATGGTATCGAATTGTGATTCATGTATTCAGAGCTCCTTTTACACCATCAAAGGTATCCTCAGAAACAACAAAAAAGCACTTGATGAGTTAAAATTGACACAAATTAGTTGCTTCTCAAATTAAGTTAGAGTTCTCAAGGAGGATGGCTGTATCTTGTACTTTTTCTATGAGTCATTTTAAAGAGATCTTGACTTCAGCTAACCTCACTGAGGCCACTTGTCCACAGTCCTCAAAGGCTGGTATGTACAATGTTTCTGTCAAGAATCAGTGATTGAAAACATTTAGCTGAAATCAATAAATCCTCCCACTTAGCTTAATGCTTCCATCTCCTGTCTGTTTTTAAGATTTAAATGTTGCTACCCTATAAAATTCATAGAAGAGGAAGAAAGAAACAATATACTGTAGGGCCTTCGCTCGTTCAACAGCATCTGTGTATT
Organism: Coturnix japonica; assembly: GCF_054131305.1. Lineage (NCBI taxonomy): Eukaryota > Metazoa > Chordata > Aves > Galliformes > Phasianidae > Coturnix > Coturnix japonica. The sequence goes on along the minus strand of NC_140665.1, from coordinate 18,819,983 downwards.
TCTCAGTATACTTGGGCTTCATAGGTATTCAGATTGCCTATTTTAACTACTACTACTGTAAATGCAAATATTAAATATATATATGTATAATTTTATTTAAAGAGCAATGGAATATTTGAAGCTATTTCTTAACCAGTGGTTCTTTAGCCACGGTACTCTGTATTTCTTGTCATTAGGTCATATGGAATTTCTTGCAGCCCACTTCACGCCAAGCAACATAATTTGACTTTTGAAGCTCTAACCACGATGAGCAGGAAGTAGTGAATCTGATGTTTTAACGCTGTTAGTTAGGTGCATGTGCTCAAAACCAAAAAGCTCAAAAACACATTTTTCTTCCTTTCACACTAGTGTTTTTTTCAACGGGCTGTTTAAAATGAGAACAGTTGTTATTTACATTGTCTGTTTTTGACTGTTTATTACTTTACTTAGTTTACTAGCCCAAATAGTAACAACTTTGCCAGCACACTTAAAATCAAGGAGTGGTAAGAGGTAAGCACTGTGATGTGTATCTCTACACTCACATTGCTGTATTTCAAAGAAAATGGAGAGAGAGGGAAGGGGTCTGTTGTAAGAGATATAGGTCTTTTAGGAAAAGCTCCAGATAACATAATTGGAATAGAAACAAGGGGGTCCTACAGAAATGTAACAGAACACTGCAGAAATTAGAAATTACTCTAAAACCTATGGAGCATCACATCTTTTATATGATTTTTTGAACTATTGTATAGAATTTAATAGCAGAGGTATCTGAGGTATAGGATGGTACAGGAAAAAAAAAAACTTACAGAATGCTCATCATTTTGTGTTAAATTCTACAGGAATTTTTCATAAGGGCTGAACTGCTTCTAAGGTGCATCCTGTGTGTGTTTCTTCTTTACTCCCGTGGCAAGCTGCACTTTGGTTTTAGTCTGCATCACATTCTGAATGTGTGAGTAGCCTTTTGTGGGTAGAAAAGAAGACAGTTCTCTCATTAATCAGCAGGTTCATGTGGAAGTCTATGCTGTCTTAAACTTCATTGGTAGGTCACCATCCAGCTGCATGAGCCATTGTGTTTGAGTTTTAAACAAGGACGTAGAATAGGCACTGTATCTTCTGGTGTAAAATGTACACAGAAAATTGCATATGACTTCCATCAGCAAACTGAGGTTTTGTATTATTTCAATGGACTGAGGCCCCTTTTTCAGTGCATCAGGGAGCTGAGAAAGTGTACACAAAGGACTGTATAACAGCATAATTTCCTGACTTGTTAGAAATAAGAGGACCTTTTTTTTTTCAGTGAGATCCAAAGCTGGTAGATTATGTACAAAACAAACACAAGATTAACTGTATGTTCAAATAGTACTTTTAAAAAGCCAGCCAGTTCAGATATTGAAGCTCGCCAGTTGTTCATACCATGAAACTGAAAACAGAGTTTGGGGAGATTTCTGCTGAAGGCGATACAACAGAGAGGAGAAATGACAAAAGGGTGTAAGCTCCTCCTGATGTAGGAAGGAGAAAAAAATGTCAAAACAGTAATAAACCACAACCAGGTCATTGGGTCAGTCCACATGAGAAAACCAACATGCAACAGAAGGGCCTCTGAAACTTCTGAAGAACAGAAGATTGGTAGGAAAGCATTTTTATGAGAAATAAAATGTGCCTTCCTGTCAGGGAGGAAGGGAGTTGCAGGGTGCTTGAGAAATGGAAAAAAAAAATGCCATTAAACCCTGATATGAATAAAGATCAGGTGAGAGAGGATGTCACCCTGTGGCCTTTGGAACTGTATTTTTGCTGCCTCCTGAAATTATGTTTTCCTGAAACAAAGGAACAGTATTATGGAAAAGTGGGTGCCAGGTACTTTAGGAAAATGAGACACAGTGAAGCGGATAAAAGAGACAAAGACAATAGCAATCCTCTGCAATAAAGAGAAGGCAGCTGAGGTCTGAGACAAAGGTGAATATTCTGAGCCAACAAGATGACTGAAGCAGGGGAAGGAAGGAGGGAAAGGTGAATCACAGTAATGTTTGAAAGACATTGGCCTGAATATTTATCAGTGTCACAGCAAACTTAGCTTGGCAGCCTTGTTGGCTGACTTAGTTCTTTTAGTGATTCCCCACCCTTAAGATGACAAACTGGAATGTAGTGCAAAATACAGCTCATAGTTTAAGTTGAAAACAACAGTGCTTAAGCCTGCATGCCTATTACTTACACACTGTCATAAAATTGCATAGGTTTTCTGTAGATGTAACTGAAGGATTTGCTTGGGCTAACATCCAACAAAGTGGATTCTGTTTAGCCAACATGGACTCTTGTACACCTACACTGACGTACATTTAACAAGCCAACTGCACACCTCAAAGCATCTCACTTGCAGAAACTCCATTCAAATTAAAATGTAAGTCCTATGCCCTCATCAATGATTTGGCTCCATCTTTAGTTTAGAAATAGCTAAAATCGTTCTGAAGTGATTAATCCAACTGATTGATGGTGGATACAAAAGTACTCAAGGAAATTTTCTTTTGGCTGATAGCAAAGCTTTAATTTATACTGCTTTCATAAGGGCTATTTCTGCACGTATATAATGGTATTCTGAAGTGACTGGTTTCCTGAAGGTTAAGATGCAGGTGCTGTTAAGTATCTTAGAGGAGTGCTCAATCAATACGTTTCAGAGCAGTGTTCAATGCTGTATTCCAACTACTCCAAAGTTAAAATTACAGTCCAACTCTTACCGATAGGTAAGGTCAAAGCAAATGTCACATTATGAGAAGACAAAAAAGGATCATGTCTGCTATTGGTTGCACTGGTAAAAGCGGAGTTAACACCAGATGTCATGCTACTGTAACCAAGAACTGAATTTGGCTATTTGTTTTGAATCACTGCTATCAATAAATGTCTGCCAAAAATAACCAACTGGTAAATATTAATTTAAACAGAAAAATTGGAAATCATTTTCACACTGAGTTGTGACATGGGGCCACTGCATGCTGGCAGTCAGAGGATGACACTAAGCCAAAGAAATACCTGGAAAGCGTTACTTCTGTGTGACATCCAATAAAGATGCCACACACACACCCCTACATTTTTCAGCAATTAAATATCTGCGAATGAAAGTGCTTTCTTTCCCCAATTCCCTGTCTGCAATGGCCAAAATATGGCCCAGCAGTGTTGTAATAGAAGTTTTTCAGGGTGGCCCCTCTGCACAACATCTGTTTCACAGTCTGATAGTAGCGTCTCCAACCAGCTGCTTCAGTTTGCTTCTGGCTGTCACTGCTATAGGTTAATAGGAACAGAGGCAAGAGAAGGGCCTAGGCCAGCATAAAGCAGAAATAACAAAATTTTCTGCCAAAAGGGAGTGTGGGATAAGAACTTTAATGGGCAAGCAAACAAAGAATCAGACTGAAGCCTGAGGCGCTTCAGTGTGTTGGCAACAGACAAGCAGTCCTGGAACAAGTGCAGCCCAGAGCCTCAATTTGAAATGACTGTGTAGCCCCCATGCCAAAAAAGTTTGGCTCTGTGTGTACATGCATGCATGTATATCTATATCCCCACACCAAATATGTACTTGTGATAATGTAGTAAAGTACAGAGCCATATGATAAACTGCATGTGCCTTTGACCACCTCACTTGCCCCCTGCCAGCTAATCCATCTCCATTTGGATTTATTCTATCATTGCAAACGGAGGCTTTGATTCTGCAAATACTTATGTGTGTGCTTAACGTACAGCTCTTGAACAGTGTGGTTGTAAACAAATTCAACCGCATGTAATTCCAGCATCAGCTCTAGGTGGGATCGTAGTCATCCCTTCTACATTCAGTAAAAGCAGCTTTGCCTTTTGGTTTCTTTAAGCTGGTGGGATCACTGCTCTAGCACTGATGCTGACTGCTGGCTCGGTGTATGTCACAGATAAATCCATGTTGTTGCACAGACTTCAATAGTTTTACTCCAATTTATATCAACTGAGACTCTGCACCGTTGGTGAAGAGAAGTTTGTAAGAATTAATGTACCCAATCAAGAAACACTAGTGGAGCACCATTTTGAAATATCAAGCATAAAACATGAGTAGAGTGCATGTACCAAATTCCTTATTCCCACAGAGTGCAAGTGCAGGCTGATGGTATTGTATTGCCAGGTGATCTATGCAGTCACCCTTGTTTCATGAATATAGGGAAGGTGTTGCAGAGCTTCTGTCACCTGTTCTCTTGTGGCTTCGGATCCAGATTTCCTCTCTGTCCCATTCCATAAACTGTGCATAAAACAAAGAGAAAGGCAGGAGAAGAGAAGTGTAATTGTATACTGCAAAATAATATTCATAAGTCACACAAACGCTAAACCCTATGTATAATGAATCTGTCCTTTAGGGACAGTCCTTTCCATGTCATTGTCTGGTACTTATGTTGTTGTTCATCTAGCTAATTACTGCTTTGAAAGGTATAGTCCTGCTGTCATGCCTAGATTAGCAGCAAGTGTTTGGCCAGCTACTTTCTTGTCACAGTTGATAATTATTTAATGAGTTCTGTTCTTCCCTAGGAAAGCAAGATTGGGATAGAATTGGACTTATTTTATCACAGTAGCATTGCTGCGCCTCTTGGCAGGCTTGACAGCAGCAGGGCTGGATTTCAGTAAGACAGAAGAAGAATTTCCATAAGTAGTTCCTGAATCAGTTGGAAGCAAAGGGAAATTAATAGTAATGAGTCAATAGATACTGACTCATTACCATGTTAGCTGCCAGTCTTCTCCTGCAGCTGTAACCATGCTGGAAACTGGGTGATGTTCTTAGATGAAGGAAAAGCCATTATAAGCCAGTACAATATTCTGCTAAAATGGGAAATCTAACTGTAGATCTCCAGATTTCTCCATCCACAGGAGTTGCATTATCTTTTCTTTTTTGCAGTAGGAGTCTATTGACAAATAAGAGAGCGTCATCAACAGGACCATATGGAGCCTACCTTCAGATTACCTGTCTAGAAGAATGTTTGGAGAAATAAAGACAAGAAAAGAAACTTTGTGTTGTGGCCAGGTTAGAATGACACTGGCAAATATTTATTGCATATATAGCTACCTGCTGCAGTGGGACACATTTTAATAGCTCTGTGATAACTGTTTTCAGTCATTTTCCATGTCTGCCTGTAAAATTTCAGGAGTAAATGAAGAACTGCATATGGAAAATGGCAAATCTTTGAAAGGTGATTAAAAAAAAACCCATAAAGAATAACAATTGAAATAAAATCTACATTTTAATTTTTATTATATTTTTTAATTCAGAAGTTTTAAGATTTTCAGTGTCAAGTCAAAGCACTTACTTAGATAAATCTCAGATACTTCTTATCTGTTAGCATTTTCATTCAAGGAAAACTTGAAAGAGAAAAACACATTCAAAAAGGTAGAATTTTCTGCAAAATGACAACTGTAAATCCTACCTATCTTTGCTGTTCACCTTCCCCCAAATTTACATTTTTTTCTTCCCAAAGTTGTACAAACATTCTAATTCTTCAAGGCTCATAAGCACAGTTACCTTTTTCTCAAAGGTTACAGATTCATTGTGGGCTCACGTGCAGTCCATTCCATTGCCATTCTGTAAACTCCTCAAAGCACTTGAGTATATTTGAGATATGTTGGTGGGTTTATCTGTCAGTCTGAGATACTATAAGTTTTCTCTCAGTTCTAAAGTTGCTTTTCCTAAATTGGCATTGAGCTATCACCTCAGCACTACCAGACAATGCCATGATGTCCTACACTGAAGTGCCTTCTATGTGGCCACATCACTCAAGGCAGCAGTGGTAGCCAGATGGGGAAAGGCTGGTTTGTCTGAAATAAATGACCTGAAAAGCTGGAGGACTGCTGCTCTCAGCAAATCGCTCCTATAAACAGCAGGAGCAAGTGAACTCTGAAAACATATGAGTTTCTTGTTAAGCAAGCGTACCCAGTAATGCTAATAAATACTAATAATTTATACATCATATATAAAATGGACAATATATGAATGTCTCTTAGTATTAAATCTAATATATATTTTTTTTCCAAGCAAAATAGTTTCTTACCTGGAGTATTTGCAGAATTTTCTATTAGGCAATATATGTGTTTTAAATGGTCTAATCCCAAATTCACTGAAAATAGTGATTCCAGTGGCTTTCACACCAGGACAGAAGTACTGATGCAAAATGAGTCTGCCTATGGGTCTTTATTATATGTTCTGTGAAATGTAGCCTGATATGGCAATCAAAGTTTTTCTAGGAAAGCAGCAAGTAAAATGAAAATTTAATATTTTATGAATATTCAGACTGAAAAGGGATTAAAATATGTATGCTTAAGTAATCTGGGAGAAATCCATCTTGGTTCCTGCCATAAGAGATAGATTTTGTTACAATGAGCTGTGTGGTAAGCTGTGTGCCCTCTGTTGCACACTGTATTGTCTCCTTAGGACACCAAGCAGATGAAACAATACCTCAGTAAACATTCGTGGCTACAAACAGCACTGCTAATACAAGTTAGTAATCAGCACTTCAACGTTTTTCACAAAAACATTTAAGCTAGTAGCGTAGAAGTAACAGATTTATCAAGAGGTTTATTACTACATTTTTCTCAAGTCTAAAAGCTATAGGTATTTTCTGTTCTTATTACTAGATTTGGGATCCAAAGAAAGAAACTGTGTGTTTATCTGTTATATACCAGTTTCTCTGGGGATGTTTTTCTTACAGTACTAGGAGAACCGAGTTGCATTCTGTGCTGATTTATTTACAAGAGGTAGAAAGGTGCTGAGAAGATATTCTATGCCTATGAGGATGCTGTTTTTACAGTTTGGAATTTCTTTATTCTATACTCTCTTGGATATACAGAGCTGTGGCTTCATTCTGGGTGTCGTTTTCATTGCAGATAACCAATTACTGAGTCACTCATGAAATGTGGGGAGATTTCAAGTCGTATATTTCTTGCTACACTTCTAACAATCTATTCTGTGTTAAACTCACTGACATCCCAAACGAGAACCAGGTCACATGTGAAAAGGGTTTAGCTGTTTATCTTGAAGCCTCTTATTCGTATATCAAGCATTTGGATAGCCTGTTCTTGCTGAAGTAAGGGAGTGAGGGGGTAAAAATAAAGAGCATATCACCTTCTCTGATGTATTCTTTACCCTTCCTTCCTGCCTCACTGGCTGAGCTATGTTGTGATGTTTGCAGAAGAGACACAGCCCCAGACAGGAGCCATTCATGCAAGACAAAGCACTAAAAAAAAGCCCTAAATCCAAATATCCCCTAATCTAGAGAGATTTTTGGGGCTGGATTAGCATTTGATGTTTCCTACAATTTTCATATGTAGGCACATTTTTAAAATAAGCTACTTTTGCCTATTTATCCTACCATAAACTTGTACATGTGGTTACATACTGAAAGGAATGTTATGTTAGTGTTATATATGGCTATTAATTATCTTGAACTTACCTTACTCAGTATTTCCATCAACTCTTCCTATATCTATCACTATCTATTTGTCTATATACACATAACCAGAAGTCTAGTGATGTTACAGACAATGTGACAGAAGAACTTACTCCCGGTACACAGGCCTTTTTGAGCAGATATTGTCTGAAGGAACTTCAGACACTTTGGGGATCATAATGTGAAGGAAATGGGAAACAAGAATCACAAGTAGTTAGAAACAAACCCGTGTCTGGTCAGTATTAGTGCATTGTGGCTGCCAACAATACATTTTCTTTGTGCAAAAATCAAAATGAGTTCTGCCTGCAGAACAAATGCAGGAGAGAAGTAAGCAATAGATAATTTATTTGTGTATAAACTAATTGTCAGTGCAAAATGCAAGCAGCGACAATGCCCTTCCATTCAAGGCATTCTCATTTTATTCTAAACTGGGCAAGCACTGAACATTTACTCATTTGACAGGGGTGAATGACACAGAAGTCAGCATCTTGTGATCAACAGGAAAAGAAAGAAAAAGAAGAACACTCACTATTCTGATGTCATCTCCCATTGTTATTGTTGTTGTTCCTCCAAATAATGGAATTCTGGAAGCAAGACCATAAATCTCAAAGCTCAGCATTGTCTCATTTGGAGATCAAGGTCCTTGTTGCTGATTGATTCATGCATTTTTCATTTGGCTACTAATATCCTTTAAATGGAACAGACACTTAGGCAGTGAAACTGGAGCTATCTTCCTCTTCCCCGAGAGGATTTAGCATACAAGTTAAGCAATTTCCTGGATGATTTTTGGTAGAAAATATCATTTATGCAAAACAATGAATATTATTCACCTCAAAAGTCTAACATTAATTTTCTCCTCAGTGAGCCTGGTACTATTGTGCATTAAGAGCACTCAGCATTTAAGGTTAGATTGTGATACCTTTCTCAAGTTGAATAATACCCGATTCTTTGAGTTACACTGTTGGAATGAAGTACTGAAGATATCACTTGACATGTGAAAGAATATCACAATCAAGCCCTTAATGAAATTTATAGAAGCTGAGAGTGTTCTCTACAAGAGTGAGTCTGTAATCCATATTTTTCTATTTTTCTGGATGTGTTCTACTTAACTTATAACCTTTAGAGAGCTGCATGGTAATGGCCTGATGTAGCTACTTATGGTTCTCTCCAACTTTGATCATTTTAAAGTTGTCTGAGCTTCTACAGCTAACACCACTATCATTGAAAATGTATCCCTGATTCAAAATTATGAATGCTAGTGTGTTATAAAAACATTATAAACAATATTTTTTTCAGAAATTCAGGTAAAATAGCTGCTCTGGGATCACCAAGCTCGCTAGGCATGACATGGGATAAAGAGTACAGACAGCTGTGCTCTAAGAGTTATTTGGATTTTATTCAGACCTTTAGGTAAATTCCAGTTTATCTCAGGCTTAGGATATAAGCCTCAATGTGTCAAAGAGTATGAAAGTCTTTTACCCTTTGATCCTGCTTTGGTCTTGCCACATTGCCAGCTCTTTAGAAATCTTATCCTCCTGCAAAATATCAGGATTCCTCAAACATTCTCTTGTACTGGGAATCCAGGTATCTCTAAGCATAATTTTCTTACTCCTCTTACTGTTTTCTTACAGCAAAAATGTGTAACTGCATACCTCCTAAAATGTAGCCAAACTGATATTTGGATTGATGCTTAGTACAAGCATGATTTAAGAGGATTGCATAGTGTCAAGACTGAAATAGCAACACTAATACTCCATCCATTTGTGCACACCCAAGTGAGGCATACATCCAGGGAAACAGCAGATCTTTAATGGTGCAGCATCTAGTGCCCCATGGAAGACAGGACTGCATCCTAGGTAGTCTCACCCCATTCATATTTCTGGAGTATTCCTAATAAAATTTGCCTTCAGTCATAACATATTTCATGCTCTGTGGCACACTGAGTCATTTTTAAACAGTAGTTGATGAGTGCTAGTGGAAACTGATGTCAACTGGTGATTCTTGAAGGAATTGTGTTCACCCTTCCTGAACAGATATTTGGGCTCAAAATGACCTCAGTGTGGTCAGAAGGACATGACAATGATAGAAATGATGATGGATTTCTGGGACACCCTGGAAGAATTCAATGAGAACTGTGGGAAACTCTGTTTCCACAAATGAAGAGATATTGCTAAAGTGACTTCATTTTTGGTCGTAACAGACATCTGTGCTTTAATAGCAGAGAGGTGCCCTGGTTTTGTCTGGGGGAAAAAGAGAGCAGAAGTAATGAAACAGCTGAAGATTTTCCACTAGTGTTAATTCAGTCATCCAAACAGAAGTCTGACAGCACAAAGAAAGTTACCAGTGACAGACCTAAATAGTATGATCATAGGATAGTAAGTTAGAAAGAACTGCAGAATGCAGACTGCCTTTGGAGAGCAGTGCTGCTCTTCTTCCTGTTGTCAAGCACCTCACTACTAAGAGAAATGGAAATTTAATACATCCAGGACCAGAAAAATAACTGATAGTTTGGGGTTATATCTTTAATTATAGGGGGAAGAACATGACATTTAAGACAAAAGAAAGGGAGATTGGTAAGAATGTAATGTGTAGAAAGATTATAGCGGATGTTCTGCAGTGTGACACCATGTGCTCACTGAGATCTGCTTTGCTGGCTGAAGTAGGCCCACCTCCACATACCAACAGAAGAACATCTGTGGAACAAGGAGTATTTTTACATCTGAGCAGAGTTCTTACAGCACTGTTGAGTTTTTCAGGCAGAAAGAGAGGCAAGATGATCTGACCTTCTTCCTGCTGAGCTGCAAAGGTTGTTTCCTGCTTTGTCAGAACATCATGTCTGATGGTGCATCCGTGCTGGTGTTTTGAGAAAGGTTATTATTGTGGTGGATGCTGGAAAACAGATTAAGCTCTTCTGGAAACTGGGGACATTAACAGCAAAAGTGAAGTGTTAGAGGAGAGTTTGGGGTCTGCTTTTCATTTCTTCTTTTTTTTTTTTTTCACTTCCCTCCTCCCTGCATTTCCTTTTAGGGAGAGGAAGGTGATTCTCTAAACTCTGTGACTAAGTTTGCATGCAGTTTTTGCATTCTTCCTTCACAACGAGGAGAAACTGGGGTTTTTCCAGATCTCTGTCCTACAAGTGATTTAAAAACAATCAAAACACCTGCTTCAATCCTGCAGGTGCATGCGGAGGTTTACAACAAACAAGCTGGATGGGTGAACAAGGATCTTAGAACTGGGTATGAACCTTGTGGGAAACCCATAGGAAATCTCACTCCCTAACAAGGAAGCCAACTAGACCCCTGTTAACTTTTGTCATAAATAGGCCAGCATCATACAGAACAAGGCAAGAGGTAAAGAGCAAAGGGCTCTGTGTAGCTGAGGGAGCCAAATGAGAGAGCACTGTAGCCTTGCTACCCCTCCCTCTCCCAGCACCTGCATGCACCTCTGGGCCCTGCAGCCTCAGGAAAGGCCCTGCAACAACAAACACATCTGCACCTGAGCAAACAACCTTGGTTTTGTTTTCTTGGGGTTACTGTAGCAATAGTAATTCAACATAAAACACCAGGGTATGTAACAGCCTCTGTGGGAACCTACTCTGCCTCTTTTTACTTACGTAAATTTTAGTGTCAGTGACGTTTTGTGACCTTAAATAATTATTTGGTTAGTGTACCATGGACAAGTGGGAGCCTAAATTACAGGCTACCACAGTTTACTACAAAATTCACAATTTACTATGAAAGAAAAAAAGATTGTTTAAATACCATGAGTTGATCTTTAAGCCTTCTTTTATTGATTTCCAACTTTTTATTTTGGAAATTTTATTCCACAATATTTTTATTGCAGAAATTCCAGATCTTTCTAGAGCTTCTTAATCTTGCCTTAGTTTTGGGCTTCATTATTCATCTTCGTGGACTTAAACCCAGTACTATAGAGATTGCTAGGTGACCTCTTATTTTCATCCATGTACACCTTCTTCATCTATTTAAGCACAGATTAAGTGCTCTGGGCCTGGACAATTCTCTGGGAGGAGCAGGGCAGAAGGTTTTTTAGTAGCCCATAAATGTCAGAGAACAATTCCTTTGGGGCTGATATTTTCTGTGGTTGCTAACAATTTGGACAGCAATCATTGAAGGTGCTATTGTTAGCAAGGAAAATATAAGATTTAAATTATATATATATATGCACATATATATGAGAATATATGACTTTCAGAACTTGTAGTATTCTATAATCCTAGCAGTCAAGATTCTGAATTCTGAATTATTAGTCAAGATTCTGAATTCTGAAGAATTACTGAATTCTTCTCTTAATTATCTCCAAGTACTGTGCATTTAGAAAGTCTGGACTTCATGATGCAGAGCACACGCTTGTTATGCATCTTCAGGGTATATTATGTACAACATGTACTGCTCTTAGCAATTCCTCCAGAGATATGCCTGAGGCTTCCATTACCTACTTTATTAATTAAGCTAAATCAGCAATGCTAGGAGATGATAATGTTGTTTTTCTGTTGTTCCTAGCTAATCTGGGTCTAGGACCTGACTCCATATACTCAACTAGCATGCTACACTTTCAGCCTCCTTGCCTTTTAATAAATCACATTTGAAGTGAGATGCAGGGGAAAAAAAGTGTGCTTTTAACTGGACTTGAAACCTTTTCCAAGAGTTCTGTGTTAGGCTGCTCCTCCATTTGTATACCAGGATAACACTGTGCCTCCAGGATACCTTCACTCAGGGGTTTACACCAAAGTTAGCTACAGGCTTCCAGGCACTTGATTTTAGTTTGCTTTCCTGGTGTCCTGCAGAGCTTAGTACAAGGATGGATTTCTCAAAGCTTAGTTGTGAAGCTTGCCTTCAAACTCCTATCAAATGTATAGTAATTTTCCATGTGCCTTCTTAATTCTCACAAGTGGTTCTGTTTCCTTGATGATGGGATGAGTTGTGCATCCAGAAGAGCAACAAATACAGGATTAAAATTTGCTAGTTTCTGCTAGTGAGATCAGAACAGAGTTAGCCATCAGCAAATCTCAGCTAGGATGATGTCCTCCCACTCTGATTACATTTGCTGCCTAGGGCAGGAAAGCCACAGTAAGGAATAAACTATTCTTGTTTTCAGCAGTAGATACAAAGTCCTGACATGAAATATTCTGCTTATGCTAAGTACTGTTTCTGAGAAGTTTTGGCAGATATATTTGACATTTTGCAAAACCCAGTATATTACTAAGTCAAATGCAATCCCATTTCCACTTCTGCCTACAGATATATAAAGTCTAAACGTATATGAAAGTATGCTGCAAGGATGTAAATGCCTGTCTGTGGAGACTACTGGGATGCTGTTTTAAGAGGCACCTTTCTCTGTAGGTGCTCACTGTGGGCTCAGGGGGGACCTGCTGCTCCCTGTGGTGCACCCCAAGGCCTCCACATACACAGGGGACAGCCAGTTCCAAACTGGCAGCGCAGTGATTCATGCACTGCATTTTATTATCGCTTGCTGACATCTACTGGCTATGATATGAATTATTTCAGCAGGCCACTGAGAGGGGACAAGGAGCAGGGCTGGCTGGGGGAGGCCTTCTCAGGTAGAGATACACCAGGCCTAAGCACGCATTGCTGCGTGTACCAACTGCATAAGAGGGCATGGTGCCCTTTATTTGTGAGATTCCCCATTTTGTTCTGTTTTTATGGGAAGACCCTTAGTTTAGTGTGCAAGATACATAGTGAAGGCAGGTGGTGGTAGTGGTGGGAACACAGAGGGGCATGTCTATCAAGGGCAGGCTGACGGTGGATTGTTTGGAGAGTGCTCCTTAGGCTGCAGCCTGTGGGCAGCTTTTCACAGAATCATAGAATCACTAATGGTTTGGGTTGGAAGGGACCTTAAAGCCTAACCCAGACCCAATCCCCTGCCATGGGCAGGGCTGCACCCAACAAGCTCAGGCTGCCCAGGGTCCCATCCAACCTTCCTTTGAAAACCCTTAGGGACAGAGCATCCACAGCTTCTCTGAGCAGCCTTTGCTAGCAATGTTAAGTAACCTGTTAAGATATTTAACTGATTTAATATATTTAAAGATAACCTATTCTGGTTTTTGGTTTTTTTTGTTTTTTGACAGTGGAGAATGGGAGGATTGCAGGCAAGCTGTGGAGTTGCTTGGCCCTGCCATGTCCACACATACTATACTTTTTCCCATGTTCCGCTACCAAGGAAGGGGTCCATGTTCTCACACAATGATCATGGCCATTGCCTCCATCAGAAGACCCTTATGTCCAACTGATTTGCTGAAAAGACAAAGACCTTGAATAATTTGCTCATGGCCAAAAGGTAAGTTAACAACAATATAATTCCAATTCTTATGTGCTTTTAAAGTATTTCATAAGCATCAAAAAATGAAATCTAAGGTTATCCATGGCTACTGTAACTATCCGTCTTCTATGGAATAACTGACTCTGAGTCACCTAAGGAAAAAGGGATGAGCAGACTCTTTATACAGCAGTGTTCAGATAATCTTGAGCAAATCTCTTACGTTCCAAATTAGTTTTGCCTCAAAATATTTACCTGGAAATGTTTTGTGCATTTATTTGTAACACAACGCTTAAAAGAGAGACTTAATGGTCATGTAGAGAATAGCGGTAACAGGAGTTACTTTTAATGTGCAGTATGTATCTGCATCCTAGGAGTGTTATGTTTACTATGTGCTAGAAATCACATGGACATTGCTGGTGAATTGAGTATCGTGGTCCTCCCCTGTCTTGGTATAAAAATGATATTGGGTGGCTTCTGAGGTGGAATTACCTATAATTAAGAGCTGTATTAAAAAATAATAAAAAGAAATAAAAAAAGCATCACAGGTAAAAAAAAAAAAATATTGCTGCAGGAGAAAATACTCATTGGGAATCCACGGTCCTTTTTATCTTACTGTGCTCTTTTTCGTTGATCTGGAAGAAAATAAAATGTATCACCTTGATATATATTAATAAACAGATGGTAATTGTGCCATTTGCTGTATCTTAAATGCTGGAACTGATTAGCTTTTATCAATCCTCTCAGCACTTTAAGAGGACAAGACACCTAGTAAACAAAGACAAAGTATTCTTGTCTCACAGAAGTGATGAAAGGACAGACTATTTGAAACAGATAGGAAGGTATTTTTTACTTTCCTGAGTGCAAAACAAGCAGCTAGCTTGTCAGCCATGAGAGCCTGTGAAAGCAATTTCAGTGTCCTAGCTATCTAAAATTTTATCTTCTCCTATATATTAGCATGTACATAGGTAACAATTTCTTTGTTTTTAATGTGTTGATGTACAGCTAAAAATAGCTCTGTCATATTCAGTGTTAATGCATTGCCAAGAAAATAGAAGTCAGCATTGCAAATCACAAAAGAGAAAATCCAAAGGTCTGGCCAAAATATTCCCTGAGTAGCAGACGGTGTGGATTGATATATAAGCACTTCTGGCCATTCCTATCAGAAATGATGCACTGTGTGGGACTCGCTGATCCAAGCCAAATGACAAACACAAAGAAATCACATGAGTTGTGCAAAGGAAGCTTTCAGTGTTCTCAGAGCTCAGGGAGAGCTCCTTCGGGCAAACATGTCTGAATTAGTTTCCCAGAAAGAATACAGTAAGGCTCTCAACCTTTTGTGATTTGTAACCCTTGAAAATTTTTGCAGTGAGTGTTTAGGCACTGCAAAGAAAACATAACTATCTGCAATAAACTTGCTTTTCATAGGCATTCCTTAGAAACAGCTCACACATCCCCTAGGGTTCATAGCTCACATATTGGAAAGTCCTACAACAAAGGCCCAATATTAGTTAAAAGATGTAAACCAAAATCTTATATGCAGAACTTAAATATGATGCAGATTTGAAGCTCCCGATTTCATGATGAAAAGTTGAGGGAATGTGTTCAAAACATTATCCTAAATGCTAGAGCAAGGATGAAGTCAGGGAAGAGATTCATAGTTATAGAAAGGAATGTATTTCCTGTTGACAGTTACCAGAAGAAGACATGCACGTTTTTGGCCAGGTAAAAAAAAAGTGGACAGCACATGTACGCAACAGGGAGTAGTCATAACATTGTATGTCACAGCTGGGGTCTCTCTGAGAGATGGCAATCCTAGTAATCCTTTGGGCCTGGCAGTGCTAAGTGGGCTGTCTTAGAACTGCCTTTGCATGCCAAATTTGAAAAACTGTTTCCCAGCTGGCACAGAATTGAGAAAAGCAAGGCATTGTGGCTAGAACTGTGCAGACCTTTTGGCAGCAATGGTAAAGAGTTGTAGGTTTCTTGGTTTTCACTAGAACTATGGCTACTCAGAATACTGCTAGCAGAAGACATGAAATGGGGAAATGCCAAATGGTAACCAAAAATTGCAAGAGGTAACTCAGGGATCTCTGTATTAAGCGGTTACTGTATAATGAAAATGGCAGTTTTTTTGTGTTCCAAAACAATTTTAGGATTGTGTGCTTTATTTTCCACAACAGAAAGATACAGATAACTACATTATTTGCAAAAACACTGTTGTAATGCAAAATGAAGATTTCATTTTCACTAAAATAATCCAGAAATACACTGTTGAAACTCCCACAGCAACTCTACCCTGCCATGTTATAGCTATATCCCTGCTGTTAGACTTGCAAATGACCCATTTCCACTAGGATGAAACACACAAAGTGGAAATGATACAGATTCTAACATCTGCAAAGTTCTATATCACAATCAGCAGTGCTGGTGTTGGGATATATTTCTCCATTCACTTACATTTCTCAGTACAATATTAAATAGATTTTGCCCATTTTCTTTAAAAGTTGGCATTCAGTGAAAAGTAGAAACAAATGCTGGAGAGACTGCTGATGGAAATTGACTCACTGTTAGATAAGTGAATTGTGATGGCATTTTTGCCTTGGTTGGTCTTTCTCTTCAAGCAGCTAGCTATCTGAGTAACATAGGAGAAATCTCCTATGTTAAGAACTGGCAGTGCTGCACATTGCTTCACATGTGCAGAGAACTCATGCAGAAAGACTGTTTCTAGACCTGCTATCCATTTAAAAGCCATTCATCCTTCAAGTACCATTGCTTCCGCTCCGTATCTTACCCACTTCCCATATTTTGGGAGCTTGCACACTTTCAAGAATCATTTCTCAGAGTTCTGCATCACAAACCCCTCCCTCATGCTGCGTTTCAGCTGTGACAGGAACCCCACAGGCAAGCCAAGAGTTAATGCCCCCCCCCAGACCAGCCAGGGGCCCTACAGCTGCTCAGAGCTGCCAAGTAATTAGGCTTGTCAACATCCCTCAAATAAACTCAGGCAGTATTCTCAAACCCCATTGTTACCTGATCCCCTAGAGCCTGAGAAGGCTGTTATATCAGGACAGCAAGCTGCAAAAAGCCATGTCTGTTTTCTTTTCTTTCTTTCTTTTATTTTTTATTTTATTTTTATTTTTTTTAATTCTGGATGACCCATCCTTTACTTTAGTGGTTGGAACTGATGTTCAAGAAAGATGGATCTTTTGTGAAAGGTTTAAATCTTTACTGCAGTATCAGTCTGGTGGGAAATTATGGCATTCTACCCAGGGGCCACATAGAGACTACAAGCTTCCTTGTGACCTTACCTCAAAGCAATATTCTGCTTCAGTGGACTACCTTAAGAACAACAAGCTGCAAGCTACCATCTTAAGGAGAAAACCATTGCCAGAAAAGAGTATTTGTTGTTCCATCTAGGGTTGCTACCTTGGAAATACAAAACCCAAGTCACTTCAGACAAAGGGCTGCTGTGCAGGCACAGATGAGTCCATGTGCAGCCAAACTGGGCAGTGTGATTGGAAAGCAGGAAGATAAAAACCCTACCTGAAGCCAAGGATGTGTTTGGAAGACTGAGTTCCAGGTTCAGTAGTGGCACAATAAGCCTGTGTATTTGCAGAATCATGCAAAGATGGCAAAACCACAGCTTTTCCTTGAATGCAGTGTTTCTAGCTTTCATTATCATACAGAGATGCTGCAAATTTGATCCAAACTATACAGTGTAGTTATGTCCTTCTGAATCTACAGCCCATCTTTAACAATTGCCCTGAACTCACCGCATGGTGATTGCAGTTATTTTGCATTTCGAAGCCTGCTACCCTGGGGACAGCAGTCGCTAGTACCAGTGGGACAGGGAGGTGGGACCGCCACGCTGCCACAGTTATACTGGATTGGGCAAAGAGGCAACATAGCAAGGACTTAGGAAAAGGCACAGCCATTGCAGACATGCCTCTGAGACAGGCAGTACCTAGGGACAAAGACTGCCAAGCCCTGCAGCTGGAGGAGTGCCAGGCATCTCTTCCACAAAACGGTTTCAATTTTAAGCCTTTAGGACTAAACCTTTTTACGTTTTGATAAAGCATGGTATGCTTTGCTAAATGTTTTTGTTTGTTTTGGTGACTTTTTAAAGTGAGGAACTGTGTGTTCTTTCTAGAAAGCAGAACGCTTGCATGTACACAGTCACAAACTGGCAAGTGCTTCCAATAGGCTTTCAGCTTCTGGAGTTTCTGTTCAAAATCCAGAATTTCTATGAAAATCTTCATTTTTGTTCAAAAGTGTTAAGTTTTCACTTGCTGCGAGCAAAGTATAAAGAGATGAAAATACCTGATACAAAGGAAAGAGGAACTTATAGGATGGAAAATACTCATGCTCAGGACATAAAATTATTGTCTTTCAACATACGTATGTATGTATATGTTTCAATGCACACAATGCATGCAGGTGGAGAACTTTTACTTTGGTAAAAGTAACCCTCTTACTTGGGTATGGAGAGACTGATTCTTTAATACAGCAGCCATAATTTCACTTTCATTGTATCAGGATGACTCTCTGTGTTCAAATATGCTTTTTTTTCCCTCATATGAGAAATGGTATTGTATCAAGGCCAATGCTGAATTACAAAGTGGTTTTCCTTCCCTACCCAAACCAGTTTGTGTTATTTGTAAATCTAACAATAACAAAGACTCAAAGGTCTATTACTCAGCGTCTCTCGATTTCCCTGTTACATTTTGTGCCCCTTATCAATACTCTTCAGAGCTCAGGGCTGAAGCAACATAATGGGAGCCTGGAGACATCGTCTGCATCTCAGCTAGGGTCTTGGCATTTGGTAGCAACACCAGGTTGTCTTTTTATTTTTTTCCCTTTTCAGAGCAAAACAGCTGGTGAGTATTTGAGTACATACTGGTGGCAGAGAACTTGTAGTAGAACCAGCCATGACTCCTGCTGCAGAAACAGTTACAAGATACAAGCGCTGAGCAGAGAGATGTGACAGATAAATAGAACAAAAGTAAAATATGCTTATTTTTGTCTGATCGGAAGTTAGCTGTTTTTCAAAAGGCTTGGGGTCTTTTCAGATGCTTTCTTCCATGTTACGTATATCTTGCATGACTGAACAAAATCTTCTCTTTAACCTGCAGGCTTCTTTCATTTAAGTTCTCTGAAATACCTTGCTATTTTAGTGATGGGAGTTAGAAATTATTTAAAGATGAATTCACTGCCGTGCCAACAGTGTTTATCTGGTTACTTTGGAGGGTGAGGAGGGACTATAAGAGCTTGAGGGAAAAGCCCTGTTTGTTTCTAATGCCTCAAGAGGAATCATTTCTAAAATAAATAAATAAATAAATAAATAAATAAGGAGAATCTCTGTAAAAGAGATGTTTATACTGGGTTTGGCAGATACAGATTTGTAAATGTGCACATCAAATGCACATTAATACATTATTCACTCAGTCATTCAGATGAACTGACACATTTATTTAATCCTTCAAGATGTGACAGTCTGGATCGACAGTACCAGTATTAGTGGGAGACTGTGGAAAAAAATAGCATATTTGCTTTTCTTACTGTGCTTTATATTCTCTAAAGTATTAAGTCTTGGTTTTGTTATTCACAAATGCATCCATCTCTTATTCATGCATTGCAAAACAAACTTCTCAGGCTGCAGTGGAAGATGTATCAGATCAATGCAGTGTCTGACTTTAAACACTTAAAATATAGTCAGAACTCTCAGGCCTGCAACCTTGACTTTGAAGTGCATGGACGTTCGTACACACATGCAGACCCTAAAGAGGTAACCTTTCAAAGGGCCTGCCAGTAAATTTAATGAATAGTCTGTGAAGCCCTGCTTGAAAAAATTAAACCCCACTTTTTCCAAAACGAAGAGTTAAAAAGAATATTAAATTGTACCGAATGATAGCTTGTGATGCCTGATATTAATATATATCATTTGTTTTCCCTTGAAATCATGCATATTTTCTGTAGCTACACTTGGACATTTTAAAAATCAGCATCAATCTGGAAAAGCTTGGTAGAAGGGAAGGCAATGTCTCCAGGTGAACACTCATGCTGCTGAGTGCCCCATCAAGTCTCAGCAGCTCCCCAGTGCTTCTCATTCCAAGCCAAGCCTGAGGAGCCTACATTTTTTCCTAACAGACAACACATTACAAAGCATGTGCAAAAGTACCTGCCCTCACAGTCATCAAAGTGTATAGTGAACTTTTCACGAATCTTCTGTTACCTTCCCTCGGCTCTTTTTCTCTTGGCTGGTAAGAGATGCAGAGGATTTTTTTTTTTTTTCCTTTTAACATTTCAGTATTTGATATTATACCAAGGTAGGGTGCTGCCTACACATTGGGGTAGTTTATGCGCTATGCTATAAAGCACAAAAATGACATGACAGAAAAGAAAAAAAGAAAAAAAGAAAAAAAGAAAAAAAGAAAAAAAGAAAAAAAGAAAAAAAGAAAAAAAGAAAAAAAGAAAAAAAAAAAAAAAAGAGTTTTCTAATGTCTCTGACCTGAAAAAGAAAAACTGAGCAGCAAATACTCGATTGCAATTTTTATTAGGCAATTAGCTGATTGCTTTTGTGAAGTAGGGACAAACTCGAGATACCTGCAGTTAGCTGGTGAGTGTGGGGATTTGGATCCCAGCCCATTTCAAGTGCAAAGAGATTCATATACCTCAGCTTTGATAATCCCTGTGGTTCAAGTTAAAAAAAAGACCCCACACACAACAAACAACTGTTCCATCTCAATCATTTATTCCTCTAACACCATTGTCAGGAGGTAGCAAAGTGTTGCTGAGGAAAAGTCTATATAAGAATACTGCCAGATGGATTTGCACAGAAATGGATAATTAAGTAATGACCAATTAAAATACAATCTGTAAATCTAGGAACAGGAAAATAAATTGTTAAAATAGATGTTCATTCATTAGTTTTGCATTTTAGATTTTTCCTTCTTAATAACGAACTTGTATATTATAATTTCAAGCTGTGGTTTATTGTTTATCTTCTTTTCATCCCTATTAAAAGCTGTGTATATATTCACATGCACTGACATACACATTTCACAGAGCTACTTCCTGAATAACACTACCAAAAAAATGGGACTTAGTTTTTGCACAAAAAGCTGTAGGAATCTGCTTTTCAAAAAGGCAAATCTGCAACAGAAAGATACTGCTAATATAGAAGAAAATGAGACTTAAACTAGCAAACATCACCGGTAAAGCTTCATTAGTATGTATTTTCACATAATTCAATTAGCCAAAATACATACAAATGCTGGCAGTGCTGTTCCCTGCTCTGGGAGCGTCAGTGAAGCTTTAAACAGATCTGAAACAAAATTGCATAAATGGCATGTAAAGCCCTGTGCATACAAAGATACCTTCAGGGTTCTAATAAATTCATGAAACTTTTTAAAGTATGATTTCCTAGCAGGCAATCACTTTTAATTAACAGGATCACCTACAGCAACACATGTCCTTCAAAAACTTACATTATTTTTTCTTTTTGAATTTCAAAGTTTCTGTAGTAAAAGTTGAATAGCTGAGTAGCTTAACCTCAAAAGGATTGCAGGCTTTTATGACAGTTATAAACCACTGTGGTGCCTTCTTTATAAGAAGAAAAGATTCTTAACACAACAGAGAAAGAAGGAAATCTCTTTTTAGTCATAGCTAGAAGCAAGCATTTCCTCCAAAGGTCAGAAAACTTTTCCTCAGTTAAAGAATATTTTTAAGGACATTGCAGGCTACTTGTACGAGTAATCTCCAGTAATTTGCTGCATGAATTAAACATACAATTTACAATATTTATTATTTTATACTCTAGCTTTTTTTTTTTTTTTTTTTTTTTTTCATTTCTCTGAGCTTTCAGTGTGTAGGTTTGGTAAACATAGGGGTGAACCGGTGAAACTGCCTTCTATAATGAGCCTTCCACTAGAGCGAGCAATAGGAAGCTCAACTCTTTATTAAAAAATATTTGTATGCATTTACCAAGCACATCTTTCAGGGCTGTGTGTTTGAGATTGTGTTTACTAAAACACATTTTTATATTCCAAAGCTGGCTAATCTTCTTACCTGCAGATGTATATTCCATGTTTAGAGTTGGAAAGAAAGTAACAAGCATAGTAATAATGATAGAGTCAAAGAAAAATTCCAACAGAAGGGCCAAAGCCCCTCTCCAGCTTTGAGTTATATGATCCAATCTACTGATATTGGTGCCTGAGAAACCAGAGTGGGGTTTTTAAAGATGAATTTAGAGAGAGGCATGATAAACAGTAGTATACTGTGCTTGGTTTGGGCCAGTGGGTATCCTGGGCTGTTATGGCTTGGGTACTGGTGTCCTCTACCAATGGCAACCAATGGTTCATGTATATTCTTTACTTGGTTTTGCAGATTCCTTCCAGCTGACTATCCGTTTAGAATACAAGGAGGGCAGGAGATGCTGAATTTTTGCATCTTAGCAGAACAGTCAGCTTCACATCAGGGATGTGCACAATGGTACAAAAGCATTGGCACATTTTCCTTAGGTGCATTTTCTAACCTGGAGAAGAACAGTTTGGTAAGCCTCTGGGAACAGAGAGAGGAACAAGCACCCTTGGAGTATTTGAAGGTCCCACTCAAGAATTAGGTCTGAGGCATAGATGGGCTTCTAAGAATAGTAGTAAAAAGTAAAAAAGCATGTTTGTGGATCAAACAGCCTTTCTGGCTCAAAGTAGCATGGAGCTTACAGTGCACTTATGTTTGAAATGAACACGTGGGGACAAAGTCACATGCCATACAGTGCTGGCTGTGCTGTAACTGATCATGCCGTGTATGTTCCAAGGTGCTCATAAAGCCAAGTGTCATTTAGGTGAATGTGCACCCAGTACTCCAGGATGCCCCTGCCATGCATCGAGTACCTTGTCAGGGTGCATCAGCCATGTGGTTCAGCACATCTTCCTGACTCAGCTCAGGCCTTCTGCAGCCTGTAACTAGGTTCTCGGGCTCTCCCACAGCTGTCCCATGCACTGCTGTATGTTCACCTAAAAACCTTGTTTTCAGGCAGAAACCTTGGGGAACTGAGCAACAGACACGTGCCTGGAACTTTGGCAAGTGCACTCTTTGCATCTGCTTTCTACCTGTTGCTATTTATTTTCTGTGTTAGACTGCCTTTGATTCAGTGGCTTACTCTTTTACTGTTGTGCAGCATTCAATAAATGTTGCTTTTATCTTGGCTGAAGCCTCCAGTTTTTACAGAAAACCAAGTATAGATATTTATACCCGAGAATATGATAGCATTTCTCTGTACAGGGAATATTAGTGCTTTATTGCTAGGAAATGCAAATAAAACTTCATTTTTTGCACCTGTTATACACACGCAGTTTCTCTACTGACAGTATTTCCAGTCACCCCAGTAGACTGAGTTTTGCTACAGCTTTACTGAAATTAATGAGCACTTGGGTACAAGTTTGTCTGCCTACATGTACCATAAAACCTGTAATCCACATCCAGCGTGTGCTGTGTGTGTGTGCGGTTGCATAGGCAGTGTTGACATGGATTACTGTACATTTTACTGTAGCCAACAGCTGGATAGTAAAGGGCAACCACTGGACAATTAAAAAGCATTCAGAAGGACACAGCCACAGCACAATCATCAAGATATGCCGAAATAAATTAGCATCATGCAAAGTTAGGCAATGTTTAATTCATAGACTGTGCCTATATTTAGCTGTCTTATTATTTGCAATATAATCCATTCATTTATTGAAGGTTAATGCCAACTTTTTCTCCTGGGTATTTGGTAGATGTATGACAGGGCACTGTAGCCCCTTTGATGTCCATCTACTAAATGAACTACATTTGTTATAAAAACATATATGTGTGGGTGTGCACATGCAATGTAAGCACACTTTACAGAAATAAGGAGAGTTCCCCTACCACTGTTGGTACTCCTTATGTCATCCTATTTTTTTTCTCCAGGAATGACTACAGAGACAAAAGAAGAGACTTTAGAAGGTGAACATCCTGAGACTGTGTCTGAGAAGTAACATTTGTTCTGATGCTGTGTGGTCAAAAAAAGGGCTGGCCTAATTGAACAGAGAATATGAATAGCCTTATCACATTGAACAGGGTGATTCAAACTGTTCTTCTATAGGGAAGTTGGACTAGACTATATAGAAATTTAATAAATTTTTGACAAGATTTTGAAGAAATGTGATTTGGAATTAGTGACTGTGTTCAGTTTTGGGCTCCTCATTACATGAAAGACATTGAGTCCCTGGAACGTGTTCAGAGAAGGGCAACAAAACCTGTGAGGGGTCTGGAGCACAAGTCTTATGAGGAGTGGCTCAGGGAGATGGGTTTATTTAGCCTGGAGAAGAAGAGGCTCAGGGGAGACCTCATTGCACTTTACAACTTCCTGAGGGGAGGTTGTGATGAGGAGGATCTTGGCCTCCGCCAGGCACAAACAGGACCTGAGGAAATGGCTACAAATTGTATCAGATGAGGTTTAGACTGGATATACGAAGGAACTTTTTTCTTAGAGAGTGGTCAGTCACTGGAATGGCTGCCCAGGGAGGTGGTGGAGTCGCCATCACTGGCAGTGTTCAAGGAGTGTCTAGACAGGGAGCTAGGAGATATGGTTTAGGGGTTTTCTGTAGCTATGGTAAAGGGAGGACGGCTGGACAAGATGATCTTATAGGTCCTTTCCAACCTTGTGATTCTATGATTCTATGAATGCAAGAATTGAGTTGCATTCCATTCTTAGCTCTGATCTCTAACCTTATGAAGTCACTTCACCTCTATGCTTCTCTTTCCATCTCCACTTTCTTTATCTCTAGTCCTTTGGCTAGTCCCTTGGATAAGAGACAGACTCTTAGGTAGTGCTCACACAGTACTTAGGACAACTAGGACTTAACCCTACTTGCACTTCCTTTGTAACTGAATGAAATAGCCAATAGCCACACCTGGAAACTTTCACCTTAACAAATTGCTGAAGGGTGAATAAAACAGAGCTTTTCTCTAACATTCGGAGAAAAGCTGTGGGCCCCTTTCTGCCTGCAGATTTTTGTGCAGTTACACTGGTGATCCTCAGTGATTTCAGCTCTACTGATTTCCTGGCTTTGCCTGTAGGTTGCAACATTCTTCCTTGAGTTTGGTACTTAGACATAGGTGAATCTGCAAGTCTCACTTGCGATTTGCTTGCTAAGAAGTAGGTCTGTCTGTCCACCAAGAAACTGAGCCTAATGTGGTACATTTAAAACAAATAGATGATGCAAGTAATCCTGGACCACATCCTGGAAAGGACTAAGTGCTTTCTGTGGACTAACAACTTGCCCTGCCGTCATGGGTTGTGTTGTTTTGAAGTAGCTGCTGAGTTTTGGTTGGCCCCAGGCAAAGAACCTGGAAAAAAAAGGCTCTCTAAGGAAAAATTTTCTTAGGCCGCTCCTTATCCCACATTAAGTTGGTCTGTGTGTACCTACCTCAGGTAGGTACAGAGTGGGAATGCTGTATTTAGGAAAATGGATGTCAGTCTGGTGACAATACAGGCAGAAGATGAAAATAGCAGAGTAAAGGGGAAATCGCATTGTCTGTAACAGATTCCAGCACAGAATGAAAAAAGATAGAGCTAGCTGTAGGGCAGGATACATTTCTAATCAGGATTTAAATCCAAAAAAAAATAATGCAAATTAATTATTATTCTTCTCCTATTAATTAACAGAGTGTTTCACAGCACTCGTTAGAGAGCCCAGTCAGAACACTGTTGCGCTATACAGGATTTGTGTAGTTCTCCACTATCAGAATTATCTCCCTATTTTGTATGGACAAGGGCTTTTTGCTGCTTAGACATCAAAGTGCTTGGAAACAGCTGCAATTCGTTGATACCTCACTAGACCAGCTGTTTCTGAGGAGTGTGGTGCCCAGTCTTAGCTTACAGCCTTCTTGCTTTTACTGGTTCATGTCAAAGCTATTTTATTGTTTAGCTTACCTGATTTAATGGCAGAGAGGTGGGAAAAAAATCTAGTGGAAGAAGACAGAGAAGTAGAGGCAAGGAGTGACCCAGAAATGTTGGTAAGTAGCAGGAGGCTACTTGCCTCTAAAAATGCCTCACTGCAGAAGGGAGAAATGCTCTGAAAAGTATTTTAATTTTGCCTACGTTTTACGTGGCTGAGAGCCTGGATATTTAACTTCATGTAGGGAAAAAAGGCTGTGGCGTGTGTGCAAGTATCAGCCGTGATATAGCTGAGCAGCAGTAAGGCTAGTGCATGAATTAAAGTAGAGAACATATAAAAGGAAATAAAAGGATCTGCCTAGAGATCAAATGTGGCATTTGTACAGAACCTTATTCAAAATGGATACAAATGCATCGGTTCCTCAGAATTATAGGTGAATCAAAGGAAAATTACATCCAGGAAGATAAAGCAATAGACCAGCAGCCTTACCATGTGAGAGGCAGAGGTGCAACTTTGAAGCTTCCCGTATGGCTTGCCAAAGAGCCAGATGTTGCAGGTGGAACAATGTCCTTTCTGGCTTAGCATCTGGTTCCTGTCGTTCTGATCCACAGAAAAAGGAGATGCGGAAGGATGTGGTAAAAGTCATTTTACAACTTCATTTAAGAAAGACCTTTTCTGTTATTTTGTAATAAAATCAATTTTGAAATGAGCATTTTTCTTTGGAAATGGAGGCTATTGCAGGCAACTGTATACAATACCTACGCTTTTCACTAGCATGTGCCATTCTGGATCCTGTTATTAGGCTTAGATCTTGAACACCTCATTTTTGGCCACTATAAGGCTATGTAGCCCAGAATGGTAATGTAACCCAGGAAAACTGGCATTCTTCACATTTGATGGAAAGTATTAGATATTTGCCAGAGCTAGGATTTGGAATTTGTAGCCCCCGGTTCCATCTTTGGCCTCATTGCTGTCACAGATAGAATACTTCAGGTTATCTTCTTACCTCTAAGGATGTGACAGTAATTAGTTTTCTGATAAATGTGGTTAAACTAACACCAATCCATGTGCAGTTTTTTATAGATTTTTATGTTGAGTTTAAATGCAGTTCAGACTCTCCCACAGTCTTTGTCATTTCTCTCTGATCCTTACTGCTATTTAAGGTTTCCTTGAACAAGATATATCAGTCAGATAAATCAAAATAGAAAGCCAGCAATATCAGATGTCCTTCCTTCCTCTCTCATCCTCTCTCTTCCTCTCTGTCCATCTCCAGCAGGAAGAAAGATGCAGTTGCTATTGTTCTCCTGTACTGTGAATCCAAAACATTGCCTACTTGGAAAAAAATGTATTACAATGAGTCTCCTTCAATTTACTGCCTTTATGATGAAGTCTTGTTGTTATTAATTGCTATCACTGTGCTTTTTGCCTACCTGGGTACTTTTCACTATCAGTGCTTAGTTTGCAGCATTGTGAGTGGTAATGCTGCTGCAAAACCCAAGACCTGTAGATATAGGATGCAATGTCAGGTTCACCAAGAGGACATTGTTAAGCAGATCACAAGGCAAATGACAGGAAAGATGAGTACAAATGAGTTGATCATTGTGCCAGAATCCAATTCTATGTGGCTGCTGGATCCTTGTGATAGTTTGCTGTGAAGGACAGCAGGAACATTTTGTGTCCTTTCTGTGATGAAACACACATCAGACCAAAAGCACAGTCCCTTTTTTAAGGTCAGCTTTATTATTTTAAGTCCAAGAATGGTTTTTATTACCTCAAAAGTTATAAAAAATATTATTGCTCCAATCTTCTGTGTGTGACCATTGGAATGGGCTTGCGAAACTCCATATATGCAACCCTGTAGGCAGTGTCACGTAGAATATGACATGACATGGAAACATAACAGACACTGACAGGTTATCCAAGTGCTTCCAGCAAGAAGGCAAGTATCTTAGTACCACTGGCATATCATTATAGAAATTACCAGTGAGCTATTGTCTGCTGCAGGTTTCAGAAGGTGCCTTTGGGGAGAGGAGTGGGGTTGTTACAGAAGACAGTCTGTGGGAGAGGATCCCATTGCATGTGAGCCACCAAACAGGGATAAGCAATCAACGCATAACAGTGAGAGAGCTGGTGGCAGGGGGAATCCGTGGTAGTGCTTGCACAAAGCCTTGAAAGGATTTCCTCTTATCATTATTTCCACATCACGATCAGCAGAATCAGACTCCTGTTCAATGAGAAGTTCATTTCACTACTGCTCCTATTTCTGAAAGCACTTATTACAATTTATATCTGACCTTCTGGCCTGCACAGTTAAAAACAGGTGATGTCCAAGGCTTCTGGCAGGGTCTGGGTGCTTTGATTATGTTAGCTCAAGTAACTTTCTTGCTTCCTCCTGTGTCTCAAAGGCCAGGTCATTTTCTGCTTTACGTTTTACACCAAGTAAAAATGTTTCTGATTAGATACTTCTGTACTTATGCCCTATGGTTACAAAAGCATTTTCCTAGAGCTGGCCTCAGGCCATGAGATGATTCCTCCCCAGAACACCACATTCAAGTTTTCCTCTAAATTTGAGTAAATATTTGTTTCAGGTCTTCTTTTTTGGGGAGTGCAATATTCACTCAAGCTAGAGGCAGTTGAGAAAGAATCAGAGCCTACCTTTGGACAGGCTCCTCAATTTTAAAATCAAGCAGAATCATATTTGACACCAATATTACCCATAAATTTTATCAGTCTGAGAAATCATATAGAAAAGCCTTCTACAACATTTGCTCCAATTAAGCATAAACCAACAATCTTGTTATAGATGAGCTCTTGTGTGTTTGTGGGGCTTTCTTTTGTTGTTTGTTTGTTTGCTTGTTTTCATTTTTCCTGAAAGTAGTTGTCTGGTATCATCTTGCCCGAGTTTTGAATGTGATGTGTAAAGAAGAATAAATTAACATTTAGTATGGAACTTCTTTCTGAGTAACTCGTCAGTCCAGATTAGGAAGGCTTATATTTATCAGGGAACTTCTACAAACACTGAGACAGTGAAGCAGTGGGAAACAAGCTGTGTAGTAACGTTTCATAGTGAGAAGAAAGGGACATTTATGCTTTTTGGTTTAGAAAATAGTTGCAGCTTAGTGTTAAGACACTTGCACATTTTGCTGCCTTCTGGCTCCTGATGTTTTCCTTTCCCACTCACCAAACAGTTGTTCACTGTGCTTCCCTTGACCCTTTCCATCATCTCCAGCCCCATTACAGCCTCCTCTGCACCAGCGCTTCCCCAGGTACCCCATTGTTCAACTACCTGAGCCTGTAGCTCTGCAGTGCTCCCTTCTTTTTATACCAAGGGCTTACAGTAGTAAATACAATGGGGCTGGGCACAGGTTGGATCTCTAATATGTGACTATCTATACTGTTCAAATAACAGCAGGCTTCTTGGCATGCTGTTAGCTTACACCCACCAGCACTCTCCAGGCGATGCTGTGGTTCCTCTGCATTACTGATCTTGGTGGGCAATTTGAGCACAGCAACCTTTTTCTTTTCTTTTTTTTTTTTGGGTGGGGGTGGGAGGAAGTAAATTTATGTGGATGGGCACCAGCCATTTCATTCCACTTGGTCTCTGAACAAAGAAGCATCCAGGGCCTGTTTTATTTAGTAGTACTGGTGCAGACTGTGTCCACTCCCCCTCCCTCTCTTCCCAGCCCTGCCATGCTATTCTGAAGGCACTTGAGGCTATGATGTTTAGCACTGTCTTTTCACAAATATCTGTTTTAGGCTGCGTTATTAATACTTCTGAGTGCTCAAAAATCATAAGATTCTGCAGCATAGAAAATTATGTCATTGGCTTAAATATTGGGAGATTAAAAATAATACCTTTTAGGCTCCTTTTATTACCTTGGAGGGATTTTTTGGCAGGAGAGGAGAGGTTTTAGGACATATTCTGGTCATGCTTCCAAGCTTTCCTCTGCATCATTGATGGAAATTACCTTTTTATTATTAAACGAGAGTAGAGATTCTCAGCAAATCATATGATCCCAGGAGCAAAGGCTTTAAGACTGATACAGTTGGCAACAATAATTCAGAAGAGAGGGATATCATCAGCATTAGCCCAAATCTTCCAGTTGTCAGAAATAAATGGTGGGATTCTTGGCCCTAAAGCTAATTTTGCCCAGGAATGTACCACCCTAAACACAGGTTTTGGCAGTGCTTACACGGGACAGTGCAATGCCATGTAGAGAAGCTGCATTTTGTCAATTAGAGCTAGTTTGGGTATCTTTGTATATGGCTACATTTGTTCACTGTAGATACACTCATTACTTTCTTTCAGCTTCTGCCAGGGTTTTCCTTGTATGTGATAATGAAGGGGTCCCTTTGTTCCATGCTTGTTGCTACTGCAGAGGGTAATGAACTGTGCTCAGAAAAGCCTGCTGCAATGACCTCCACTGCAACTCCCAACATAACTGGAAAAATATATGACCAAATCCATTTAAACATCAAAGCTTTGATTTTGGAGCTCCTGTTTTAAAAATTTAAAACTTTTATACAGCAGTTAGGAAAAAATATGGTTGCATTTGTGCTCTTATTAGTGGATACTGAAATATCTTTCCCATTTGGTTATCATCAGGGTGAACCCACATAACAGATTTCAAAGCACAGAGGCACAGACTCTCAAACACATGAATGGCCTGACCATAAAACTTGCCATTGAAAACTGAAAAGAATTACTCAGTGATGATCTCCTCAAATGTACTCTAGAATAGAAAAAAAAACTGGTCAGCTGGACTTATGAAGCTTAGCACCTGATATCTGGGAAACACCACACATGAACACATATATGGACACAAATAACAGGAAATCATCAGTAAGCGAGGTGTAACACCTTCCTCCTTTCAGATAAACAGTTCCATCTGGGCTATAGCAGCTTACAGATCCATGAAGGTACAGAAAATAATTCGAGTTTCAGGCCATTAGACTGAATTGAGTCTCCACAACTTTATAGAAACGTCATCTCTTTAGCTCTATTTAAGCTGTGTGCTTAGCCTGAGTGAAGGCAAACAAGTTCTCCAAAACACAGATCTCTTTTTTTTGGGGGGAGGAGGAGGTGAGAAATATGGACTTAATTTTAGTGATGTTTTCTTAAATGATGCATTCAGGTCTTAGGAAAATGTAAATGGCCCAGAATACAGTAAGGACAACTACAAAAACTACATACAGCAACCACTGAGAAACAGTGGTCACTTCTCCTAGGGAGTGGACCAAGTTATCACACCTACAGAAAAAGAGGACCTCGTACTCCCACAAACTAAGGTAATTTACACCTCTCATTTTTCTCCAGGATAGACATATCACAAGTAGCCTAACAGGATCTTAATTCGGCTCTGATCTAGCCAAATCTTGCCACCATCTCATTATGGCAGTTCAGATGTAACTTCCATGGGCAAGCTTGTTTAGGTGCCATGCTTCTTTCCTTCACCTTGACATCAATATCATTCCTTACTTAGTAGTCAGTGTTGAAGGACTGCTACAGTCCTTCCTGATTGCTGTGCTATAAGCAATAATAATGCATTCATTTTGCTGTATTTTTCACAGTGGCTGCTGATTCTTGTGGAAAGATTTTCTTTGAAGCTATTCTTTGTAGGAAACTTGGTGAGGAGGAGAAATGTCAATACTGTTTTTCACGTTAAAAATATTCCCTTGTTTGTGAAGTATCCAGGTGGCACTTGTGTGCAGGCACCTCCCGGGGTTTGCAGACTTACACAGAGAGGAGGGGTGGGGTGGAGGGCAGCACTTTTGGAGTGTGGGCCAGTGGTGAGAACAGCAAAGACTTCTGGTTTTTAAAGGTCTCATTCTGTCTTCCAAAGGATTTGCTCATATAGACAATGACATAATCCCTAAGTATAAGTTTGTCATTGTGCGACAGATTTGTCTTGGAGGGTGTTCTGAAAATTAAACCTCTTTACATCCATCTTGAGACCCTAGCAATGAAGATATAAGAAGAAAATGTGAGGTGTTTTTTATACCATGTTAATTGGCTCTGGTGACTGGTCACCAGAAGTGCCTGCATGATAGGCATCACCCCCTCAGAGCAGACCATTCAAAGTTACCTTGGAATTACTGAGCAGCAGTAGATATTTGCCACGCAATTTCATTAAGAACCGTGGGTGTGACTCTGGCATGTGGAATGATGTAGTGAATGCTTGCACATGGCATGAGGAATAAATGCCTTTGCCTAAAATTGTGACTTCAGATTAAAGTGCCACACGCAGTTATTTGATTTCAAAAGTTACTCAGAATGAAAACACATTTATTAGAGTAAGTGCAATCTATATCTGATAAATGGGAACACATCTGGTCTATATCCCTGATACAAACCCCTCAGTATTAATTATATTGATGGTTAAAGCTGAGGAGTGAGTTGAACATTATTTATAGTGATCTTTGCTAAGTAAATCATTTTTAAAATGGCTTTCTAAATGTAACGTTTCCTTTTTAAGAAGCCCTACAGAATTAAAGAGGCTTTACAATGGAACATGAAACATATTGCAGAGGGAGAGACAGAAGCTTGCTTGATTAATGCGCACGATTATCAGCAATGCAAATCACTTTCACTTATTAAGTCTTGTTTAATATCCTAATGAAGGCTTCCTGAGCAGATTTGATAATTCCAGAGAAAGTGACTGTGAACTAATGCCCTTTCAACATGTTGAGAATGAGCAACGCTATAAAGAAAACCTCATTTACTATAATTCCCACCAAATGTGGTATCCTTTTCTAGACTCCTACCTCACAGCAGGAGACAATTAACCTTTTCAGTGCCAGAAGTGATTCCCAACATGCTCCAGCTGTGAAGGCCAGCAGGTCAGGCATGAATGAAGTTTACCTTCCACTTTTTGTCTGAAAAACCACAATTATGCAAACATATGAAGAAATCCCTGAGCAACTCTCAGCTTTCACATGGGCTCTGTCAGCACGTGCAGTTGTACTTCTTACCTTACAACAAGCAGGAGTCTGCATCAGTTCCACAAAGCAGCATGCCTCTCGCCAGGAGAGCTGCAGATAACTTACACTAATGTAAAGTAGATCTTTCTAAATGCACCACCACAGCTCAGAATATTCTCCTGCTGAGCATCCAGGTAATTCAGCTCTGTCACTGTCAAGCTTACAGCAGTCACGTTACTGCAGCAGTGATGGTCTGATGGCAGAAGAGGGCACAGGTGCATTGTGGTAGGCAATGCCTTTTTTCCATAGACCTCACCTCACTTCTATATTTGGGAATGGTGGAAAGTGATGCAAGAGGCACATTTTCCCTTTTCATCCTGCAACCTTGTCCACACAATGTATGACTTAACATTACCAGACTGTTCCAGAGCATTAGCATGGCCACACAGAAAAATGAGCTGTTAAGGCGCTGGGTTGTAAAGCGCATTATGTTCTGTGTGAGCTGGGAGCCTGCATGATCATCTCCAGAGCTATAAACTTTGCTGCAAACCATGGCCTTTCCCAGGCAAAGCTGCAATTCAGTCCCTTCCAGTTTTAGAGATTACAGATTCCCCCCCTTTAATTTAAAAGACTAAATACAATGTCAAAGATATAAAGAAATAGCTTTGATGAGAAAAAAAAAAAAAAGTGATTTCACCTTGTGCTTATCTGGAGATTTTCTAGGAAAAACAAGACTCATAGCTAGATTTGTTTTTAAAACTATCAGTCCCTTGGGAAGTGAACACCTGAGGGGGAGAAATTGAAAGGCAGCGAACCCTTAAGTATTTTGTGAACATTTCTATTAGATTTGTATTAGGGCAAGGAATATGGATTGGACTGTGTGCTTGTACATGCATTTGGGGAACGTGTTTTCTAATCTAAGTACTCACACATATAAGGGTAGGCTTTTAGTATAGATTTATTATAAATACAGTTTGGTGGTACTCATCTCCCATGTGACTGAGAACTGTCGTACAAAATAAGACTGTCAGACTGGATTTGTATATTCATTTCTGTGTATCGTGAATTAAGAGCAGCACTTCCAATAACTATAGGTGGTATGATGGATCTCAGAGGGCATTCACATTTCAGCTGCTAATATAGTAGCAGTACTAAAATTAAGGATACTTTAAGAGCTCCCTGTATTAAAAATAAAGGCACCCAAGTTGTAAGAGTGTCAGACTGAGAGACTTATGTGTGCCTTCTGAAACTACATCAAAGCAAATTATTATTGCAGTCTACCAGGGAACCTTTCACAAAGAAGGCATTTCAGTTTATAGATATATCATATGTTTAATTTAAACACAGAAAGTACTTGTAGCTGAAAATCCCACGTGTGTTATAAGAGTGAAGAAAATGGGCATATGTTGTTGACTTTTTGATATCAGCCGAGATAGACTGAACCATTGTTGTCAAAGAACAGTTATAAATATCTTGGTTGCTGTATGTGCCAGTGACATCGAAGTCCTGTGTATTCACACAGGGGGATTTTGTGGTTTGGAGTTCCTCAAGACTTCATTTAGAACAGATGCCACCTAAAAAAATTCTAACACCAGGTCCAAGAAGGGGGTTTGCTTCAAGTCTTCTCATCATAGAAATGAAAATGGAACATCTAAGTGGAACAAAAAATATGAGATATTTTAGTCAGTTTTGCTTCAAAGAGTTTGAAACAGCTGCTTTTTTTTTTTTCCCTTTTTTATCTTTGATAAGACTGTTCCAAAATAGGAGTTGTCAACATTTTTTCCTGAAAAATGAAAAAAATAAAATAAAAATGATGATATCCAAGCCAGTTGTTAGCAGTTGAAAAATGCTAATGTAAAATAAAACCTAAAAAACAAAAGCCAAAAACCTCAACACATGATTTTCAGATAGTCTGCTTCTTGAAAAGTTTCCAACAGAACTGTTGCACATGCACAGGCAGGAACAGAATCAGTCAGAATGGTCATAGAGGTATTTGCAGCACAAAAGACCAAAAAGTCCTTAACAGCAATTAAGAGGGGACACAAGGAGAAAATGAACCTGAGAAATGGGAAGACTAAATACAGTTGGGGTCATATCATACATAGTGGTGTTACTCAGTTCCTATATGATGGGCACAAGGACATACATTGCTATTTCTCATTAGTACTTTGCCCTGAGGGTGTGACTGTCCCTCTCTGTTATTGACAGTTTCTTGTCCTTGTAACCACTATGTTATAACCACAGCTGGAATGTATAAACTCTTGAAGTCCTCTCTAGATAAACCTTCTCCCTTTTCTTTTTTTACCTTCCTACTAGAGGCACAAAAGTGTGTTTTCCTCTAAGCTGCTCTCATTCATATGACCTGTAGAGTAAAAAGATGCACATAGAGGAGTGCTCCTAAAAGGCAGGTATCAATCACATAGTCCCAGGAATTCAGCATGTGCAAATATCACAGAAAACTCAGCCTTTAGTATATAAAAGTATATAAAAGGCCTTAGTATCCACTGCCAGCAGTAATAAGTAACTGTAACACAACAGTAATAACCTAAGTTTGTGTTACACAAAGATGTGAAACAATGAATTCCCATTCCTCTGATTCCAATGAAGCACTTAATCCTTAAAGAATAATTTGCTTTGTAGATAGTAAATTGCTTGCAAGAAGTATCAATAAACACAGACCTCCTGCAGATTGTTTCTAGGTTTCTGAGTGACTTATAAGTATTGATGGCCACCAGTCAACTTCCAGAGTAGGGGTTCTGCTGTAGATATTACTGTCAGAACTGACATCCATCCCAATTACACAAGGAGAGAGGTGTTGAGCTAAGGGACATTGAGTCCAAATTACCCTTTTAGCTACAGAGGTGTTTACTGCCTGTCCAAATGAAGGTAGAGTAGGGATATTGTAGAGAAATCACCAATTGCCCAGTAGATATTGGGTGAATAAAGAAAAGGAAGGAGTCTCCATGGATACTAATCCAACATCTTTTATAGTACTATCCACACTGTTCCTTTCTTTCTTTTTCACCTTTCTGAATTTACTGTTTTTATGCTTATTTTCAGTTCAGCAACACATTGTGTTTTAAAGCTCACTGTGCCCAAACAGATGAACACATTGTTTTGTTCAGTGGAGACTGGTTCTTCTTGTTGATCTTGTCCTCTACTAGTATGGAGTAATAAAAGCATTTCCCCTTAGACAGCACCAGCTTTTAGTAACTATGAATATTTCGAAAGACTTTGCACCAGTCACTACTGACTGCAAATTAAAATCTCATCTAATTCACTGAACAGCTGGCTGAAATATTGGTTGGTTCAACGTAAATGTACCCTTGACTTTTCTGTGCCCAAGACTGTGCATAGGCTGTTTATAAATACTTGTGTTTGTTATTAATAATCCTTGCCTATTTGCTACAGGGGCCAAAACAAATCACTGGTGAGGCACTAGATGACAATGAAAGTATACACAGAGATAAACTAATTTCCAGAGATTAAAGGAGAGGACATTTCCTAGATGAACTGTAAATTTCACCACCCACCTGTGGGGTGTGTAAATATAGATACTGGGTGGGAAGCAGGTTTTATTTTACTACTGACGTGATGCAGCGATGAACTCTGACATGTTACTGACTGTGGTTACTTGATAAGTGTAAGATGTGAAAAGCCAGCAATAACACTAGATGGTATCAGATCTCTAAAATAATATGTTTGAAGGTGTTAGGTATAAATATGGCAGAACAAAAATAAAAGGAAAAAGGTATAGTTCATTCATGGGAGAAAAGAAACATCAGAGGAAACAGTTCTCTTTCTGTAGATTTTTAACAAGGAAATTAAGAACTAAAACCCAACAACCTTAAAGTGATATTTAACAGAGCAGTAAAAACAAGTTACATCCTGCCAAAATTTTGCCAGGAAAAGCTTATGAGAAGTGCTCACCCTTAGCTGCTGACCCCTTGTGGTACCACCTAATTAAGACCACTCTCTTCCCATCTTTGCCTCAGGGGTCACCAGGTACTTAGTCTCCTGCCTTGGCTCCTGGAGCCTTTACCACTAGTGCCTGTTATACAACTGCCTCCTACAACCAGACTAGGGCTGTATCTAAACACAGAATGGTATGGGCCAGCACTCTCTGTCTTCTATCAGTGCTGAAGGCATGTGATAAAAAGCTGTAAAAATCTAATTAACTAAAAAAAAATGTCAGCAAAATAAAATCTTTGTAATTCACCTTGTATTATCAGACTGTGTACAGCCATCTTTTACTGGATCAAATAGTTAAATCCTTATTCTGACCAGCTTGTTCTCAATTAATTATTTAACCAATTGCTGGAGAGCATGTTTGGTGGCTTCGTGTCATTCAGGCTAAGATTCCTCCAGGCGCTAATATGTTCACCTGTCTTCCTCTGTCATCTAGAGGAATGAGAGGATTTTCTAGTCCTTTTGGGCTTTGCGCTTCTGTTACTCATCTTCACGGTGTTCTGGAGCTTCCAGCTTCTTTCAGTGGTGTAAATCATTGTGTTCATAGATATATTTGTTCCCAAGAGTCTTCATTTCTTAGATTCTCAGAAACATGTAGAATGACTTAAAACTTCAGTCCCAGAGCAGAGAGAATGCATCTGTTCCGTTACCAAGAAACCATATTATGCAGAGAAGGGAAATGGGACCAAATTTCTGGGCGCTGTAGAGTAGTTGCTTTGCAGTAAAAGGACTTAAAACAATTAACGCATCAACTGAAGATCTGCTTTCCTGAACTCCTGGTGAGTGCAAGAAGGCTTCCTATTGGGGCTCAATGAAGAAAGGATAGTAAAAGAAGGGATCTAAATAAGTTACAGCCAACCTGCTTGGAACTGTTGTAGCTGATAATAAAGTTGTTAAGATCAAAGACAGATCAAGCAGGATATACAGCAAATGCTCTTGGCTAGGGGAATGGGAAGGAAGAATTGTAGGCTTCCCATCCCTACTGTCCCCTGCTGCTAGCTGCCTTTGCTCTGGATATAGATTTGCAAAACCCTCTTATTTCTTGTGAAATCTGTATTTTCTTCTGCTTTCTGTTGCTGAGCGAGAAAAGGACACGGTCATCTCCTTCTCTCTTTATCTAATCTTGTCTTTCTCTCCAAGTGTTAGGGAGAGTGTATATTATGTGCATTTTTGAGGTTGTCAGGCCAAGATGTCTGATGGTAAATATGGATTATGGGGATCTCAGATTACCACGTGGGATATTTAAAAATATCCTGATTATCAGGAAGTAAGTACTTAGTAATTTCTGAAAAGCAAGTTCCTTTAAAATGCTTCCAGTTCAGCACTCAAGAGCAGAAGTCACTGCTAAAGGATTGGCCTCCTTGTTTTGCGCTGGTGTGAACAAGTGCTCCTGGAGATCAGCTGCTGCAGTGCCGCAAGGCTTCCTTGGGAAGCCCTCAGCACAGGAAGCTCAACATAAAAGCAAAGGCTAAACAGGTGAGTGAAAAAAAGAATAAATAAGGCAAGCACATGTGCCTTACAAATAACTGTCCCAAAATGTTACTACCATCACCAGAGCTTTCATGTTAAAGTTACTTTCTCTGAGTAACAGACGTGGTTAGGCATCTCCGGACGTCTCCAAACCATTACTTAGTGTATGGACACCAAAGGTAATAGAAAAGAGAAAGTTCTCGTATCAAATACGATCTTGTTGCTTTGACCAGTCACCTTTTAAATATTTATGTTTTATTTTTATCTGCGTATTAGTGAGACATTATTTGTGCACAGGCTGTTAAAAACAGTTCTAAGGGAAACACACTTCCAGCTGGTTTCCTCCTGTTTTCCATCTGCTGTGTGTATGTGTCTTTGTAGGCATTTAACTGTTTCTTGTCATGGTAATTGGTATTTTTTCAGTAGTGAAGGTGGGAGGGGTGGAGGAGAAAAACCCTAAGGCATCTGTGTTTGTGCTCGGTTGATGTAAAAGAGATTATCCTGACTATTTCCTAATAAACATTATGTGCTTTAAAAAAGGTGGGGTGGGATGGGAGAAGAGAATCAAACATCAAGTAACATTAAGTTTTTAAGAGTTAACTTCCCTAAATTGTATCTTTGTATTCTTCTATTTATGCCTCGCTACTCTTTCCCCATTTAATCTTAAATATGTAAATCCTCAATTTATCTGGAATTACTTAGTGAAAGGCTGATGTGTGAGTGTGGCAGATTATAATATTCCATCGCCACCCCTGATCCTCTTTACCTCTTATTCTTTTCATAGCAGATCAAAAAAAAGCTGTATGCGTGCCACAAGAATATATTATTTTAAGAGACTTGGACTTAGAAATTGATTTCCTTGATGAGAAAAGGAAAAGTCTCCTTCTGACCTGAAGGGTCACTTCATAATCCTGTCACTCTACATCAAAAAAGCTTTTTTTTTTTTTTTTTTTTTTTCTTTTAGTAGGAGATGAGAATATTTCTGAAAAGGAATTAATTTTTCAGATACGGTGAAAACGATGACTTAAAGAGACTTAGCAGATGATAGAGGGCTGTCCTATTCAGAATACATCTCCTGTGATTAGAACAAGCTCTGAATATATTTTAGGGTCAGGCAGTTTTAGATGAAGATTGGGATTTGTACTTTGGGATGAAACCGATCTTATATTTTTATCGAAGTACTTAAGGTTTAAGCTGTAGTCTTCCCTTTTTTGCAAAGGGATTTCACCGGTTCTTATAATGGGGATTGGTGCAAGCAGCCAATAATTTCTATGGATGGATTTTAGTTAATAGGATGTTTGAAATGAAATGACTTTCATCACCTATAATTAGGTGCAGCTTCTAATACATATTTCATAGTACTTTCCTTAATAGAAAGCACCTGATACTGGTGTAGACTTTCATGATCTGTTTTGTTTTTGTAATTAATGAATCTTTTTAAAGAAATTCCTTTAAATCTTATGCTAAAAACCCAGCAGTCCCAAATATTGTTATGTATTGCAATAACACTGCTGGTGTGCGTGCGTGGAATACAGGTATGTATATGTACAATACAGGTCTGCTCATGTGTGGAGATGCACCTTTGTATCATAAATATTTACATATACAAGGATCATATGATATGTGATATATGATATCATGTGAGATACACTGTATATGGGTTACAAAGTACAAAGGATAATATGTGATAATATATAATTTTTGGTGTAATGTTTTACTATAATTCTTAGTATGTGTTTTTAGTGCATACATCATAAAATAATTGTATAGCATGTATTATAGATATGCAACGATTTGATAATTTTATCATAGGAGTGGTTGGAAGCAATGAACAGGAGGCTCAAATCTTTAAGCAAATTATAAGTGTTTGTTCAGGTGCACTATAAGAAATGAAAAATCACTTCTCTAAGGAACTTAAGGAACTTATCTGATATAGTGTGGTTATCACATGTGATTATCACCTAATGTGATTATCATAACGTATTTTTTTAATTTAAGGTACATGGAGAAAAATGCAGATTTTTTTTCTTCAAATAAATGGACTATTGTTTTGGTTCTATCTATTAACTGTTCTCATCGTCAGTCCAAAGGCAGCAGCCAAACATTGCCCACTGCTAAAAACTGCTCTTGTGATGACAGCATGAAGTCCTAAAGCAAAAGCCACTACTGAATATGTAAAGAGATGCTGCAATTCGAAGAATTTTCTACTGAGAGCATTTTCCTTGTTTTGACAGGCTTTAAAAAATATAATGCATGAATATTTTGTGAAGGCTGCTAGCTTATCTTACTGACTGCATTTGGAGATCGGCAGAGAGCTGTGTCATGTTAGTAGCTGGAAAGCCAAAGTAAATCTGTGGCACGAACTCTTGATAGTGATTCCCGCATGAATCTGGCCCCTAAATGCTGCCGATAGCTTCAAATTGCAACCAGAGCATCCCGGCTGCTAACTTGGGCTGAACTGAAAAGCAGGGTTTTAGTCTAATAATCTAGTTTAGATCTGATACTCCCAGAGGAATCTGGTGAGAGGAGCTGATACTTTTAATCGTGGATGCTGTGTTTAAGGTAGGGGAGGACTGTGAGATTTTGGGGAATACAGTAAAAACCTCTAATTTGTACCTCAAGGCTATATCTGTTTCTAAGCCAGATAATACAGCATTTACTAACAAGAGTTGAATTTTCCAATCCTCAAAAATATAACTGTAAATCTTCAAGCAGAACTAAAATACAGGGAAGTTGTGAACTCATCTGGAGAAAAACAGGAAATAGGAAAAACGATACTTTCAGATGGTGAGACACAAAAGCTGGAGGTGCACAGGTACCTGCTGGGGAAGAGAAGCACTCAGCCTGGGGAGCCCAGGGACAGGCTCAGCTCCCAGCCTTATCTGAAGGAGCTGCTCAAAAACCAGAGAAGGAAAAATCCCAAGGTGAAAGACGGTTGCGCTGGGATAAATTCAGGGAGTCTGGGGTTGCTTACCAGCAATCATTTTTAATTCCACAATTAATTAAAAACCTTCCACAAGTGTTAGGTGCAGTCTGGCTCACAGCACTCTCCCAGGCTCGGAAACAGCCCCCACTTCCTCCTGTCCCATCCTGGAGCTGCTTTATTCAGGATATGGGAGCACACCCATCGCCATGGCACATGGGAGCCCTCTGATAGTGGACCAAACAACACAGCCAGCATCTGGCTGGCTGCTCATCCTTTCTCCTGCAGCTGCCCCTGAACTCCATCCCCTCTGCCCTCTGCCTGACCTCATCCCAGAGTCCCCTACTTCCCACCGCCCCAGCTCACCCACGCTTTTCAGACCCTCACCCTCAGAGGTGCCTCCCCCCCCCCCCCCCCCCCCCCCCCCGCATCAGAAGCAAGACAGAGCCAGCCAGGAGCGAGCTTGCCATGTGAACTCCCCTTTGTTTTTCATCATGCTTAAGATGGACTGTCTCCCTAGTTACTTCTGTGGCACAATATATGAAGGAGCTAAAACTCCACAGTTGCTGCTCGGAGCATTCAGGGCAGCCATGAATTCTAGCAGGATGCAAACTCTGCCACAGCCTGCTAGTTACCTGCTCACACATCGCTGTGCCATGCAGCAGCTCCAAAGATCACTGAAATACAAACTGATCCCAGCATAAGGTGGATATGGCTGCTCGTCGAGCCCACTCTTAGTGCTGAGCCTTCAGAGTGCCTGTACCTGTATTTGAGCAAAGGTGCCAAACCCCCAAGTACAAATATAAATGTTGGAACATATCACACACACACATAAAAATCCCCATTTGTCAGAACTGAGAAGCCGAACGGCTGGAGCTGGTACGGTGGTTCAGGATTTTCCTATTGTCTCAGCAGAAGGGAAAAAGTTGCCTTAGAAAATGATTCGCACATACCAGTTCCCTGAAAAGAAAAATGTGGGGCCAGTTCCATAGTTTCCAAATGAAATCTAACCTTCAGCCAAAAACTGAGCTGTCCAGGTTGACAACATTCAGGAAACTGTGCTTTTCTGGAGAGATGACTGCAGTGGCAAAGATAAACCGGCAGGAAGGTTTCTTTGGAATGATATGAATTTAATGAATCATATCCACA
Organism: Coturnix japonica; assembly: GCF_054131305.1. Classification (NCBI taxonomy): domain Eukaryota; kingdom Metazoa; phylum Chordata; class Aves; order Galliformes; family Phasianidae; genus Coturnix; species Coturnix japonica. Next base: position 18,777,918 of record NC_140665.1, on the reverse strand, counting down.
TAAAAAAATTCCCAGCTGGTCTTAAATTTCAGGGAGATTTAAGTGATAAAAGATATTTTCCCTGTCCCCTTAGATGTGTATTGGAGATGAGAGGCCTTAGATAAGCCCTCCTGGGAATCAAGCTTTCCTTTTTCTTTAATTTGTTTTAAAGAAAGAGAAGAGCCAGGCATGCTCCCAAGTCGCAGACGGGTATAATTAGTTATTTGCTATTACTGGACTTCTAAAGTTGTCTACTCCCACTCTCTTTATATTGAATATTTTTCTTTTAAAAAAAAAATAAAGACTTGGGCTAATGACAAACTACATGGTATCCCTCCTTTCCCCTGCCCCACCAAAATAGATACAAGAACAAACAAACAAACAAAAAGGCTGTACTCATTTGCTTTTCTGCATCTACCCTCCTTGTATGGGGTGCATCCTTTACCCTATCAACATATCGATTTATTTAAATTAAATTAAATTAAAAATAATGATCTCCTTCCCTCTCCCTCCAGCCCCTCCCAGCAGCAGAGTCTCTCTCCGATCCTTATTAACAAATTGATTGCAGCATTGGTGTCAGTATGGCCCATTTAGTAGCTCTTCTGCCTAAGGTCCAGAAGGTTGAAGGTAGGGACAGCTTCCACACATAGATGTAGGGCTCCAACACTGACACCAGTTGGTGGAAGGGACAGCTGCTGGAGGTGGCAGAGGGATGCTCAGAGGGGCCATTTTGGAAGATCTGCCCAGAAGCTGGAAACCCCTGGCTGGACGGGAGAAGAGCAGGGTGATTCTGATCCATGCTTCCCCATCCAACATCCAGCCTGCATGAGGAGCCTCACTAGCACAGTGTGAAAGAACAGAAACTCTTGGGATACCAGGGAGGAAGCTGTTCTTGGCCTGCAGATCCCTGGCCCCTGATGAATATAAAATGGTCTTTGTGTGATACCTGCCTTACTAGCATCAAGTACAATAAACTCCAGGATGTTGTGAGCCCTAAAAATACCACATAAACCTCAGATACCTTATGCTTGTTGAAAACTGAGCATCAGAACATTAATTGGTCTTATTTGGACCAATGATCTTGCTCTGGCTTTAGGGACTACTCCACTCCAAGTTCATAGAAACACATGAAGGCTCCTGGTTTGTTCCTCCTCATCAATGTGGCACAGATATTTCCATTAATGAACAGAAGCCACCAGCTGAGAAAGGTCAGCAGCTGTGGGTGACAAGCTGTAGGAGTGTCTGCTGGCTTACCTTTCCGTCTCTAGCATTCAGGTGTTTGCAACATGCTTGCAGCAGGTACTGTTGAAGATGGGATGTGCTTGCTTTACAGCCACGCTGCCATGCTTGGGAGTGCCTACCAGCATATTTGCTAATGTAAGCTTAAATACTTTGGGGGAATTTTTTGGTCTCTAACTTCTGTCAGCTAGTGTTCTGCTGATTGACTTTCCTACTTCTAGTTTGTGTTTGCACTGTAACAATGTGCTGTCCCCATACACTGCTGTCCCATCCAGTGGTGGGACAGGCAACCACCCAGTGGTGAAGTTGTACTGCCCCATTCTGCAGCTGAAAAGTGAAAGCACAGAACATTGGAGGGGCTTGCTGAAGGTCACAGGGCAGGGCTCTGATTTCTCCTGGTAGGATCCCCTGCTTTAGAGCAGGAGGTCCCATTACCAGCACTGTGACACCAGCTTTTGATTCAATTCCTAATTCCACTTAGTTTTCAGTTAAGTTTTTGGGTTCCAGAAGTGGTAGTGAAAACTGTACTGTGGCCAGAGACTTTTTCCTTCTTTCTTCTTCCCCTCAGCCTCAGAAGGGGGTCTGCTCTGCAAGAAAAGCCCAAGGAGGCATGGGTGTTTGAACCCAGAAGGAGGGAGATGTGTATGCTTGAAGTGTGCTTAGTCACCTAAAGCAGATGGTGTTGTTTCTGGTTCCTGATGGGATGACTTTCAGCTCCCAAAAGCTTTTCAGGTTTGACCAGGCTGTCATGTTTGGAAGAATGTCAGATGAGCACACATCTGTCCAAGATTCTTTACCAAACAGTGACATGAGTACAATTAAATTATCAAAGGAAGAGTTTGCGATTACAGCTGGAGCAAGTGCACGGCTTGCTTCTAAAGATCTGCTTGAATATTGTTCTCATAGAATGCACTCAGGTCAGTACAGTTTTATCCCATTTCCCTCTATGAAATCTTATATTCTTCTCATTGCATTTTGAAAAATGATGGAAAAAAAAAATCAGTATTGTAAACTTTACTAAAACTAGAGTTATTGATCTTCTACATCCTTTGCCATCTGCTTAGTTCTGGTGTCTAAAAATATTCAGCCCTTGCTCTTACTCACATGATTGTTGAGAAAATGCTAGAGCTGGTAAATCAGAAAAGCACATTGTGTATTGGGGGGAGGGGAGTTCCATCAGGAAAATATGCTGTCTGAAGGGAAAAATACAGAAAAAAAACCCAGCACCAGTTCTGTACTTAAACAGGCAAAGAAAGAAACAATCGATTTTTCAAAGTGTAGGGACAAAAAATAGAGTGTATTGGTATTATTTTCTTTTGAAGACGAGCCACAGTAACTTCACACCTATAACATACTGTAAAAATGTATATTTTCTATGTGCTTCAAAGGGTTTGGGAATATGATTTCTTTATTATTGCTTTTCTTGGAGATGAAATCGAACTGAACAGTTCTACATTAAAATGTTATGACTGGAGAAGACATGTTCACCTCCAGGATATAATAGCAAAACTACTGTCTAAAAAAACCCACTCTTTGGGAAATTGTTGTAGTGACTCCAAAGGTTGAAAGAGATTTTTCTTAATTTGGAGTAATAAATGTAAAGGAGACAGGACTCTATCCAGCATCTAGTATGACAGAGATTTTAAGGGCAAACCACATCCACTTATTTCAGTAGGAGTTGTATTGCTAAACTCTCAACTTGGCCTTAAAAATCTCAGTTTCTTGCAGGGTTTGTGTATAGTATCACAAGTACAAAACCTAAACATGCTCAGAATAAATTTCACCACCATATGGAGGTCCCTAGTGAAATCAGCTAGATCATTCTCTGTTAGTTTGTGAATTGCTGATTGGAGTTTGAATATGAACCCTCTGCTGTGGCCTTTATTTGAGTCTCAGGGAGGAGGAATTTTGGTATTGTTAGAACTGATAGAAAGAAAAGCAGGATATGCTAGCACATACTATCTCAAGAATACTATTTACTGATTTATCCAGGAGGCTCTTTTGAGAGCCAGTGACATCTGTCACCCAAGATGACTTTTAGAGGAGAGAAAAAATATATATATAAATGAATGGGACTACAGAGCAAAGGTTTAAAACAAACCTTTCTGAAGATTATCTGTGTGGAAAAAGAAAGGTGGTTGTGTCCTTCCTTCACTTCTTTCAGAAGTACAGAGATTCCTGATAGGTTCTGTACCTTTCTAGTTTTGTATCTTTTCTTTTTTGCCCCTACCAAGTATCAAATATTAGTTACCAATAAGAAAATAGTCAAATGGATGGCTTATTTAATCCTGTGTTCTGCTTTTGACTCTGATCAGTGCAAGGTGAGAGACTGCAATGCTCCCGTAACAGCCGTAAGTGAAACTTCTTATCCACAGACTGGCTGTCACACATTCTGCAGCAAAGGTGCAGGTTGCACGTCCACAAATCTATTCATTTAATCAGAGATCATCCCTGAAGTTTTGAGGGGGCACCAGCATTAAGAAGGAGCAAAATGCAAGTGAAAGTTCACCTGGAAGTCTGCCTGCCTGCCTGCCTGCCTGTCAGGATGGTTTTTGCTTGGTTCAATTGGCGGTATTCTCCAGTCTGTGGACTCAGGTTAATTAAACTCAAGTATTAAACCTGTTAGTCCCCGCTCCAAGCTTCCTTTCTATGGGAAATTTAGAAATTATCTAAATTTGTATTGAAAAAGAGCACCTCCAAGTTCCCTTCAGTAGTACTGTTCCGGTTTCTTGAATCACTTTGTGATCTTGGGTGTGATTGTACATAATATGGACATTGGGATGTGATGTTTGGCTTTTGGCACAAGTAAGGAATTCCATTAAAATGTTAATAAAATACTAAATATAGGCCGAAGTTTGGCTTAATTAGAGGCTGGATAGTGTACCCAGGAGCTGAAGTACGTGTACTTCTGAGTGTCCCTGCCCCAAACACCAGTGAGCAGTAACAGGGTAACTAACTACCCAAGTTTTCTGGCTGGGCAGTTGAAAAAAATGACTTTCAGAAGTTCAGTAGCTGAACTAATTACCCGAAAATGATTGCCTGGGGTCGGACCATTTATTATCTCATCAGCATTCAGTACCACTTCCATAGGATGAAGGAGAAGGAAGAAGAAGTAAAAAAGCCCAGAAACATGAGAAGGAGAACAGATAAAAGGAGAGCAGTAAGAAGAAAAAGAAAAAAAAAAAAATGCTTCTTAAGCCTACTCTGTACTTTTTCTCTCTAATAGGTCCCCCTCCCAAACCACCCTAAGTACATCAACTGGCATATAATGAGTTCTGCCAGGGACGGTGCATTGGCCACAAGCAATGAGATTTCTCACTTTGTTTAGTTCCCCAGGTTCCCCAAAATTTTGGGAGCACGAAGAGGGAGAAGTGGAGACAATTTATTTCTTTTTAACCTGTATGTCAAAGTACTGATGAGCTGAGTGTGTTTGTACATACATGTACACACACATGCAGACATACAATAATAACATTCAGCTCATCAGCGCTCCGGTATCCATTGGCTGGAAGAACAGTTTGTGTTGACACGGAGTTTCCATCTGTACTCCAAGGAAGAAGTGCTTTGGACACTGGTTGTGCTAACAGAGAGGTCTGCTTCCTGGAATTGAAGATGTCTCCTGGAACCACACCTGGAACATTTGGAAACTTGGATTTGCCTGGTATTAGTTGTGGCTGAAATTTCAGCTCGGCTAACATCTGAAGTATTAAATATCTTCCCTTCTTGCTCTGGACCTTTTGTCTTGGAGATGGTCTTCACTGATGCAGATGAAACAAAGCACATAAAAGTAAGCTGACCACCTGCAAGTGGATAGGAAAGAGCCTCCAGCACACTGGATTCCACTGCAAGTCAGGGTGCTAACCCTCCTTACAGCTGCTTTGGGCATGTTTGCCTGTCTGGTAGCACTTCAGCTCTCTGCAAGCTGTGCTGTTCCAGGAACTTCTGCACTTTCCTTTTGGTGTGGTTTTCTTTCTCTGCATGCATCAAGCCAAGGAAGCGACGGTTTGCAGAGAAGGTGCTAGCAAACCTGGCTCTTACTCCAGTGCATTTTTAAAAAATGAGAACATCCTTCCAGTAATCCATGTTTGCATTAGATGAAAATGTTTTGGCTTCCCTCCTGTCTTTGAAAGCCCAGTGGTGTAATAGGAATTTGGGAAATGCAGGCTCTAAAAAGTAATGTAAAGAACAGATCCACCTATTCAAATGCAAATTGCTTAAGAAGAGAAGAAGGGAATTATTTTCTCAACCAAAAAATCCAAAACAAAAGTGACAAAATAATGTATTCTTCTTTAACTTATGGCCACATCCCACATATTTGAGATGATTTGCCTGTAAAAAGTTCTGGGTTCCATTCCCTTCAGTGTGTGTTGTCGTGCTGGGATTCCCACTTAAAGGGACACCACAGCGATTTTCTGTGAAGAGGTTAGTGTCACACATGGGGCTGTCACTCCAGATCTTGTGGGCGGAACAAACCTCCAGCTCTTATGAATGCAAAAGTTCATGGTAATATCTGAAGATACTGTGAGAAATGCATATTTCTAGTGTCTTTTGGGCTGCAATGAACCAGCCCAGACCTTTGTTGAAGGCTTTGCACCTCCAGCTGCTAACAAGGAGCCTCCAATTACTGTAAGGAGGAATCTGAGCTCGGTGCGGTTTCTGAGCATTCAGCATGTGAGGTGTGGACAATGGAAGTAAATGGCCACAAACCTGTTGTAAGTTGTGATCATGAAACTTGCAACCAAAACCTCACCCTATATTGCTGGTATTTGTCTTGTATATATAAATTGTCAGCAAAAAGGAAAACTGCATCCTTTCTATCCAGTGGTCCCAAATCTAAAATAAGATTGGAAATTCTTCCTTGTGCTGCTCTGATAAAAATAAATAAATAAATAAATACTGTTTGCAAAGTTTGGAGGACAGAACTAAGACCCTAAGTGGAGGGACCCACTGTTTGCTCTTCCTTCAGTATCCATCAAGCATTCAGAAACCTGGTGCTAAGCATGGTATGTATGCCAGTCTCAAAAGCAAAGTCCTTGCTGCTTCTGTGAGCTGGATCAGTGCTGTCTGGATGGGCCTCTGTTGCTGGACAACACAGTGACATCCATCTCTTTGGAACCACACTGTGTTGTGCGGTTATTGAGATGTGCTTGGTCAGACCTCCAGCCCTGCAGCTCCAGGAATGTGACAGTTTTGTATCTATTTTTACTACTGTTCAGTCTGAAAAAAAAGCATTTAATTGAGTTCAGGAAGTTCAGTGGGGCTGCTCACGTTTTTGACATTAAGGGTGAAGGCCAGTTGATACTTGTAAGGCACAGGATACTTGTAAGGCTTCTGTGGCTTCTTGATTCATCTCCTACACAGAATCATAGAATCATCAAGGTTGGAAAAGACCTTTAAGATCATCTAGTCCAACCATCCACCTACCACCTCTATTGCCCACTAACCCAAATCCCTCAGTGCCACATCTGTGCATTTCTTGAACACATCCAGGCACGGCGATGTGTAACTATTTTGCCTCATTTCTATAACAATCAAAGAGATGCAATGTGACCATTTGCTTCACTTTTAATCATGTTTTTGTCCTTTCATCTGCTTCCTGTGCTTTTCAGATTCCTTTTAACAATTCTTACTCCATTGTTTGTTTATCTCAGATGACGGCTAACTATTTCCCCATGCCCCTCACTCTTATAACCATGTGTTCCAGGGGATGTGGATGCAAAACAGCTACAGGAGCACCTTCCTCTGTGATACAAGCAATACTCATTGCATTAAAAAGGCCAACCACTCTGGGGAAGAAAACCACTGTGAAATATACATTTTAGACCGTGCTGTCCCTCGCCACGGAAGGCAAGGAGCAGAAAGCACAGAGCCCTGTAGAATAAGTTGTTCGAGAGATGGCAGATCAGCAGCGGAGCCAGGCCGGGGCCGGGGCTTGCGCTCCTCGCCGCAGCCGCTGGGTGTCAGTGAGCCTCTGGTTTCTGCGCCCAGCACCGATCGACAGATGCAAAGCACGGCAGCAAAGCCTGCCCGCGGGATGGCTTTCAAAGCTTCCAGCGTGATTTGAAAGTTTTTTTGTCTTTTTTTTTTTTTTTTTTTTTTTTCCTTCTTCTTTCCTCTGTCGGAAAATATTTAGATTAGATTTACACTTAAGACGGTAATGTTGCAGCGGCGGCCGCAAGGTTTTGAGCATAAAAGGGAACTAAACAAACTGAAACCCTCGCGAACGGGCTCAGAAATGGTGATTGTAGTATTTAAGATGTTGTTTTGAAATGTAATTTAACTGCAGACCGGTCAGATCCACAGGCTGATACCCTAATCCCAAGTGAAGATTCACGTTGGTTTAAGGAGCTTCTGTTGGACTGTTCTCTGGACACAGAAGAAACAGCAGAAAGTGGGTTGCTTTTTCTTTCAAGAGTTGAAAGCAGCACCCGTTTGAGGTTTTAAGAAGATTTGGAGAATGGGGATTGATCTGCTAACATCAGAGAAGAAATCTGGTGGCAAATATCAAAACCTCATAGAATATTTTACCACTCAAAGATATTAGTATCACTTCTCTGGGCTCACAAACGCACTCATTGCTTATTAGTGTTTATTTATTTATTTCTTCTGTTGCAAAAGAAATAGCCCCTAAAATGGACGGTGAGAGGCACAGGATTAGCAATAAAATTCCACCTGCCCCTTTAAAAATGTTATTGAGAAAAAGCTTAGACAAGTAAGAGAGCCGCTTCATCATAACCCCTTGAAATGTGCTGAGCCTCGGTTAGCTGTAATACTACCTGATAATTACATGCAAAGACTGGGGTATCAAACACCTGACCCGACCTTGTTGTCACCTGGTAAATGTCAGCACAGAATTTCCTTAAAGCAGTTGCGGTGAGTTTGCACCACAAGCCCAGGTAAGTGAAGAGAAGCAGGGGAAAGAATGTAATTACTGTCAATGAGGGAAAGGGTTTTAGTGTCATTTCTCCCATTGAAACCTCTTTGAGGGAGCAAACCTTAAGCTGAAAAGCTTTCAAAGGGGCTGTTTGGTGGGAAAAACACTTCCAGTTTTCAGCTTGAAGGTGAAGCTTTCTGCCTAACTTTGCAGGTGTGTTCACGTTGTGCTTTTCCTATGAAAGGGTAAGGGAGATAGAGATGACTTAAAAACAGAAATTTTCCCTTTTGAGACCTTTGTTTCATGTAATTATTACATGAGTTGCGATAGTGTATTAGCAGCAGCACATGTTCTCTCCCAGGTTCCTAAGCAATTTACCATAGATTTTACATCTATTGGAAGGGATTCACCCACTACAGAAATGCATTTGCCTTTGGAGTGAAAACCAGCAGCTGTCTGAGATCATACAGCCGCAGTACCTGATAATTTAGCATTGCACAGTTAATTGCCATGTGGAATCACAGAGGAGAATTCAGAGAAGCAGGAAGTCATTTTATGACTGAAGAGGAGATGTGGCAGGTAGAATCCTTGCCCCAGACTCTCAGAGAGCCTTCAAAAGCCGTCAGAACACTCTGAGATCTCTAGAAACTTTATGTCATTTTCTCCTGCTGAATTGCAGAATTATCTTCTATAGGATTTCTGTTTTCCTTAGAGGTTTTCTGTCCAAGTTCTGTCTGGAGACAAGTCTTCTATAACTTGCGAGCACTACTGAGATCAGAGCCCCAGGTGGTACAGCTGCAGGCCATGTTTAATAGTTAATGCTGAACAATGTTATGGTATTTGTAAGCTATTATTCCTACACTACTGGAAATTGGTGAGTATTTTTAAATATCTTGTTAAAGATGGGATGATGTCTCAAGAAAATGCTTCTGATCCTAGCCCTACTTTCTGCAAAACTGGAGATTATTTGGGTATGATCTTGGATTATTGAGTGTCTGAAGCAAATGTCTGTCCATTATTCAGCTCAGCTTGTCGGGATTATAATTTGAAAGTCAGTAGATCTGCTGTAACTTTTATCGCACTCAGAAATATTTATTATGGATGCAAGACCAACTTTTCAATTGGATTTGCATCCACGATTCCTCTTGATTCATCTGAAGCTGATTATGCATCTGAAACCACAGCAGCTGAGATCCTCAGCTGTGGTGCTACTGACCACAAAATGCTTCCTTCTCAGTTGGCCTTCAGTTCTGCCTTCCAAGGTGTAGAGGGATCATTTTAAACATCTGTTTCTGGAGCAGCTCATTTTTGCTGGGCTGGTAATTCCTTGGATGGTGTTTGAGAAGATTTCTGTTTTGCCCGTCTAGTGAAGGTAATAAAGGTATAGAAATATGTAGTTGATCAGTCTGTATGCCGTGTGAGACTTGCTACATTAAGCAGAAGCACAAGAAACAGGCAAAGCAGAGGACTTCTGGAAAAACAGAACTGCTTCATTGCACCTCTGGATGGTGTTTAACGTCTGATACCCATCTTGGTCTGAGTTATTGAAGAGAATCAAGCTTCAATAATTATGCAAGTCTGCAGATAGTATGGGCACAGATAGAGGCACTGTTCTTAGAAGGGGATCTGCAGCACAACAAACTGAAACCCAACTGGGGCTAAAAATGATCATTTTTCTGCTGGCAGATTTGCAGTTTCTGAGGAGAAAGATGAGGGGAAGATACTCTTCCTTTCACATGCATCGGTTAAATTGGCCACTTGGTAATTTATAGCCCCTATTGCAATACCCATTTTTTCCCCTCTCCTTTCCAGAAGCCAGGGCCTGCCTTCCAAGTAGTGTTTCAGTACTGGAAAATGTGGATGGTCCAGGTGCTGTGCTAATCACATAGCTGTTATTTTGGGGTGGGTGGGTAGGTACAAGCATCCATTCAAAGGAACATATGTGTATGGATGGCAGGAACCGGCTGGCCATGAGTAGTTGCACCTGCATGTCTGCGAGAAGATCAGTGTGATTGCAAATGCTCTCCTAGTCCCATGTTACAAGAGTCCCCAGCAATCTCCCTTATTAACTGGGAGTGCATACCCACAATAGGAGCTATCCCATACTAAGAGACAAAGATCCAATAACTTAGACTGGATAAAAGGTGTTGTTGCCTTTATTTTACAAATGTAGAGCAGAAGGACAGGTCAGCTAAACAGCCACACCAAGACACCTGAGGCTGAATCATAGATTTGTTTGTCATGAGATTCCCTTCTTTTCTGAACTGCATTTGTGCCTTATTACAGATTGGTGTTCCTGATGTTGTCACCACCCTCATCTTAATTCTTACCATTTTTTCACCATGGATTTTTTGTTTTTGTGTTGTTGTTTTTTTTCCCTTTACTTTTCCTTTCTTTTTCTTCCTGCAGCTATTTCTTTGATGTAGCCCAAGGGAAGTCCATGTCGGTAGCAGACTTGGAAATCGATTTTAAACATGATTTCTCATTCATACTTCACATCAGCTTATTTATTTATTCATTTCTGTAGATCTAATTTTTTCCAGTTAAGAACTGTGTAAATAGCCCTAATGAGCCTTGAGGGCTCTCATTTGCTTGGAGAGATTAAAACAAGCTGGGAAGTCTCCAAGCATGTGGGACAGAAGGTAAAAAACATACCTTGCCTAGAACTGGTCAAACAATTCATCCCAAATCGTTTGGATGACGTAATAGGGTTTTGGTGCCAGCTTGTTGTTTTATTTTGTTTGACTTTTATGATTGTACTTATGTATTAATTTTTGTAAATAAAATTGGATCTACCACTTATTTGAAAGCAGATAATTTCTGAGCATTTGCAGTTGATGAACTCTCCCGTGTGATTGATCACCTAAGGCACACAGCACTGCCTCTTTTCCACTGAATGGTATTTTGCTCATCTGCATATAATCCACGAATGTTCTTAATGATATGACAAATGCATTTTTTGTTTCAGAGTGTATGATATCAAAAGTTATTAGAGTTTCCACAAAAATTCACCTGCGCTGGGATTCATTGCTTTTTTACTGCTGTCATGGGATAACATGCAAGTCTTGCCCTCCTGAAGGTGTACTGGTAAGGAAAGAAAGAGGCTGTGTCTTTCAGGAAAACAAATTCATGGATATGGAAGTGCACACAGCATTTGTTTCAGAAGCTCTTTTGTTTTGCACGAGGCTCATTTCTTGCTATTCTATTTGCTGCTTGGTGGCCATTGCACATGGATTGTTTCTATTGGCACCACGACCAGCTAATCCATGCAGTTGTCTTGTAGATCCTGTGCTTTCTGGGGATATGAGGTAGGATTGCTTAATATAAAGGAATATAGGGAAAACATCCTTGAGCCACATGTTCCAAGTGAAATTGCTGTCTATCTCTTTCAGAGAATGACTGGCTGTTCCGTTTCCCAGTATTATCTTACCTACGCGGTTCCTTGGGAACTGCATGGCTGAGCAAGGATGCTGTGCTGCCCAAACAAAGCCCTGCATTGTCCAAGGGCAGGCTCACAAATCTGGAACTCACTCCTGGAAGAGAGTGGGGTGACCCTGAACCTTTGCTCTCCCGAAAGCAAAATGCAGGAACTGCTCCTTTGGCCTGTGCTGTGCTCAGCAGCACCTTTTAAAAGGTGTTAACCTCCCGCCACCACTAGCACTACCGTACATGAAAACAGTCTGAACAAAAAAGTCAGAGCACAGCTGCTGTCAGTTGAGAGGAAAAAGTGGGAGTGAAGCTGGTACATACATTTTAACTTTCGGAAGACCTCAGCTTCTGGGTGCTGAAGCAATTCTTTCTCTGGAGCTCTGGCTGCCTGTGCTCAGTGTAACCCTGAAATCTAACAAATGCTGACCTTGCCCGTAAAAGCAATACATTGTTTTAAAACATTAGTTTCCTATTCCTGACAGATAAGATGAAAAGTTAACAATGCACTAAGGCTGTAAAATGTTGGCCAGAGTTTAGATTTCACCTCTGTTTAACTTTTTGTCAACAGATTGGCATTTTCCTCCCCATTCAGAACAGTTGGGTTTTGCTTTCAGCGCTGAGTAATAGCTCTTAGATGCTCTCTCATGCAGAGATTTGAGTTCAATATTAAAGCATTGATAACACTCTTATTATCAGAAAGACATGGCCTATGGGCTCAGAGGGAATCTAAAACAGCTCTTCCAGTGCAATAAAAGAAGAGTTCTTCATTATGTGACATGAAGTTCCCAGATATATTACTTAACCAGATCACGGCATGCAGGCCTGCTAAGTCTTTCTGAAATGGCTTCCTTTCAAGAAAACTGTGCCCCAGTGCAAGATATCTTAGCTACCACACTGGGTATAAATTGCTGCTCCTGCAAGCTAAGCAGCATAGCCAATATTCCCTGGGAGAGGCCGCTCTGGTTCAGCGGGTGGCAGAATCGTACCGCTGGGACTGAAGGAGTTAATGGTGCTAGCTGGGGGCTATGATTCTGCCCCGTACTTTGTGCTGTGCTGGAGTTAACTGCTGGTGAAAAACCAAGTTAAGGGTAGTGCTGAATATCAGTATATCCACTGAGCCAAGGAGATCCATTTATTTTTAATTGAATTAAATTGCTCACAAAATGAAAGTAGCATACTTTCATTAATATTTAATTACTTACAGTGTTAAACAACGATCGCCAAGAAAACTTTGCTGATGTCTTCTCCACCTCTGTGTTGTTGTTTTTTTGTTTCTTGGTTGTGTGAGGTGGCCCTGTTAGCTTTCCTGTGATTTGAACACTGCAGGTACCATGGCAGAGTGCTGCTGACTATCTGACATGCTGAGAAATGCAGACAAAGTCTGGTGCTGAAGCTGCTGTGGGGCAACAAAGGAAGGGTGGGTGGGAGATTCACAGCCAGGCCAGGCAGAGGTTCTTTCTTCCTTAAGGTTAGTGCTGCAGCCCAAGAGACCGGTACAACTAAAGGTATGGCTTTCTGAGTTCTTGTAGTGGAGAGAGGCTGGCTTGCCTCAGTTTGACTTTTGGCAGTGTTGAATGGAGTCAACAGAAGCTGAGTGTGTTTTCTGTGCTACTTTCAATCAAGAGCAACCTTTCTGTATTTCATAGCATATCCTCATAACACTCAGAGAAAAAGTAATGCTATTTAAACCAGAGTAATTGCCTATTGAGAACAGCTTCTAAGTTAAGATTACATGGTATTTTCTCCTTAAATCCTATCTGTAGCTTGAAGGCTGCTGAAGAAATTGCATGTCTCCCCGCTGCCATGTTAACTATGTTCACTTGATTCAGAAAACACTTAGTACGTTAGAAAATGCCAGATCTACGGTTTCAATACCACACTTGGACTGTGAATGTGAGCAGCACATGTCTTACATTAAGGCTTAGTTCCATCTTCATTCATCTCCCCTTTTCAGGTGATCACATCTTTGTAAGGTGCGAGCTTCCCTGTCTTGAAGGAAGGAGATGGCAGTTCCTTGGGGCTCCCATTAGAAGAAGAAATCATCAAGAGAAGGAAAAATGTCAATATGACACTTCAAGCAGCACATTTCCAGGCTATTATGCTACTTTTAGTGTGGTTAAAGTCAGTTGGCCTTTGGACAAATGCCTCATCATAACACCACCCGAGGTGTGCGATAATCGCCAAGAAATGCTCTACCTGTCATGTCTTATTGCTTAAATATTTATGCTTATGACATTTGATTCCTACACTCTATATGTCATCAGAATGTTTCACTCACAGTAGATATGTCATCACCCACCAGGAACAGCTGACACTAAGGATTAGAACACTTTCAAATTAAAAATCCCTAAACAAAGAAATGACATGCTAGTAATTGTCTAGCGTAGTATAAATCAAATATATGATGATATGAACTAATAGATTTATTACATTAAGCTGACCCAGCCATTTAATTTGATGATTCCTGCGCCTCACTTAACTCTGCGAGGAAAGCAGAGAAGGAATGGAACTTATATTAATGGTACTTCTTATTTTGATGAAGGTCATGGTGTATTTCCTCTCAGTACCACCCTGTAGAGTCAATAAGGAAGAGTGTGTTTTCTGTGGCAGAAATTGCTAGAGAGAGCCAAATATACGAAGTGAAATCTTTCTTGTGAGTAGTTCCTGTCTTGAAGGATTGTTTATCATTTTTCCAGTGCTTCCAGTACAGTTTGAGGTGATCAACTTCTAATAGACAAAAGGCATCCAGCTACTTCATATAGGGCAAGGCCAAACTTCTTGCGTGGAGGAGCTGGTCCCCCAGACGCAACCCTCTTTTTCCTCCCTGCACTTCAGCTCTCTGTCTGTGTCCAGGGCAGAAGTTCTGCCCCTAGGTGTGTCAACAAGCCTTCAGTATGCAATGCTACTTTCAGCATCACCCCAGCAGCTGCTCTTTGCCTCCTCCAAGGCAGCTGTGGTGGGATGCTGCAGTCTCATGACTTGGTGCAGTCTGTGGGCTGCCAGCTGGAGCACCCCAGTGCCAGATGTTTTTCATTGGATAAAAAAGCTGGAAAGCTGGTATTTTTAATGAGCCACTGCTTATGAGTGCTGCTTCCCTTCACTGAAGAATCAAAGCTGGCCAACTGTGTGTGTGAAGGCTGGGCTGCTGATGGTATTAGGAGACTCTTTCTCTCACCAAGTGGCTATGAATAGGAAGGGCTCCCCCCCTTGTTACTGTCACCAGGGTGTGCACAGTAACCACAAGAACTCGTTCCCCAGTTGCACACAGATGTATTCATCTGGGGCCTTTTTCTCTCCAGCACCCACGAGCATTAGATCTACATAATGACACGGGCACAAATAGTGCAAAAGTGTAAGCTCATGCTAGACATGGAAACACGTGAATTGAGATGTACACAAATGAGATGCTGTGAGGGTGCATAATTTCTGTCTTAACTGTACTTCCTCCCATTCCTAGTCCAGTTAAAAATTATTAAACAAAATGTTAGTCTCTAATAATAGATAAGAACAAGAAGGCTTGGTGTTTTTGTTTAATGAATGTTATCAATTAACGGCTATAGACTCATTTCTAGCATTCTTCAAGTGAAATTCCCCTCTAGCATTCTTCAAGCAAAATTCCCCTCACTGAGCTGTGTGGTGGATCTTGACCTGCGACAACAAGCTCTAACTGTGTACTTAGAGCACCCTTTGATATTAATGGGGAAATACAGAGCATTGGATTTACTGCAAGGCCCTAAGTAAAGGATTCTTCTTTTTGTGTCAGAGTAACATGTATCGCCGCTTTCCCTCATGGATGCTGTACATCTCCTGCAAACCAGCCCATATAAAGCAAGCACCATGTGATGTGCTCTGGCACAGGCTCAATAGGGTGGCATTGAGCAGCTATATATATCTGGCACAATGTGGCTCACACCCTGCGTGTGCAGTTGAGCGTAGCATATGGCTCACCCAGAGTGCCCTGCACACTCTCAAGAGCTGGTCAGTTGTCCACAGCCATCAGCAGCAGTTAAAAGAGTGTCTTCCAGATCTGCCGCTGTGCTCGTGCCACTCCTACTCATGAAGTTATCAAGTGCTGTGCCCTTCTTGTTAATAAAGGGGTTATCCGAGGGGAGGGAGGGGACGTTGTTTTGGCTGGAATTTCACAAGGCACAGGTGGTACAACCAGCTGCAAGATCTTTAGTTCTTGTTGGCTGTACACCAGCTCTTGGTCTTTTCATAGTTCTTTCACTGGTAGTGAAGGAGGAGGAGTGGCAGGAAGGGACAGTGGGCCCTTGATGATGTTGTTCAGCATCAGCAGCTGTCTCAGGTTGGCATTAGGCTCTGGAACTGTTCCTCAGGAGGTGTTTATGCTGAACCGTTCCCTGGTGACACTGGACGCAGTAGCAGAAATGGTAATGCAGCAGAATGTTTATTGAAAAGAATCCATGCAAAAGTCTACCCCATCTCTGAATTTCCCTGTGCAAACCCATCTTTTACTTTGCAAACTGCCTGGGTTTGTACAATGAACGAACAAAAGATCTCTCAGTAAAAAAAAAAAAAAAAAAAAAAAAAAAAAGGATAGATTCTTCCTCCATTTCTTCCCCTGCAAACTCCAGTGTAAGCTGTCATAAGGGACACAGCACCCAAGCATATGCCTCTAATTAACCAATTATTTCTGAGGCTGTTGTGGGTGGAAATGACCTGAGATAAAGAGCCAGATCTCAGCTTTACACATGATGGCATGTTGCTGAGAGAAAAGAGGCAAAATTCAATTAATGCTGGGGCGTGAAAGGAGAAAGAAACAAAACTTTCTCAAACAGAGAAAACAGTTCAGGGAGAAATGAGAGCTCTTGCTTTATTGTTTTTCAGCACCAAGAGCAGCTCTGTTGCCTTTGAGGCAGTCCTTCAAATAGATGCTCCCGTTGACACTAGACTTCCCTGCCCAGCCTTCTCTCCACCACACCAGTTGCCCCAGTCTTTCTTCAGTGCTCATGAGCTTTAGGGTCTAACAATCTTTGTACCCTTCTTCTGGGACCTCTCTGGTTTCTCAACATTTTGTTTGAATTGTAGGATCTCAGAGCCAGAGGTAGGATTCCAGATGGAGCCTCAGCATTCCCAGGTAAAGGGGAATGAAAATTTCCTTTGACCTGTTGGTAATGCTCCTCTTAACTTAAACAGATATGGGCTTTTTTCTAGCTTTCCTAGGAAAATAGTAGATCCTGACAGTGTTTTAACTGGTGATATGTGTTTTTCTTGTCACGTCCAGGCTCAAGAATACCACCTGCTGCAAGGCACAGAACTAGTAAAGAACGAATTTGGGAAGGCAGTTTAAAATATCTCAATCCTATTTTCAGAAGTTAGAAAGGCACTTAGATAAAGTGTACCAAAAGCCAGCAATCTGTGTACCTACTGTCAGAGAGAAATGTGCCCAAGCTACCTAGACACTTCAGAAAATGTTGCCCCAGGTTCATCTCAGTTGGCTTTCTTTTTTTTGTTCGGCTTTCTTATGCACAACGTATCATAGAAAGCAACATAAGAGCATTTATTCAAATGCAGTAAAAATCAAGCTCCCCTTTCTCCATTAAATCAGGTATTGACTCGTGACCTGCAAACAGATACTGAAAGCCTTGCTTCTCCACATGACAAAAGCTCATCTCTGTGAACATTTAATATACAGAATGTGTGAATAAAAAGAGGGGATGTAACATTTGTGAGATCCAGAAGCTTGTGACAGCCACTCGGAGAACGAAACACATGTATTATGACAAAATCACAAACTGCTGGCTTGGCAGATTCTCTGGGAACAGGCGGGGAAGGTGATAGCTGCTCGAAAGTCAGAGAAAGGATCAATATTGAATAAATCAAAACAAATATGTGATAGGTTCTGAGAATGATATAAAAATTAAATACCAGGCAATTTGAGGCACGAGGATATCCAATTACTAGGCTAACGCTACAGTCAATTTGAAACTGAGAAAAGGGAGAGGGAAGGATGAAATTGCTTTAAGGGTAATAGCTGGTAGTAATCTTCATGTTTACACAGGCAGCCTGTCTCAAAATAGTTAGCATAGAAAGATATTTACTACTCTGTATTTTACTGGTACATAAGTTGAGGCATATGGACCTCAGGACATGTCTCCCTCCTGCTCCTCCACTGGTGCTTACTGGTTGCCCTGCTTTCCCTCCGTTTTCTGTATCACTCTTGGCATTTTACTCATGCTTGATTCAAGCCTGGATTCGAGTCTGTTGTTGGCATTGTTGTGTGCAGCAAAGGAGACAGCCGCTTAATTGCAGAAGGCCAGGCTTCTTTGTGGAAAGATTATTCAAATCTAACCCAATGCAAGCAGTATAAGGCTTCTCATATCGGTAAAAGATTGAGGGTGGGTTTTTTGTTCTTCTTTTTTGTATTGTTTTTGTTTGGTTGTTTTTTTTTTTGTTTGTTCTTAGCAGCACTTTGCACTTTGATTCATATTTATTCTGCATTTTTCTCTGAAATCTGCACACTCGCTTCAATTTTGCACATTCTCAAGTGTTTTCCTTGTCTTTCTGTTCCCCTTTCACTTTATATTGAAGCATTATAATGGAGAGAGTTGTTACTGCAAGCTTGGCAGTACTCAGGGTTGGTGCTGGCTATCCACATGGGGGAAATTTTGCCCTGGGAAGTCTTCCATGGGAGATGGGCTAACGACCCAGGGGATAATTTCCTGATGCAAAGAGCCACTTCTTCCCTTAATCTGAAGTTAGTTCAGATACTGAAGACACTGCCTGTGTCTTCACACATGTGCTAGCATTCCTTACTTGCTTCATAACTGTTCAGTGAGGCGGTTGCTGATTAATCACAGATAAAGATAACATCGCTATTCCAGGGAGTCCAAAATTGCAACCCATAACCACATCTCCTGTCGCCTTTCTGTGCTGTGGCTTATTTACATGAGTGATGTGTGATCATAAGACTGACATTTTAGAAAATATTATCCATAACACAGAAAGGAATCCCATGTCTTTCCAAACTTCTTCACTGACATTTTTCTTCTCCTTCATTTTTTGTCTCAGAATAAAAGACATGTGGAGTGCTATACATTGATTTATGTTCTTTTAATGTGAGAAATATCAGCTGACTAAGTAGAATGTATGGATTTTCTTTTATCCTTAACTGAGCACATAATATGTTAGCAAAATGAACATATACCATCCTCACTCAACCTACTGAATTTCTCACATATTTTTTAAATAACTTGCTTTTTCTATAGTTCTTTGAAATAACATCTTGCTTTAATTTATTTATGAAACTATCCATTCTGTGGTATTACTACAATTTCTACAGATAAAGATGAGGAGAAAGTGAAGGAATTGAAGGGGTGGATGCAAGAGTAATGTTTATGAAGCTCACTGAGACAGCTTTCGATGGAAGATGCTGTAAAAGTGCAAGGCTTTATTATTATTGTTATTATTATTTTATTATAGGTGGTTACCAGACAGATCTATGACTGGATGAATTAAACTCAAATAAAAGCAAGGGCTGATTTCAGCTATTCCTTACTTAATCCTATAAACAGTCAATTGATATCTTAATATATATTGCTGCTGCTCCTGGCCAGGAAGTCATGGGAGGAGATAAGGTATTATTGGTTTTATCTGCTCTGTGTCTTACATAGAGGGCAAATCCAGATCCTCTTTTGTGTGGAAAAATCTTGACATTTAGCTGGGGTCCCCTCAACTTGAAGCTTGAATTTTGGAGTGGAATTCATCAATACATGAACATTTGGGGCAAGGGTATGGCAGACTAGATGGATCCTAGCCTAACTCTAACTCAGCAGGGAACTGCCCTTTGTTTTCAAGTGGAATGCACTTTCCAAGCAGGGAAAACAGTGTATGGCTAAATGTGGGCCTTGTTTTCCATGATAAAGTGGTGGCCGATTGCTGAAGATCTTGGAGACAACTGTATGAAAAATAGCATGTGAAATTAACCTGCTGCTAATATAAGCAGACTGAAAACCTCAGTTGATGAGAAGTGATGAAACACTATTAATTTCATTGTTTCTTTTGCACACCTTGGCCTCCCAATCCACAGCATCAAAACCATCGCAAGCTATATCCCAAATCTCCAACATCAGTGAGATGGACCCTACAACTGCAGCACTGTGTGTTGCACCGACAGGGGGTCGGATGTGAAAGGACTGTGACATCTGACAATAGCTGCTAAGTGATATGAACACTTTCTACAACATGGCTTTCCCCAGGTAGCCAGTGTTGTCTCACCACTTTTTATCCTCTCTAGCTAAGAGCTGATAAATCTGTTCATTTGCGGACTCCCCATTCCTTCCCTTGCAGAAAACCCTATACATTTGTAAACATCTAGAAGTGAACTGCCCCTAGATGCAGTCCTTCTACATCAGACTTATCTTTTTCACGTATTCTTACAATATACGCTCTAGAGTATGGATTTACACCCACGCTGGTGAGAGAAGGATATAGCCACAGCCCCCTCAAATGCAGAGCATGGAATGCTTTCTCTTGTTGTGTTAGTGACATACTACAGTACCTCAGCGCACCAGGAGTTAGCATTAGCTATCCAAACAGCTGACTTTGTACCTTCCTCCTCTGATGGGGCCATGGTTTTGCCTGTGGCTTGCAAGGATGGAGGGCTACATCCTTCAAGGATAGCAGCAGTTCTCCTTCTTTTCCTTCTCCTCTTCTTTCAGCACAGCCCCAAAGTTCTGCACGTTCCTCTGCCCTTGCTGGGAAGTGCAAGCTTTGGTGAAGATGAAGAGGGACATTTCTTCCTTTCTTTGTGCTTTAGCCAGCAGAGTTTATGGTGTCTGGAGGAACCAAATACTGTGGGGAAGAGGCGGAGCTTTGCATCTATGTTTCACAGGAGTCACTCCAGCTGAGCTAACCACATTTTATTTTCTTGCAGAATTCGACTGCTGAACGGATGGACTTCTACGGGTCAGAACTGAAGCTTGGGATAGAGGTCAGTGGGTGTAGGCTCAAATGTCATACGCCTGTCCACAAGTAAGTTGTAATAGGTTAGAACGCTGTCCTCTTTCCAAGTCCTCTCTGCTTCATTAATATTTTGGGCTGTGTAAAAGTATCCGTACCCTATATTTTCATATCCCTTTCAAGATGAACTGATTTGAATCAAAACACTGCAACTAGAAAAACCCAACCAGAAGCAATACAAAAAAAAATTAAAAGTAACTAAAGAAAAAAGAAACCGTTATCTGTTGCCATGAACTAAAAACCAGCCATGAACTAAAAACCAGCAGATTCACTTGATTTCATTTTTAGTAATAACAACAACAGAAATTTGCATCTGGGCTGACAGTGTGTATAGTGAGTGTTAGCCCAGTGTGATTTGAAATTGGCAAATTACAGCAACCCTCTGGAAAACCGGGATTTACAAGGGAAGTGCTGACAAACACTTAAATACAGCAGCACTTGGTCTATACCATATAACACATAAAACAGAGAAATGGAACATAAGTCTCTTCTAATTATTGAAAACATTTTGGGGCTGCCTTGTGCTAAAACACTCATTTTGATCTTGCATTTCAGATCCCTTTTATTTTTTTTTTGCTCTCTCAAAGCAAATTTTATTCTAAGCCACCTATCTCTAAAATAAATGCTGCTGATCACAGTCAGAAAAGCAGCATACTGCATGTGTTGGTTGGAAGACTAGGTATAATAAGAAAGGTTTCAAGGCTGTGTGGACTTGCATGACACCGTATTATTGCATGAGCAAAAAAAACAATGCTGAATGGTAATAACCATTTGTCAGAAGCAGCACTGAGGATTATATTATAACCGTCTGTGTGTGTGTACGTGTTTGTGCGTATCCTGCATAATGCAAGGAGACACCTTCCAATTTCCAAACACCTGATAATGTTAAAGTTTATTTTATCACAGCCAAGGTTATATTTTCTTTCAACTTCATACTGACCCTAGGAGGAAGAGGAATAATGGATCGGGAACCTATTATAGCTATTCTGTGTTAAACAGCCAAGTAAAGGGCAAATATAGTTCTGTAGAGGAATCAATCACTGAATCCATCAGTGAGAATGACCCTCCTGGCCCCCACCTTCTTCCCCGTGCCTAAGAATTTGCCATATTCAATCTTTAGGCTCTGAACCCAAATGCCCTTTGAAAGTGAATTTATGATCACTTCATCACACTGTCTATTAGCTCACTTCCTAACAAATAGGATTGAGAAATATATGGCAGGAACTGCAACGGCACATTTCCAACTAATGGTTAAAATGTCAGGGTGATAATGTACAAGTGCGTCTGCCCTCAAACACAAAATCAAATGTGGCTTTACAAGGGCTGTCGCCATTCCACTTTAGCTAAAGACTTGCAAGCTTCCTTCTTCCCCTTTGCAGGGCTGCAGTTTGGAAGCTGCTGCATCTCATCAAGGCTCGGCTTGCCAGTGCTGTACTGTACTTCATTAGGCAGCTCTATTTAATGGTTTCAACAAAAGCCATCATTTTAGCCCAACTGCCTTGACTAAATTAAAATTTCCAATCTCTGTTTTAGTGTTCTGCAACTGATGTATACATAAGCAAAACTGGTCAACATCTGCCAGGGGGTTGGCCAAAAGTTCTGTAAAGATGTACTTCACATTTCTGAAGCATGTGCAAAGTAACAACGTACTTATCCTCCTGAGGGCTCTCATGATTTTACTTCACCATTTGTTCAGACACACTTTAGCAGCATATAAGCCATACAGTTGATTCTCCCCTTGGTTGCAGTTTTATCTGTAGTGTCATTTTGAGTAATTGGGGTATGGTAGCTGATCAACTTTCAGGTTTCTCATTGGCAGAAAGGGACTGTATTGGCACCAAGAAAGAATATGATGGGTCCTCTCGGTGCCTGAGCAAGTGTCCCTCTTTTGCACTTGGCTACCCAAGGCCATTAGAAAATAAGCTTAATAAAGCAACTCAGTGTATACATCTTAACTATTCCCAGCCAAGGGGATGCAGCTATAGAAGAAATATTTTAAACCAATATGAAAGATGGTAAATGTACATATTTAGTCAGTGATCTGTGAAAGTTTTTGAATTAGTTTTTAAAGCTTTGTTAAGACCAGAATGCACAGATGTTGAAAACAAGTTCAGATGTAGCGACAGATGGTATTTGATTATGAAGCAGACTGTTCATATAATACAAAGATGCTGCTTCTGCCATACACAAGTAACTGCAGAGAGTGCAGTAGAAATTTTGGAAGGCAGAACAGTTCAAGAGGTTCTTTGTGCAGCAATAACTTTCACGTTTTTCCAGCAGTGCTTAGAATTGGGATAATTTTTTCTTGTGCAGGCAACCCCCTCGCTGCCCCCCTAGCCCACCCCTTTTCTGCCCTTCTGTACGGCCGCCTTGCACTTTTTGATTCTCTTTTCAGGTCATTTGAAATCAGATTAAGGAAAAAATACACTCTTCATTTCTATTTACGGAAGAACCAAGTTCCCTAGGGTTAATAATAACTGTAATTATTATTAGATATTACTGATATTATACGTTAGAAAATGCACGCATACACATTAAAAAAAAATAATAATAATGCTGCATTTTGGATAAATCCTGCATTTTGCTGGTGACAGAACGCTGTGCCCATAACCATAGGGCAGCTGTTGAGGTCTTTTGCTGGGGTGGATGTACGTGGCTGTTCACTGTGGCTCCCTCCAAAGACACATGAGAGACATTGACATTTACTAACACCGAAGGTTTGCTCTCCCAAGCTTGGGATATGAACCCTGGGGGGTTCCCAGTGGGGTGCCTGGGCCAGGTGCACGTTTCTCCCCACTGCTGAGGTTGTTTTTCTGGCCATCGTGGGGCTGGCAGCAGAGCCCTGGGCACAGAGAGCTGCCCCCAGGAGCAGCATCTGGGGCCGGCAAGGGGCTGCCCGGCACTCTGGAAATTTCTGTGCTCGGACTCAGCCAACAGAAGCATGGGATCCTTGGAGAGAGGAGCTGCGGGCAGGCTTTTCCCCTTTGTCCCCCATTCCCCCCGGGGTTCTGCAAAAGCAAGTGACTGGGTAAACAGTGCTTTCAAACACTGGCTGCTCATAAAAGGATGCCAAGAAGCAGCGTCTGCTCGGAAATAAAACGGGCAGCGCATGGCTTGCGCAAGTCAAGGGGGGCTCCAAAGGCTGCCCGCAAAAGCCCGTGCTCGGGCTGTTAACGAGTAACAGCACCGTTAATGAGTAACACAGGGCTGGCAGCGGCCCCGTGGCCCTGTGCAGGGTCCTGGGGGGGGGTCAACGCTGCAAGCACCCACAAGGTGGGGACGGACCCTCAAGGTGCTCCCGAATCATGACTGGGGGGGGTGCTCTCGTTTTGGCACCTCAGGAGCAACTCGATCTCCTGACACCCCAAAATGTGCCACAGCCAAGGCAGGCGCAGCCCGAGTGTTCCCTGGGGCACATCTGGTTCTGAGGTTAGCGTCGATTACTGAGAAATGATAAAAATATATAAATAATACTCCGAAGTACCTCCACCTCCACGAAATCTGTGCTCAAGGTTTGAACCAGAGGTTCGTCTCTCCTTTTTAAAGCTCCGACCAAATTATTGAGCGATTCCCCTTGGTTCTACATGCACTGGCATGAATTATCCTTGAGTGCTGCATATTAGGGCTGTTTTGTACTAAAAGGTGTTAAACACTTGTAATAAATATTTTTCCTTATTTCCCCTAGGACACAGTTCCATCTCTGGTTGGTGAAGCATAAAAAAGAGCTGTCATGCCCAGTTTTAATAGGCAATAGGATTTCAAGCCCCAAGAGTTGTTTCACAGTCTGGCAGTGGCCATAATGAAACTGGCCACTGTTGCCACAAGACTTTTTCCTCTCCTGCGTTCTCCCTTGCTACCTCCCACAGCTGCCTGACTGGCAGGTCTCTTGCAAACTGCAAACATATTTACATTGGAGCTGTTAGCCTTTCTTCAGCTATCTGTGTCATCTCTTTCCTCTTGTTTTGTTTTTCTTTTTCCCAGCTAGGAACTCAGCCTTAAGTCTAGTTTTAAAGGATAAAATTAAACTCAACATGCAATTAACTGCCTTTGCGCTCCAACAGCAGTTCATTTTCATGTGTTTTGTTGGGAAGCAAATAGCTTGTTTGTTTGTTTGTTTTTTCACTGTGACTCCCAAATAAATGGGAAAGTACCACTATTCACTTAGGATTTATTCATGGAAGTGCAATCACATTCTCCCAGGCTCTGGGCAGCCTGAGGTAGGGGGATCTCTCTGCAAAGGACCCAGTGCCTCTCTGCTTTCTGGCTCTGGAAAGCAACAGGGTAGCCTAAGCCATAAAGAATTCATTTTGATGACTAAAATAAAATAAAATAAAATAAAATAAACCTTTTCCCCCTTGTTGAGATCACCCGTTAGCAATAGTAGTACACAAAATATTGCAGTGTAACAGTGATAGATTTTCTGCACTCCACATCAATCAGGCTTTAACAGGAGTCTTCTCAACCCTCCCTTTCCCCCACGTTTACGGAAACACCAAGAGAACAGACATGCCTTGCAATGAGCCCAGAGGGTCGGGCACCAGGAGCCAGCAGGGAAGCACTCCCCCTGTGTTATCTTCCAGCGCTGCCACCACCACGGGAGCCTCCATCCTCTCTGAACAATGAGCTTCAGTGGGGATTTCATTTGTCTTCCGTATTGTGTTCTTAAAATAAACCCAGCGCCATGTTTTAAAACTGAATCTGATCGCTCTGTGCGGGGAACGCTGTAACCCGTGGCAGTGGCGGTTGTGCATGCCAACGTTTCCTAAATGCAGTCGTCTGCTGCAACTCACCAGTCAGTCCCCTTTCCCTCCTAACAAAGAGGGAAGACTGGATCAGAAAGGATCATCTCCATAGAAATTGTGTTGGCACAACCTAGACTGGGCATAAATAAGGGTACAGACCAAGAAAATGAGAGCAATTAACTCTTTCATACTCTCAGCCCACAGAGCACAGTGCTCCACGTTCAGCCTCAGTAATCCCATATGTGAAGGACCCTAGTTCCTCATGGCGGTCTCCATGGTAAAAAAAACTGCTCTACCTTGGTCAGAGATGATTTCCATCTTCCTAAGGATTTTAAAGCTAGAAAGTACTATCTTCCTTATTGTAAAATTTCCAGGTATTGGGGGAACTGAGGATTTCCAAGCACAGATGGCCAGATCTGCAGAATTTGGATCCTGTCAGGGTGCTTGAAGCCTGGGAAAGTTGATTTGGCCCTTTGCAGTGACAGGGACTCCTTGCCAAGTTCCAGTCTAGCTCTGAACTCCTGCAGTATTCGGAGATGACAGCAGCCAGGATTTCTTACTTAGAGCTCTGTGTGTTTTCAACTGCAGGGTAAAATGGCAAACAGTGTCTTGTATATCATAGAACGAGGATATTAGAGAGGAAAAAATGATGGGTGAACAACTACCTATGCAGCTCTTGTACTTGGGTCCATTACTTGAGTACCTAAGGGCCTTGACTACCTTGACCTCCCTGTCTTTCATATAGTTTCTCTTGCTGGCTAGCACAGAGATGAGCCCTTCTACATTATCCATACCTGCTCTGTAAGCTTTTGCAAGGAGGAGGTGAAGCAGATGCCCAGTTTTGGTCTCCACATGCAGTTTAGCTTCCCTCCTACAAGGAAAGCTTCTCCATGGTTTACCAGCAGCTCACTCCTGGGATGCTCACACCCACTCCAAACCAAGACTGGCAGAAGATCTCTGGAAGTTCTGTGAATGAGTTAGTTAGGGATCTTGATTAACCCCTCTGTTTAAGCATTTCAGCCTGTCCTGGTCACCATGCCATAATCTCAGCAACCTCCTGAATGCACGGACAGTTATTAGACATGTGGGGCATACTGTTCTTCATGAAATGACCTGAATGTCAAGTATTTTGAACTGAAAATGCTTCTAGTGTGCTGGTTTGGTAATGTAGATAGATGTGAGCTAGGAAAGGCAATTTGTCTGCAGTAAAATCTGAAATCTTACTTGTAAATGACCATCAGTTACTCAAGTGCAACTTGATGACCTCCTCTAAACCCGCTGTTGATGTGATCCAGCAAATGCTCCTCCGATTGTATAAAAAAGCATGAAGTTTTAAGTGCTGTTGCAGAGATGAAGCTTTTATTTTGTCATTACGGTGTAGCTAACATTGCAGTCATGCTCTAGATAAGCTCTATAGTGTCTTGAAGCTGAATACATGAAGATTATGAAAGTAAGTGAGTGACCTCAGATGAAAACATATTTTTAACACACTCCTCCTTCAAAACCAGAAAATTCTTGCACAATTTTGTGATCCAAATAAACTACCATCTTACTGCCATCTGCACCAGTTCTAAGCCAAAAGGACATAATTCATCTCTGAGACAGATAATGTAATTTGGTGGTTCAGTCAGCCTCAAGAGTTTGAAGACACAAGAACCAGCAGGAATAGGAGAGGATTAGAAAAAAACAATGAACAAATGAGACTTGCATTTTGAGGAAATGTGTAAGAACAGATTAGTCATGTATGGTACTAATGATTATAGAACCTGAAAAGGAAATGATCCAAGAAGGAGGGATAGATTGTAATGAAAAGGATAAAGAATGAGATCTAGGTGCTAGTATTAACAAGGGCAAACTGATAAAAGGAGCAAACACAAACTTCACCAAGCCAAGCATTAATCTGCCTCCACCTGACTGGTGGGACTACCTGGTGCAGTACACCAGCAGCGCAGCTACACTCATGAAAGGATTAGACAGACAAAGATAAGAACTTTCCAGCTCAGAGTGTCTACATTCAGTCCAAAGGGCTGTCTGTGCCTCATCCATAGCACTTCTGTTGTAGGGATGTATTCCTTGTCTGATAGACTCTTGCAAAACAGCACTCATTATCTCATCCAGCTCTGGAGGTAGGACACCGGACAGGATAAATCATTAGATCCATTTTGCAAGAGGACTGGCACTTTCATTAATAAATAATTCAAAGTAAGGGGAAAGAAAAAATTTTGGAGGACTACAGTCTTAGATACAGCCTGGCCGTGGCAGTGATTCCTCTTTTGGCACAGGGCAGCATTAACTTTCGGAAAGAAATATGAACAATGGCAATGAGCTTGTAATTTATATTTTATTTTGCACAAGCTTGCATATATACTGCACATACATTCAGTTTAGAGAAGATGGAAGGCACACAAGGCAATTGAACTACTGTATCCTTTAAGTGGTACAAAGCAAAAAGGTAAAAGTCTGGAGAGTATACAAAAGCTTTAAACACACAAAATAAAATCCACCCCCCCAAACATTTTTCCTGTGTTTACCTCAAATTTAGTAGCTGCCAAGCTAGAATTGTAACTTTTTTTTTTTTTTCTTTTTTCAATCAATTGTCTACTGCACCTTTTTTTTTGTCAAACGGACAGGGGAGTCTTATTGTTTTATCTTGTCATCAATTAATATTACAGTACATCCTTGGTAATACAAAATTGTACACCTTCATCAAATAAATTAGGATAAATTAAACCAATAAATTATGCAAAGTCTTCAGAACAATAGACAACAACAAAAAAAATCCACAGTTGAAATTGCCTCTAGCTAAAAAATAAAATTAAAAAAAAAAATCAAAAAATTGACTTTATCAGTTCAGTTATTGTACTATCTTCAAATTAAAGGGTCTTTATTACAAAAAAGAGCTTAATAATGCTATTTACAACATATTGCTAAATAATATAAAGGCAGTGTTTTGTCACTTCTGTAACTATATACATATGAGTAATGACTGGGACAATATCAGTTTAGACCTTAACCTTTGACTCTTCCGGGCAGCATTAAAACCAACCTAAAGAGGCTTTTCTTCCTCCTTTTTAAGTTTCTGACTCCTACACGTCGTGCGGTAATGAGGTGGTTATTGTGTTGGTCTAATATTTCACTCCAGTGGTATAATTAACGCAGAAAGGATGGATTTTAGAGAGAAAACGTAAGCTCTCCGATTCTCCTAGATTTATTTCTACACGTCCCAGTATATTTGTGCATTTGGAAGGTGGCTGCTTTGGGAGAGAGGTGACTGTGGCTCAGATGAAAAGACTAAACAAAGTCATAGTGCCACCACCTTTCATACACTAAAAAGGATATTCCTAAGAAGATACAAAGGTTAAATACCAGTTTTCATCCCAGCTCTAAATATGAGCATTTTTAGCTTCAGTTTATAGATGGTTTACAACCAACAGTTCTACAGAAAACGAAATTGCATTTCCTTCAACAGAACATTTAAGTGCAATACAGTAACTGCTTACTCATATAAACCAGTTACATTCCTTAAGG
Organism: Coturnix japonica; assembly: GCF_054131305.1. Lineage (NCBI taxonomy): Eukaryota > Metazoa > Chordata > Aves > Galliformes > Phasianidae > Coturnix > Coturnix japonica. The sequence continues at coordinate 18,749,145 of NC_140665.1, read as the reverse complement.
GGAGCTTTTTGAAAACAATGCGTATTGGAATTTTCAAACACATAGTTGGTACCAGAAGGAAACATTTGCACTATCAACACCAATGATTACTATATAATACACATGGCAAATATAGTTTTTGCTTTCACTTCTCATGTACAGTGCTCATTTTGGGGGTTTTGTAAACCACTTTCCATTTATATATATATATATATATTTCTGTATATATATATACGTATAATCTTTCAATGCTGCTGGTGAAAATCCTATCTTTAAAGCCACAAAATCTTCACCTTTATTTCTTAATCAATATTAACCTGTGGAAAAAAAAACATTTTTCTATTAACTGACTTCCTATACATAGAAAAAAATTCTGCCATTTTACAGAAACCGTATTACCCATTCCCTTGACATCTGATGAAAGACTCAACTGTTAAAAGTAAGAGAGCTGGATTTTCAAGAATGCTTTCAACTATCTGTACAGTTACTGTAGTGTTCCTTATAAATTCAACAGATGTTTTCAGAATGTAGTTATTAAAATCTTATGTCTTTACGCAAGAACGGCCTTAAGGTTGAATATTTACATTGCTTTATAAAAGTTCCCCTCGGTTTTCAATGTTCACCCACGTACCTGGTACAGTAACAAAGATTCTGCAAACTTAAAACACTTTAATTAAATAATACTCAGAGGCACAAAGCAAACCTCAGGAATACATGGGTGAACACTTTTCTTAAATAATTACTACATTCTAACATCTTCCACGTGTTTACCATTAAATGTGAAACGTTCCCATTAAACAACCAGAGATACAGTAAGAATTAAATGTTTTGTAGTTTCAAATAGAACATTCTTTTCACAAAACATAACAAATGTCTAAAATAGGTTCTTAATCTAGATAGGAAAAAGGTAAGCTTTTCACTTCATACGCATATTTTGTGTGTGTGTGTGTGTGTCAGTGTATATATACATACGCGCGCACGCACCCTGGCTGCGTGTGACTACATATGTATATCCATCTGCACATATGTCACGTATGAAATATTGCTTCTATACTACTTTTCATCAGGCTAAGAAAACACAAGATTTGCACCACAGTTACAAAAAATTGGCTTCTACAAGAATTTTCAAAACTCGAATGCTGCTCAAACGATTGAGAAAAAATAATTTGCGTTATCAAACTGTTCTAAAAATTCTCTTCTTCAAAAACGTATTCTCCTGCTTTGTGGGGTTTTTTTTTCTTCTTTTTTTTTCTTTTTTGTGTTGTTTTTTTTTTTGTTTCTTTTTTTTTTTTTTTTTAATTTTTAAAAAGACACAAAATATGCATAGCTATCAACAGTATGTCAAACAGCCGGAGAAATAATAATTAATAATAATAATAATAATAATGAAATAAAATAGTGTTTATTGCAGCTGTAGTAGTAATTGAAAAAATAAAGTTTAAAGGATGAAAACTGTAAGCCACAGAAGGCACAAGAACAATTGTACTTGTGGGGGAAAAAACTGGTATTTTGAAGGATTCTTTTATCCTTCCGCTGGTGCATTTAAGGTCTAGGCACAGACTATAACCTCAAGTTTATATGCAGAAATAAATCTGAATTAGCAGTAAATGAATGGCAACACGGGATTTCTACATGGAATTTGAAATTCTTTCCCTGTGTAAACGTTTCGTTAGAATAAAAGTAGCCTCCTGCCTTTTAGCTGCTATTAGGGAAATAATATCCAGATCACTTGAAAAAAAAAAAAGCCAACCCTATTTTCTACTTGCAGTTTAGTAGGAGCTATGCCATGTTTTTAGGTGTACTGGGAGGCACAAAGGCAATATGGCTATAAAATACAGAAGAATCACATGTCGGAAATCATCAAATCATCCCGTATTCCTTTTTCAGACCAAGGAGCTTTTATTGTTCTTTTAAGGTGAAATTTCTACTCTTAATTCCTATGCCTCATTTACTATCGAGATTATGCTACTTATAAATAAATAAATAAATGCAACAACATCAAGTGTTGAGTACACAATTTCACTTATTTAGATTATGTGAATCACATTGCAGCCAAATAATAATAATAATAATAATAATAATATCATATTAATAATAATAATAATAATAATAAACATAATAAAAGTAAGGGTAAAATCACAGATTAAGTTGGTAGCTAGTAGTATGTCCACATATTATGACTACAGTATGGCTTTGCTTTCTTATGTCCAAGGTGACAATGCAGTGTTATGTTTTGTATCTGATGGTATGCCAATGATGGATTTGCTGTGTTAAAACTTGAGCATTTTATGCCACTTCTTCCCATAAATTAAAAAAAAAAAAAAAAAAAAAAGAAAGAAAAAAAAAGGAGAAAAGAAAAGTGCATGAACACAATTTTCATCCTTTCTTACTCAGAATTAACTGGAGTTACGTCATCATGAAGTGTAATGTTTACCATATCATGCACAAGAATAAAAGAAGAAAAAATAAAAAGGGAAAAGAAGGAAAACGAAACAAAACAGAAAAAAAGCAAGAAAAAGACACACCTGTCTACTGCGAGGATACGTACAGTGTTAGGTACTCTTAGGGAGTCTAAGATCAAGATTTGTTTAGCTTTTAATGCATAGTGAAAATGTTGGCACTTCATCCCATGCTATTGTCTGCATTGCCTATACTCCACAGATACTGCCAGTGCTTGAAAATAATGACAGGGAATCGTAGGATTGTGCTGTTTAATTTGAAGTCAGCAGGTTTTTAAGGCTTTCTGCTGACAATAATTGCTTTCATACATTTCTGTCCATCAGCAGTATTTGTAAATGAAGTGAAATTGCAATGATCAGGTCAGCTCTTTAGTCACATGGGTAAACTTTCACTCTCCAAAGTCAAAATGTAATTTTAAAATACAGAAACAAGGTATCAACATCCTCCAGGGTCTAAAAGCAATCCTCAGCTAACCAGGAACTTCCTCTAGATTCAGACTGAAATGTGCAGGGGAAAACACTATTGACGATAACAATAAATTCTTACTGCATCTGTACAAAAGACGACAGAGAAAATGACAAATACAGAGTGCTATAGCATATTCAACCTTCCCCCAAACTTTTGGAGACAATACCTTTCTGAAAACGTGAGACAAAGAGAGCCATTGAAGAAAGCACAAGAACTAGCAGCTAGCTTTCTTTCCGTGTGCTGACATTTCACGGTACAGCATTCAGGTGAATCCAGACCCATCGTGGACTTTACACTGTAGCTCAGATGTTGGTCAAGGCTACCTCCAGCTTCTGAGGATGTGCAGCAATTTGCTCAAATAGATTTTTTATTTTTTTTAATAAAGCTGCACCTTAGTGTAATTTAAAAATCCAGTCGGGCTCTTTGAAACCTGCATAGCCAGGAGGACACTGCAATTTTTGTATATGCTTGATTAGATTTTGACGAAACTGTGATTTTCATTCTCCCGATTAGGAAAAGGCTGATTATATTTTACAGCTACGAGCAAGTTTTTTTGTTGTTGTTTCTTTTTCTTTTTCTTTTTTTTTTTTTCTCCTTTGCCTCAGCACTGTGAGGTGAAGATGCTTTCTTTGACTGTATATAAAGTCATTCAAAAAGTGCTTTTCAGGACAGATGTCAAATATAGACAGAAAACTGTGTATATTGGAAAGGAGATTTCTAGGGGCAGAATGCACTGAGAGGAAAAAAATCAGGGACCGATGCCACTTAAAGTAAGACCAAGACGTGGCAGTTTAGTACTCAGCAGGTTTCATTTTTACTCTATGGAGAGTGAAATGCTTCCGTTTTAACAAGCTGACCATATTCTACAATTTGTGTGGTTGATACAACGCTGTGCATGAGTTACCGGCCTCCACCTGCATGAGTGGTATTTGATTTGTGCAAACGTCCCTTGCTGCAATTTAGAAAAACAACAACCTGGCATGTTGATTACTGGCTCAGGGTATTTATTGTTTCTTTAAGGGGAAGCATGAAGAATAGGGTTTGCTTTTCTCGGTATCACTTCTTGGAGTGAGTACCTGAAATAGATGTTGTAGCTTTTTGAAGTATGAAAGAAAATCTAGTTATTGGTTAAAAAGAATATAAAATTTGGAAAAGAAAAAAAAAAAAAAGAAAAGAAAAAAAAAAGAAGAAAAAAAGAAAACAAAAAGAGCTCCAAGCTTATGAAGTGACTCCACAGAGTTCAGAACTTTAGCAGTATAAACATAATATAAACTTCATTGTCTGTAGTATTGTGCCATGACATTAGTCTCACTAAGACAAAATGCCACTTTGCAGCAAGCAATAAATCTGACAAAGCATTTTTAAACATAATGCCCTAACTCGCTAAGACAGGCTTTTACACGCTTCCAAACTCTTCTCCCTGAAAATTAACTCAATTTATTCTCCAAATGTTAAGGGTCTCGGGCAAAAGTAAACCAAAGGCTGAAGTAAAATAACCATCCCCTTGGAACCAAACGAAAACCCAAAGATACACCCAGGAGGGATCACAGTCTAATTTCATATACATATATATGTATGCGATACACATATATATGAAATTAAAATAGAGACACGCATGACTTGGGCATCAGAAGGGGACTGCTACTTTCATACATTCATAAATAGCTGCTGAACTCTCTACTCATGAAGAAGCTCTTGTAGGCAGTTGGGGGATTTGAAAATCTCAGGGACCTCACTGTCCAGCTTACAGATGACCTTGTATATGGCCTTCTTCCAGGAAGGATCAACATCTTTGCCTGCGATAATGGCATTGAAAAACTCCCGTAACGTGATCTGAGCCACTTCCAGGAATCTCTCTGGAACCTGCTGATACAAGGAGACAATGGCATTAATACAGTTTTCAATTTCAAGTCTCTGGTTCTTCAAAGGAAACTGAGCTAAGTTCTTTCTTTCAGAAAGGGGCTTACATAGCACCTGCATTTTCTAAATGTAGCAGCCTTCTATTCTCTTATGCAAAGCTGTTATATATAGTACTATAGCAATAACTTTTATAACATGTGTTAGAGATCTTTGTAAAGTCTACAGACAGAATGTAGGTAACAAAATGTTACTATCTGAGTTTGGAGAGTGGGGGATTTATAGGATATAATTAGCAGGAGGGGAAACAAACACAATTGTCTTTAAGGCGAGAAATCCCTGCCTGATATTTTACCCGGGCATTTATGACTATGTTCCCTGTGCTGGGACTAATACAAAACTTGTGCACATCAAGAAAGCTGCCCGTACCTCCATGTTTAGCTTTGGTCACAGCCAGTGCTGAAAGCTAGGGAGGAAATAGGATATCTCTGAATGTTGTTCAGAGTTGAAAAACAAGCAGGCAAGCCTACAGTGAGCATCTTGGTTTTGTGACTCCTGTGCAAGAGACTCCTGTAAGACGACTTTATTGGGAACCACTATGGCTTTCTCTTCTTTTCCGAAAGACTACAAATAAAATCCCAGCCCCTTCAATGGGCACATTGTGCTCCAAGTGATGATTCACTTTTTCACTATCGAGCTGCTTCTCTCCTTGTAAATACAAGGATGTGTTCATCATGCCATTCTCAGTGAGTGAATGTTAAAAAACACCTCCGTTACTTTAGTAACGCATTCTACACAGTTGTTTCAGATATCAGCACCATCTTCTTACCCCCTTCCTTCAGTGATTTGAAAGCAAACACTTCAACAAACAGCAGGTCAGTCGCAACGTTGAAGTCATCTCCACAAAGGTATTATTTTCCATTTTTATAATGGAAATACTGCTTCACAGTGCTAGGACTGCTAATACACAGCCGGCCACTGGCCAGCAGGCTTATAATAGCAAGTACTCCCTCAGTGCTATTATTTGCCCACTCTGACACACCTGGCAAGACCAATTCTCTGACCTGTAGTAGGATCAACGCAAACTGTCCCTGTGGCCAACATAGAGCTGAGCAGCTCTCACTCAGTTACTGACTGTGTGTCACACTGTCAGATCAGTGCCTGCACCTTACCTCTGTTTTGGACTTTTGTTCTGCCTTTCAGAGCCACTTCTAGAAAACTTGTCTGGAAAAGTGCACATTTAATCTGATCCCATACATCTCATGAGCCTAAAAATGAGCCTAACTCACCTATCACGGGGGGGGTGAATACTAGCCCTTTGCTAGCAACTTTTTGCTAGCGGAGAAGCATGAGATCAGCTCCCCTTGAAATCAGCTGACAAGGGCTGTTTCCAGAAGCCCTGATGCCTCTGGAAACTCCCTGTGGACCTCCAAGAGCAAAACCTGGAAACCTGGCCCCACGTGCTCTCCTCTGTTCCCAAAGACAGGCTGCCTTCCATGGAAATTTTTCCCTCAGCAGGCTATACAGAAAGAAATGCTTGTACAGACATTCATTGCAGCAGTAACTATATGAGAAGAGGATTTCTATTATCTTTCACTTATTGCAGCATACAGAAACAATGCAAAACTTCACATAACCTCTCTGCTATTTGTGTGCTTGTGGATACCAAAGACACCCTACTTGTTCTTTCATTACTGTAAGAAATGATACGCCTTACTGTTTGTGCAGTTCCAACAAGTGCTCCCATGCTGTTCTCAGTGCCAACCAAGGCAAGGAGTCATTGACTACACAATACTAGACAGAAAGAAATACAGCAGATAACCACCTTTCTGACATACACATGAATGCCAGCTTATGAGGTTTTCCCCCTGTGCTTGGGAAGAAGAGTTCACAACTTCTAATTTTGGGGTCCACTCTAGAGAACCAATATCAAGAACCTTTCTTTCCTTCCAAGTCACTGGAGATAGGATGGTGGCAATAACAAGCAGCTAAGTGAGCAGCCTGAAGTTTTACGTCTTTCCACCTGGTTACACCTGGGACAAGTTTGAGCACAGACATGACAACCTGGGTTCATCCCCTGCCACACAACTTCTACCTGTGCATGTGAAAGTTCTCCAGGCAGAGGATGCTGTATTTCATGGGGTATGAAGTGTGAACCCCCTAAACTACCAGCTTCCAGGCCTCCAACTCCTTTAAGAACAGGAAGGCTTTATTTTAGGCTAGGAGTTTGCTTTCAGGGTCCAACTTCATTCTACCTGATCACATCTGAGGGGCTGGGCCCCCTGGACCTGGTACAATAGGCTGCAGAGAGCAGCTCACAAACACGGCAGTGAATGAAGAGACCTCCTCATTATGTGGAGCTCCCAGAGATCTTCCCTACTCCTGAGGCATTACAGCCATTCATAACTCTTTCCTTTTGGGATGTTATTAGCAATTTTTCATGTCAGACTGGATTACACACGTTACTTTGCATGTTGTAAAGTGAATAGCACTGTGATTAATCCCCACAGGACAGTATGTCAGCCAACATTTTTCCTTTCTAGAAAGAGTAACCACACAGTGCATTCTTTTTATTTATTTATTATTATTATTTGAAGAAAATACTGGTGACGTTCAGAGCCTGAAAATAAGTCCTTAACTGGATGGGTAGTTAGATTTTTCAGTGGGCAATTAATCAGTCAGCCATGTTAATTATGCATCTGAGGGTAGAATTTCCCTGACCCTTTGTGATGGGGACCCATTCAGCACATCTTTACACCTAGCTGACTGAACATCTCCGAAGTAGGAACATCTGCAGAAAATGCTTCAGTGAGAAATAAACTCCATCTACGTTTCTTTTAATAGAATCAACAATGCTTACTATGAACCCAGGGCATTTTCTTAGCATCAGGTGGCAGCAGTCAATCAAAGAACCACATTGTACGTGCACCAGGAGGAGACAATGAGGTCTGCTAAGGGGGAGGCGAGGTGGGTTCCAGGCTGATTTAACAAGAAATCACACTTTGTCGCACACAAATCTGTCAGTATAACCTAGGAAAAAGTCCCAGGCCAAACTTTTGGTTAGTGTAAATATGCCAGCTTCAGAGCAGCTCTGCTGACTGGTGCATATTGAGCCCCTGCCTCCTGATGCAGCCCAGTGGCCACCATCGTGTCCTGACCCCAGCCTGAGCCACATTCTCACATCCCATGAAAACTGTGAGTGAATTAAAGCTCTCATCTGCTCTTGTCTATTTCTGCTGTTTTAACTATTGACGTGTTCTTTGGCTTGAACAACAGACCTGAGGTATTTCACTCCTGCATTTGCACGTGCAACTGCCGTGCTGAACAGCTCAGGTTAGCACTACAAAGGAGTATGTCATTAAAAATACTTAGCACAGATTGTTTCTCTGGGAGTAAAAATACAGCTCCAAAGGCTCAAAAGTTGGAAACTAGCTTACACTTGTTTCCTGCAGAAGCGTATGCAATTGCAGAAAGTGATGTATTTTACAAATACTTGTTGAATTTCTTTTCAGGAAAAACAATACCAAAAAGGCAGAGGTGATTGGGAAAGTGAGGGCAGATTCTCAGCAGGTCTAAAAGTCACCACTGCTCATGGAAAAATCAGCAAAACAATACTGATTGTATGCCAACAAAGAGGATCAGGCTTCCCTTTTCGATGGCATGTATGGTCATTAACAGTCCCTTTTGGGAGGAAGGGCATATCAGAAGTAGACGTGTGTCTCAAGTTGGTGGCTGATCAGTGGCCCTTTGCTGCTTTTCTCAATATTGGATCATCTTATGTCTTTTATTAGTTAATTCATTTATTTTGGGGATTGTGCTGCAAAGACTTTTTCTCCCTTCTCTCCCATTCCCCTCATCTCCTCCCCTCCCCGATCCCTCCTCCTCCTCTTCCCAGTTGCTTTACCTTCAAGGATGATTTGTTTTATTAAACTGACTGTCCCCAGCCTCTGCAGTACATAATAAAAGCCTGACATAGCAGCCTGCCTGCCTTCTGTGTCCTGCAGATACTCATCATAAGTGTCAGGACATACCAAGGTTAGCGGTCACTGGAAGTGCGCTCACTGGCTCAAGCCTTGCCAAACATGCTTGGCAGCTGAATGAATGTCACAGAGAATAGAAGGGGAATTACAAAGGTTAGAAAGAAGACAGCCTCTCTCTCTCTCCCTCTCTTTCTCTTTTTTTTTTTTTTTTCCTGGAGATATATAAGCTGATTTTTCACACTTCTGAAATAAACATCAGCTCATTCACTGTCCCTTTTCAGCACCTAAATCTCTCCCATTGTCACGCAAACATTTAATTTCTACCCAAGCCTTATTTCTTCATTAGCGAAATAAGATGCTTAATTCTCTCCTAACAGAAAGGGGGAAAAACACCAATACCAAATGACAAAACAAGCCTCCGGTCTGCTCAAAGATTTATATGTGTATTTCATGTCGTTAATCCTATTAAGGGTGGGCTTCTTTACAGTTAATCTTTTAAACTTTTACAAATTCTTGCTCAAGTGGTAGATCTAGATGACAGAAAAAGCAATACAGATGTAAAGATCACAGAATTGTGAAAGTCAAGTTAAAACTGATATTGCGGAGAATTGTGTTTTGTTTTTTTACTATAAAAGGGCAATAAAATGCTGACTGTACGAAGACAATGTCAAGGAGAAAAGGGTATTGGTATTTTGGATACTCTTGACTGCTCGCCTTGGAGAGAGAGTTATTCTTGTCACAAACCCTTTTGTCTGCATCTGCTGACTGCTTGCCTGTAGCCAGCAGCATACTTTAACTGTTTTGTCACCTCCTAACATCACATGCATCAGCTGTTGTGCTTTTGTTACGGGTATTGTAGAGCTAATCCACTGTGGCTGTTCTACTGTGCAGTAAATAAAACAGAAACTGCTTCTCAGACAATTCTGCATGAATATTTCAGATGGCTTTTACAACTCTGATTCACAAAATAAAATACCTCCCCCCCCCCCAGCTAGACTCAGATGCCTCAAAGCTAATTGCATGCGATGACTTCAGGCATCAGAAACAACTGTTTTAGGTGGATAAATGAATACACGGACCTTTCTAAAGTAATTCTTCAAAAACACAAAGCACACTTCCTTCCGTGAAATTTTATCTGAGTGTACATTTTTCTTTGGAACACTTCAGGTTTTTGGCAGTGCCAAATTGAAATGTTTCGTGCTAAGAAGATGCTTAAAACATCTTTGAAAGCTTTTCTTTCATAAGAGCACAAGTCTAGGAAGATTAGTTCATTTTTATTTGAGTGTCAAGTATTTTTTTAACAATTTTACAAAGTTCCTAAACTTCTCCTGCCAAGTTTCCTAGAGCTGGGAATAAAATATTCCCTCAGAAGACATTTTCTGCACCTGATTGATGAACTCTGTCCTAAAGCAGAGCGGCTTCCAGCATGTTTACAGGGGCATTGGTAGCAAACCCGAAGCAGAAAAGATACCCCAGGAAAGGAGACAAACAGGTGAAGTACTTTACCGAGCATTCATTCACCCTTGTGCACACATGATTCCTCTAAACAAACTCTCCTATCCCCGCTGTTTGTTAAGTAAATATTGATCAAGGAGAGACATATCTCCTGACAGCAGTAGCACAAGCTGGGGACTTGTACTGCAGACAGAGTGGACTTAAATGGATAAACTCAGTTGCTGCAGTGAGACCACACAGATTACTAGATAAAAAGACAAGAAGACAGAGGGTTGGCTTTCCTTTCCCTTTCTGGTTATGTGGAACACCCACATCAGAAAGGAAACTTCTCTGCTTCTAGACACTATCTTGTAAAGCAAGAAGCCAACGTCTTAGGTGCTCAAATGACCTCATATTTGTCTCCCTTGCCAGGTGGTGCATTAATATTGCAGGCAGTAAAAGTGGAGTTTAAGTCCCTCTCCTTGAACACACGTAGGAGGCTACCAAGGAGCAGCTCCTCAACAATGTATATTTTCACTGCTCTGTTGGTTTTAAGAGAGAATTGATGTCCCCTGGGCCTGGCCCACCTCTGCTGGATCTGGATGGGGGGGCACACATCTCCTCAGGAGCACTTTTTCCCATTCATACTTGAGTTGAGCAGTTTGCTTTGATGCAAGTGGGATAAGGTGCACAACACCCTAAAAGGGTGCCCACCAGTGTAGGTCTGCTGGTTGCTTCTCATAAGCAAACAATGAGGATTTTTGGACTGATGTGTCTAATGGTAGTGAAGCCGCAGAAAGCAATAGAAAAGCTGTCAAATCATTACTGGCTGTGATTTCATTTAAAATTCCGGTAATAGGTAACAGCGACTTTATTGTAGTAAGCTACCAGAATTTGAGAGGATGTTTGTTAGAAATAACTCAGGCATTTCTCAGAGCCCTCCTCAGGGATCAGATCAGGAGCCTCCACGCAGTGTACACAGCACCCTTAAAGCTGTTCCTGAGGCTGGGGGCAGAGGGAGAGAGGATCAGGCACTAGTTTTCAGGATGGGGTCCTATGTTTATAAGTACCAAGACCAATACAACTGTTCTAATATTGTAACAGTGTCAGACAACTGCTTGGCCGTGGTGCACAAATCTGAAGATCCTCCAGACAGGGACAGCTGGGCTAAGCTCGAAACCTTTTCTCATACGATGTCTAATCTGCATTAAACTTCAGCTCCATTTATACAATTAGGCTGGCCACAGCGTACCTACAGACTTTGCCTGTGGTATTGTGCTGGAGTCTGATAGTGTGTTGTATTACTAATGTTCCAAGAGTAAACACACTTGTAGGAAACAGCTATAGTTCAAGGTTGCACTCTAAAAAAAAATAAATGTTTCATCAGTCTTAGCAAAGGAACAAATGGCAATAACACTCTGTATCATATTTTACAAAGCTTCAAAAGAACAATGTCCCGTTGAGTGAAATTCAGTAGCATTCTGTAAACATTAATTTAAGGAAATCAATAGCCTCTGTGAGCTAAAGCCATATTGCAAGATAAACTGGCTGGAGTGCTACTTTGTCAAACAGATTTTAGTTTTCTCGGCTAGATAAAGACGGTTTCAAAACGGGGTAGCGTGTTGCAACCAAGGTTTGAAAACTATGTGGCCTTCAAACAGTCTGCTTGTTCCTACCACAAAGCTGGATAAACATACTTTAAAAATGATAAGATTGGGTCAGGATTGATTTTACTTTCAAATTTTATATAAAGTAGAATTCTTGGTGAATGTCTGTTTGGATTTTGTTTTTTGATCCTAATTACGAGCACAAATAAACAAGTGCAGCACAGGCAGCTCAAGATGTCAGGCTGCCAGGAGAGGTTAAATTATCCAGAGAGAGGCAGCTTTTTCTTTCTTTTTTTTTCTTTCTTTTTTTTTTTTTTTTTTTTTTTTTTTTTTTGCAATTGCAGGACTTCATGGATTTAAAAAATCTTTATTCATGTTGACCTGGTGGGCAACAAGTCATCTTGCCAACTAGAAAAGCCAAAATCTCTAGCGGACTTTTGGGATCAGAGGTCTTCAGCTGGTAAAGGCTGCTCACGTTGCAGAGAGCAAGGTCACGGTGGTAGGAGGTAAACAGGCCGAAGGGGTGAGGGGGAGGCCAGACCAGGCTTCTGGCCGGGTGATCTGGATGTGGCAGGAGTGAGGGGCTCTGCTGGGAACCTCCTAACCCAAGGCAGAGGAGTAAATAACCTCTATTACAGCCAGTGACAGAGAACCTCTCTGGGATAAGGGGAGCAACCTCACTATATGTAGCTCTAGGTCAAACAGCTTATGCAGTAGTCCAGACCAGTTTACATACAGCAACAGCAGATGATTCAGGGGAAATATTTTTGCTGAGAAAATTTCACACAAAGCATAAGCTGGATGTTTACAAGTACCCCAAAGTTGGGGTACTCTGACCTCAGCTGATGATGGAAATGAGATCCAGAGTAAAAGATGACTTTTGGGGGCATGGCATAACCTTCTCAAAGAAGGCACTTGAGAAAGTCTACGTACGTCATCCATATATCACTTCAAGCCTCTTACATGAGGAAGACTTAAGGCTGTAGGCTTTTGGGGCAAGCTGGCTCCTAAACACGTGCTCACAGCCTGCCATGTAGGAAACCTACTGGGGGGCAAGCCCTTCCCATATTCTCTGTCCTGTAAGAGGTCAGTTCTTGGGGCAAGCCAGAAGTAACACAGCAAGACATCTTACTACAGGAAGCCACCTTTTCTGTGGGCTTGCAGGGTGGCTGTTAGCACCAGGGACCACACACTTCTTCAGGTGCAGGGAGATGGTGAACTCCCCTTTATTGAAGAGCTAGTCAACTTCCCTTTATTGAAGAGCTAGAAGCTCTTCCTTCTCCCTTGTCTACTTACACATTCACTGATTCCTCTGCAGACTAGGCATTCACACAATCTGCAGCTGCAGGCACTCATGTGCCATGGTTTCCAGGATATCCCTGCCCAGAGCTGCCCTATTTTCGTAAGCTCCCAGGGGCAGTGTGTGTGTGCAATACCTCACTGGAGTCCCGGCTCCTTGCACCTTTGCCCAGCCTTTCACCTCCCATCACACACATGGTGAGCTGCTGCGTGGGACCGTCTCAGTGCCACAAGTTGGTGTGGCAGCATATCAAGCAGGAGGCTTTGGCTTCCACACAGAATTTGGAGGCAGGTTTTGGAGTAAGTTGCTACACTTTTTGGCGTGAAAGCCATGGCAGCATATGGCCCAATGTTCTCAGTTTAAGTCTGACACTTAACATTATTTAACAGTTTCTGTGTTAGGTGCTTTATAAGGTAAAGGAAATTAACAATTTTCAGCTAATTAGATCACTCAATTGGCTGAACATCCTGGACACCTCTTAGAAAAAAACAGGTTGGCTCAGCCGATGGAAAGGCTAATGCCTCTTCCATTATCACTTATGAGGAGAGGGAAATAGTTGGAAAGGATGTTTTTATTTTAAAAACACAAGTGAAAAATACTTCAACAATTGGACACTTCAGTAAACACACTTTGCACTCTACCAAAGCCTTTCTAGGGAGCAGGTGCCAGTTTGCCCACTGCTACATGTACTCTGATCCCTTGACTACAACAGCAGCCCTCTGGTGCCACCATGTTTGGTGCCTGCAGGCTTCCTCTTATGGCTCTTGCTACGTGAGTCTGTTAAGAAACAAATTTTTTTGGAAAGAGAAAAATATGGACCAGGAGTTGGGTGGCTGCTCAACGCAGTCTGCCAGCCTTAGTGCCACAGGATGAGGAGCCCACTGCTGTGGGACAGCAGAGACACTGTAGTGCCAAGCCTGGCGTGTGGGAAAGGTGTTAGCCCGAGTTCTGCTCAGAAGAGAAAAATTAGGAAAGAGATAAAGGTTTCTTACTGCATTTACTGTTTTTTTTTTTTCACTCTTTGTGAGAAGCTGGAAAACACATGGCTCTCAAATGATTTAAGAATGTATTTTGAAAGTGCTTGCTTGAAACAAAGCTGAGATGTCTTATCCTTCATGTGAGGTTTGGGGCACTACTAATCTACCACTGGCTCACTGTTATCTCCTCTGCCACGCTCACAAAAAGGAGGGAGAATGGGCACTGACAGTGGGGCTGCTGAGATGTCTGATAATATCAGGGAAGTGAAAGTGGTAGTGCAGTGAAAATGGATACTATGTGATACATTAGATTTAATCACTTGCATTTCAATTAAGCTTTTCCACAAATAAAGAATGGGAAGTACAGTGCAGGCTCCCCGTACAGCAGGAGGCAGTTTGCTGAAGCTCCCCATCCCCAGCCTGGACCTCTGTCCCATCTCACAGCACAGAAGGCATCTTGCCCCACAAGGTTTCTGTGGGCACTGCTCTGCCCATGGCTCAGGCAACAAACATGTTCCTATCCATAACAGGAACACTGCTACGATCTGCTGTAAACACCACCGCCTCAAAGCACCAGTTTTTAAGCACAAAACTTGGTAACTAGACCTGAGAAGGCTAACATAAAAGACTTTCCATTTTACAATTTATTTAGAGTTTTTGCACCTTGCAGTTCAGTTCTCTCCTTTCCCTATGCTCAAAAATCATCGATAGTATTTAGCTGGAGAGATGATTATCAAGTCTCCTTTTCAGCCTTACTGATAAATTCGAACTGCATGAGATGTAGAAGCTCCTAATGGAAACTCTGATTGCCCTTAACATACTGCATTGCCAATGGCACTGCTGCAGAATGGAAAAATCACTAAGGCTCCTCTGGCTTGTGATAGTTGGGGGTTTAGTATACATTGGGGAATGGAAGGAAGGATCACAGAAATTTCACACCCAAGAAGGTGTCTCATTCAAAATGTGAAGGAGAAATAAAACTCATACGCCCAATAGTCTAACTGTAACTCAGCCCCACGATGGGGAAACGCAATCTGCTGCCAGAGGCTGCCTACAATGCCAAGTGGCATATTACATACCCTGCTGCCAAACTCTGGCAGGGTAGTGCATACAGGTGCCCACAGAACACCTGCCCAGGAAAGTGAGCACGAGGATGACCACTCAGGCCTGGCCCTGATGCAGAACAGCAGGGTGCTCTTGCACATAGCAGAATGCCCGGATTAGATGTTTGACTTGTAAGGGCCAGGAGGCACAGCCTGCTCTGTGAGGAGCAGGGCCTTCACCATGAGGATGGCTTCTGCTCTCATGGCTTAATTCCTTGCAGAACAGGGCAGGCAGTGACTGCTGGTTAGACTATGGGTCTCTATAGAGGTGCTTTGCAGAGCTTGTCGTATGTAAGGATTCTTTGAAGCTCAGTAGAATTTGGCCTCTAAGACAAACCGTTAACACTGTAGTAGGAGCGCCAATTAAAGGCTTATATATCTAAAGAACATCTTGTAACATATAAAAACGTCATAACAGTGAGTAAACATCCGTAATCAGTGTTGCTTGCTCTTGCTTGCTCTTCCTACCTCTCTGCACTGCAGTCACCTTTGTCTTCTGTGCCTGCCCCTGACAAAGCCCCAGCAGTTACCAGAGTGCCCTTTCCCTGTTCAAACTGTGTGTTCTGGGGCTGGGAGGCAGGGATGGAAGAAGGTGGTGGTTAATCAGTCTGGTAGGGAAGCGGCCAGTCACTGGGGTCCTGTTGGGGGTGGCACGAAGGTGGTAATCATGCCCTCTGGCATCAGGAGACCTCCTTTCCTCTCTCCCATGACAGAGGGTACGGACAGAGGGAAGGAAACTGCGCACAGTTTGTGGAAATTGCGCACGGCCTCATCCAGGTTGCAGGCATCCAACTATGAGCTCCAATGCTGGGCCCACCCAGGATCGGTCAGTTTACTGAGCTGGGAGGCAAAGTCCTCAGTCCTGATGGACTGAGCTCCCCATCGTTTGACTCCTCATTAGCCCTTGCGGAAGGAAATGGTGCGGCTGTAGACAGCGCTGGATGAGATAACCTCAAGGCTGGGCCTGATGGAGCCAGCCCTCTCTGCATTTACTTGAGATAAGCCATTCGGCTTCTCCCTAAACACTGATACTTGGCACTCAAAGGGCTTTTCTTTTCAGTGTTGATTTCCCCTCTCTATCACTAAAAAGTTTCTAAAGTTGTAGACTACTACATTAAACACATTTACATGTCTGTACCACTGTAGTCACCTAAGTCCCTGTAAGAGGCCATGCTTTTTACATTACTGTCTCAAAGTTTGCTGAAATGGACAAGTCCTGGCCAAAGTTCCAGGACTCCCTTTGTCTGAGACACACAGGAACCAAGGTTCGAGAAATCCCTTTGTTTAGGAGATGGACAAGTCTGGGAACTACTTAAGGGAGATAAGATGCTGATTAATGGCCCTTAAGTGGTCTTTTGTGTTGGCCTATCTCAAGGAAGATGTCCATCTCTGAGGACTAATGGCCCTTAAGTGGTCTTTCGTGTTGGCCCATCTCAAGGAAGATTGCCATCTCTGAGGAAATCACAGGACTCTGACCCGAGCCTTCCCGAACCTTCCAGAAATGTCTCGAAGGCTGGAAAGAAGGATAAAAAGGGCACGGACAAACCGCGGTTTAGGTTTTCTAGGTATCTGACCTCAGATTCCTCCACCGTTGTCCTACTGCTGCCTCCTGTCTCTTCTGGGATTGCTGCTCGAGACTCTGCTCCGTGAGATCTCGCTGCCCGAGACTCCGCTTCTTGAGACCTCGCTACTCCATCTTCTCTGCGTTTCTCTGCTGCCTGTGGCCTGTTACTCCGCTGCTGCTCTCCCCTACGCTTATTTTGCCCCAGACCAACGTTAACAACGTGCTACGGGATGCTGCTGCATCCAGGAGGTGACTATTCCCCGCTTTAACGTAATTCTTGCTCTTTTCTACCTTTTTCTATCGCCTACTTTCCCTTCCCCATCACCCTAATTTTGATATTCGTCGCTCTCCCTTCCCCATCCCCTCAATTGTCTATCACTTCTAATAAACTGGTCGGATCAACATTTGAATGCTCTTCTTCTTAATCTCACGCCGGGCATAACATATCAAAAGAACCTTTGCCTCACTCCTAAACTGGAGCGAGACAGTCCCCTAGGTCTTTCTGCTCTGCTGCTCTTCACATAACCTCCCCATTACACACAGAAGCAACTTCCAGGCCACATCCCTGAGCGGTTCTGGACTACTGCGTAGCTACAGATTGTTCCAAAGGCACATTTCTACCTGTGCCTTGAAACCGTGTCCCCCTGGGGGCGGCCCCTGAGTCCCTCCGATGGCACAGTGAAATGAGGCAGCAGCAGGCTGTGTAACTTCCCCCTCTGCAGATAAGAAGGATGAACCTTGCCCCTTCCAGATCTGCAGGGAGAAATCATCTCCGATATGCTGATTAACTTCAGCCGGCCCTTCTGGCTGTGCCTCTTCCTCTCACCCACCCACGCTCACATCAGGAAAATGTGTGGCTCTTTCTCTGCACAGCAAAATTCACCAGTATGCCAAGTGAAGGGCTCTGTGTAGCTATGGGAGAAATCCAGGACTCTCTCCCTCTTGGACTGAAAAGCATTTCTTAACTTCAGTCCTTGTATTACTGTTGTCACTTCAGTATGACAGTGAGCCGTGGCTCCCAGCTTCTCTCCATCTCATGTAGGTGACGGCCACACACTCCCCATGGACCTCTGCAATATTTTGCCATTGCTTCCTCACAGACAGAATGTTTTGCTCTTACAGATTTAACCACCTCTTAAGACAGTGTCCCCACTGCATTAGGAAAATAGCACAGGTTGTAAAGCTACTAAATCTTTCCCAAGGCTTCCAAAGGTTATACAAAATTTTTCATTCATATTACAAGAACTTAACTCTTGTCCATTTTAAAATATGTTGAAGACATCAAGCAAGTAGTGTTTTGCTTGAAGGTGACCTGTTCAAAATCCTACAGGATGGGCAATCCTATCTGTATGATTTCTGTTAAAGTCAGTCACACAGCCCAGATCCCACACTGTGAGATGGTATCAGCTGGGACCTTTCCTTTTGGCAAGAGCCCCTTACAACAATAAAAACAACACCTCCCTCCACCCCACAGCCATGGACAGGATGGCTCTGTGGCTCCAGATCCAGATCTGCATTCAATTTATTTTTTTTTTTAAACAAACAAATTTAACTTTTTTCTTTCTTTTTTTTCATTCCATTGACATTTAACAGATATTCACACACTTGACTGTATACAACAAAAGAGAGCTCTTCAGTTGGCATGGATTAATTAGCTCCAATGACTACTGGAGCTGATTTACACCAAAACCTGAGAATCCAGCCCAGAATTTAACTCAGTGTCATGAAGAAAAAGGGTGAGGTGGGTGGGATGGGATGGAAAAAATCTTATGAAGCTAGTAGCTAACCCACTATTTCAGATCTCTCTGGTATGATAGTTATAGAAGATAGATAGAAGAGCTTCGATAAAGTTTAGAAGATCAAACATTTTCCTCAATTTTCACAGTACAAAACGTTCTGTGCCCTTTCATGTGAAAAAGGAGCAAGAACACACAGCATATAAGAAATGTCGGTCGATTGGGTCTTGCGAACACCCTCTTCTTTTACTGCTTCCCCAGAAGTTCTGAATGAGAAATATAGCTATATTGTCTACAAGAAAGGAAGAAAGTCTAGAAAAGCACGAGCAGCTTGCATGCTACCCATTACCCATTACCAAAACTAGGATTTACTAGCTGGTAAGAAAAATAATGTTTGTGTTGGGTTGTTTTTTACTTTTTTATCAAATACAGAGTTTTAAAATGTTCTTACTCACTGAAACTGCATAGTCCCACATATTCTTTTGGTGTAGGATGAATTTAAAAGGATTTAAGCTCAGATGGATAAGACTTTGTGCTAGCAAGGGATAACATGGGTTAAAATTCACCTTGCTTCTCACTCCTCATCCAGGATGGATTTTTGGAGAATGACAGACATCTGGAAATCAGTTTTACATAGAAAAATAGAAAACAGGGAAGAACGAGGAAGATGAATAAAGGCTCATCACAGACACAAAAGAACAGAGCAAAAAGAAGCTTGGATTTGGGTATTCTTGTCTGGCAAGGAGGCAGGCAGTAAGGCTAATGAAGCATTTGCGATATGGGACGTATGCCAGCGTAACAAAGAAGATGTGCATCAGCTCTGCAGATGTGCCAAAGCCCCCAGAGCAAAATAATGACATAATCACCATCAGTGTCACAGACCAGACTGTACACAAGGTGACATGGGAGAGAATAAATAAGAGTCTTTAGAGGCCTGCAGTACACACACGGGAAGGAACAGCCATTCCTCACAACTGCCACAAGAGAGTGGCGAGAGGTTGGGGATAATGTGTGCAGCTAGCAAAAGAAATCTTGAATTGTGCAAGGCTAGTGCACGATAAATTGGTGCTTTTCTCCATCTCCAGTTGACGTTTCAATTCCCACTACCCCTTGTTGAATGCAAAATGAAATGACAAGTAGGAATCGGAAGACTTTGCCAAGTTTTGTTTTGTTTTGTTTTTGTCCGGGTTTTTTTTTGTTTGTTTGTTTTTGTTTTTTTGGTGGGTTTTTTTTTTTTTTTTGGAAAAGGGGTTGTTTTGTTTGAGAAGAGGATGGGGCAGTAAGGATGAGTACAAGTAAATTACTGTTAAAAAAAAAGGAAAAAAAGAAAAATAAAAAGAAACAAGAAACAAACACCACCACAAACAACAAAAAAACAGAAAGACCAGACAAAAAGCCTCACCCAAGCAAAGCACACTGCCGCTCCATGCACTCACAGGCACACGCACAGAAACCCTGTACTATTCAGCTGGAACAATCCTAGTATTCCCCCAAAGCAAAATTAGAAACAAACAAGGATGGGTTTGGCTTTTTTTTCGGTGACTGTGCTTTCTGGTTTACTGTTATCCAGGAACGAAAGCAGGAAAAATCCCACTAAAATATTTTTCCACGCTAAAAGACAAGATTACTATTTTATTGATCAGTAATAAAACACCGCTTAGGGCAATTTAGTACTTAACATGTTATTTGCGGTGGGGAGTAATCTGAAAAGCTCTGAGTAGCCTTAAATCGTTTCCCAACAGCTCTCCCTGCGTAAAAGCAAGCGTCTGCCTCGGTACAGCTGTGTGACTCGGCGGCACGTCTTTTTGCAGGACTTTTTGCCCGTTTTTAGAGGGAGCATCTGTTTGCTGAAGCAAAGCAGCCCGCCCTTCGCCACGGGCCTGCCTGGGCAAACGGTGACAGAGGAGGGGACTTGCTGCAGGCGCCACCAGGACGCTGGCAGAAGGAACACTCAGGCACGTAATGGTTTGCAGGATCGGGCCCTCCAAGAGGAGCTCAGAAGAACAAAGCACTTGGCTTCACCAGTGTCCCTTTTCATTGCTTCTAATGAAAGATTCATAAGAATAACTTTAATTTTTTATGATCTTTTTTTGCATTACTGTATTAGCTGCATCTACTCTGTATGCGATTTCTTCTTAAATACAGAAAACCTGTTTCCAAATGCCAGGCCTAATAACTTAATCGTGCAATAATTGATCTCGATTGTTGAGCACTCCTTCATAGCATTAAGGAAGCGAGATGGAGCCCAGAAAACGTTCTACATGATTATCCCTTTTCATGGCAAAGTGATGCATTTATGAGGAATACAGGTAAAGGTCTGACGTGGAGTTGTACTTTAATACTTTTTTTTTAAGACTAAAAAAAAATATTAAAACCTCCTTAATTTGCTAGTAAAACTGCTCAGTGGAAGAATGATTGTATTTGTCTTTTTTGGCTTCGCCCAATTAATTGGAGCAGTAACATAACGATCGTAAATAAACAGCCCTAATTTGACTGTACTTCTTGCATATCTACTAACCGCATCGTATCTTTGTATAGCGTACCACCAGGGGAAACAAGGAAGCACATATATAATTTTATCCTGTTTTATGTGAAGTTTAATAATTACGCCACAGAGAAGTCTCCAAATGAATTGCAGAAGGTGCAACAGTATTAATAATCTGTTTAGCCAACTCTGGCTTCTTTGCACTTTGATGTTACGAGCAGAGGCAGGATGAACCCTGGCAGTTTTTTTCTATTGTCAAGTGTTTGTTTCTGTTACAGCTTACACCGATGTTTTCTTTTATGCTTTTTCTACTGTGCCCCCTTCTTTTTCCTAAGATTAAAAATAATAGTAAAAAAAAAACAAAAACAAAAACCAAACAAAAGCACAGAACAACTCAACAGACGAACCAATGCTTATTTGGCGCATTTTGATCTAAGCGGACTGATCAAATTTTTCATTTATTTACCAAAGTTTCACGGCAGCCCTTCTTCATAATGACAGCAGTTGCCTTTTTTTTTCCCCTCCGCATAAAAGAGAAGGGGTTCTGAGAAAGTTTTTAATTAGCTAAATAGGTCTGTGTAATCCAGATGAAATAAACACGCCCGTTTGAAAAGGTTGTTAGAACTTTTGCAGCCATTTAATCCATAGATGGCTGAACACAATGATACCTTCCGCAGACAGCACCGCCACCACCAGCAGCTGTTAGAAGAGAGCTTGCTCCCTGCTCCTATTGATAACCCTTTGTGGAACGAAGAAAAAGAGCTGAGGGAAGGAGAACTGAATGTCAGACAATAGACATCGCTACACACACTGTCTCTGAACTTTCCTCATCTCTGAAGGACAATTAATTATGAAGGCCTTTGGGGTAGGTCGAAGCAAGGGAAAACCTACTGCTGGCCCAGCACTCCAGCCGCTATCTCTGTGTTTGTTAAATGGTCGTGCCTGTTGGGGAACCAGAGTAGCAGCCACCAAAATAGCCAATAGATCATTTAGGAAAAAGAGAGCAAAAGATTTTTTTTTTTAATGTGTGCCTGTCCTTGTATAATTCTATTCTCACTGTGAAATCATCCATACACAAAACACAAGGACAATTTTTTTTTTTTTTTTTTTTTCAGAAGAGCCACAGGGTAGGTTACAGTCAGAAACGGCCTCTCAGTGGTGTGTTAAAAAGGATGGTCTTTTCACCAAATCATTTCACAGAGGCAAAACAGACAAACACAAAGAGTTGAGACTTTTTCTCCTACATTAAATAGAGTAACTGATAAGGTCAGACATATGATACCTAAAGACATGAATCTGTGAACTCTTGAAGTCAAAGGACTTCTCTGTGCAAAGGAACAATCTTTCAAAGGAAATAGATCATAGAACTCCACTGAATCCCCTTTAAACTTTATGAAGCAGGAGGAGAAAAAGCTCTAAGTAGGGAAGCTTGACAGAAGAGCCTTGAACTATTTTCTGAAGGAAAGATGAGACCCTCCCTAGGCTGCCACAAAACATCTTTTTTTTTCTAAAGGCTCTTCTGAACTTTGATATGTGCCAAGACACCGCTATTGAAAGCTGTATAATTATGTGCTATAGCCACTGTAGAAAATGCTTTGTTCACCACAACAAAGAACAATAAGCAAAGTAAAGTGACATTACACTGTATCTTTTTCTTTAAGAATGTTGAGAAAGGTCACAGTACGTTATAACTAATAAAGCTGTTGAGTAAGGAAGTTTAAAGTTGATCTTGCTGTGCTTAAATGTAACCCAATGACAAAAAGGCAGAGGGAACTAAAATTGTAATGACATTAAAAAATAGATCATATATCAATGTGCCAACTTCATTATACAAACACCTTGAATCCAGAGGACACAAACATAAAAAACGAGCCTAGTCCTGCAACAGTATTCCTCCTGTGATTCCCTCCCTAATAGCTTCCAACTACAAGCTGCAGTTCCACCAACTGCAG
The DNA here is from genome assembly GCF_054131305.1 of Coturnix japonica. Taxonomy (NCBI): domain Eukaryota; kingdom Metazoa; phylum Chordata; class Aves; order Galliformes; family Phasianidae; genus Coturnix; species Coturnix japonica. Next base: position 18,726,243 of record NC_140665.1, on the reverse strand, counting down.
AAACTGATTAAGCAGCATTAATTGATACGTGCACGGCACGATCCCGCTACTGAAAGCCATGGCTTTTCTTACTCAGTTTACAAATCGGCTCCGATTCCTGCACAGTTTTCAAGGAAAGCTTTGCTGTTTCACAAGAGAGCCTCCTCAAAATTTAGAAAACAAAACAGAACAACACAAAATAAAAGGAAAAAGACCTGAGGGCATCAATTAAATTTCCTGACAGCAAGATTTTTAAGTGAGAAAGAAGTTCCATCTAGAGATGGATGTCTCATTTTTTTCTTTAGGGCTATCGGGACAGTTATGTTTGCTATTCTTAAACTGCAGATTCAGCTTTATTCCCCTTGCTGCAGACTGCAAGAGAGAAGCCAACTTTTTCTTTAAGAATGTGGAGAACGATGTTGAAACACTACAACAATAAAGCCCTTGAATGAGGAAGTATACAGCTGAGGAAAAAAATGCGAGGAGTGTAATACTAAAATAAACAACTGTCCCATCAGCCTGGGCCCACTTCTGGTCCCATTACAAGTGCTCAGATTGCTGCTCCACTTTGTAGAGGAAGAGCATGCAAGCTCAGAGAGGGAAGTTAGCAGTTATCGACTTGATTTTCACTTCTCTTGAGACCACTTTACGCTGCTCGAGTTGTGTAAAGGAGCATTAGGGTGGTTATAAATTCTCCTTTACAGTGCCTTCATAAAGCAAAAAGCACATATACAAGGCCTCAGTTTAGACCAGAATCAGGTTAGAAAGCTTTAACTCTCCTCCTGATGAGCTCCAGTTCAGACTGAGATGAATCCTGATGATGCAACTGGGAAAGGACACTTGAGAAGGGAATTGGACCTGATGATCTCCAGAGGTCCCTTCCAACCTCAAACATTCAGTTTGACTCTGTGCGTGTGACACAGGTTCCTAAAATAATCTCGAGTGGCCAGAATTTTCACTAATTTAGGATGTTTTAATTTTTGGATGCAGAACTGGGCACACATCATTGTCAGAAAATGGACCGTCGAGGACCTCCTGACAAAGTGGCTCTCATTAACAGATCTCCAGTTGAGCATCCCAAAATGGAAATGGCCTAAAACCATCATCGCTTCTGAAATTGCTGGCAGCCAATGTTCCTCTCAAGGGTTTGCAGGGCACTTATGTGACAGGGTTATTACTTGGACTTTATAGGTGGCAGTGTTTGAATTGTTTTACATAATCTCACAGACATTTACAGGACTAACTCAAAGTGCACTAAGTATGTTCCACTAAGACAGCAGCACAACTGGCCTTGATGAGGTTCTTTTCCACCAGCACGGCTCTCCACTGGCAAAAGTAGAGCAAACTTCCTAAAAATGGTCTTTCCTTTTCTAGATGATGACATGTGCCAGGACCAAGAAACAGTAGCCATGTCAGACCTCACTGTACCCAAATTTCCTTGTGAAAATATCACAGCTTGGCAGATGTTTTGCTATCATGATCAATCTCAGTAATCACATCTGCAAAAGTGGGTACACTCCATGCTACAGCGGGCTTACATCTGGCAGCTATGCAGAGGAGCATGGCGAGTGCACAGAGCAAGTGGGAAGGCATCAAACAAAGTGCCAGGCATAGGCTTGGGAGCCTGGGACTTCAGAGCTCAGCCTGACTTGTTCAACGAGCACAAGAAAAAGAACCAGGGTATTTTGCAGGGATGTTAATACATGGAGAATGACGGTAACTACAAAAAACATCAGGGAGCAAAAGTGATGGAGGAGCAGGAGCCAAAGCAAGGCTGAAATCCAGCTGTTGTCTTCAGGCCAATTTCTTTTGCTTGTTTTAAGTAAATAAATAATTTTCTAACAATATTTTAATTTAAACTTACAGCATGGTGTCTCCCATACTTTAAACCATTTTGTCACATTCATAACTGTGAGCTCTAATCATATCTTTTAAGAAAGATTTTATGAGAGCTACAGAACCATTTAGATTTATTTATTTATTTATTTATTTATTTATTTGCTGTTGTGATGCATAGCAACAATACCTGACTTTAATTATTGCAGCTGGTATTCAAGAGCCTGTGGGACAAAGACAGACAAGACAGATATCAAGTGGCACGTGGCACAGCAAGCTGTCCCCTCTTTCTGACCAACTTCGGCACTTGTGCTGGGACACTGACATTTGTGGCTTTCATTCATCAGCACAACCCACCTTCTCACTCTCTGGCAGAAATGCCCCAGAAGAGAGAAACATCATTTCTCACAGGAAAAAATGAAAAGAAAAAAAAAAAAGAAAAAAAAAAGAAAAAAAAAAGTTTTTCCAGCTTTCAAAACTTGTTTTAGAATTATTGTGTGCAGCTACATTCAGCACTGATTTTTCCAGCAAACTGCATAGCAAGGAAGAGAAATGTGGAAGCAGCTACACACATGTACACATACATGCGCACACAGACACAGGCAGAGTTGTGTGGCGGGAGGAGGTGGCGTATTGGGCTCTGGCTTACAGCCACGACGGTACAATGGCAAGGCTACAAACGATAGGGCATGTGGTTTGTTAAACATCTTATTTGACTTTGCTTAGAGCTGTCAGTTTCAGTGCACGGGGAACGAGAAACAGTGTCACAGATTCCTAAGTAAATCAATGACACAGCCAGATATGGACCAAATGCACATTTTAGCTTTATTTATTTTTATTTTTTTTTCCCCACTTGTCAATTTAGGCATATTTATGTATATGCAAGAATTTTGCCCAAGATGAGAAAATGAGGAGGGTTTAGGAAGGGGAGGGTAAGTGATTTAAGAGAAACAGTCTATCAGACTAATCAGAAGATCAGCAATGCATCAACGAAGTATAGGAGGAAGGAACTTTGATGACACTAAATATGGCAAATGCTCAGTTTGCTAAATCCCTTTGGATCCAATTTCAACATTACAGTACTTGTCATTTTTGGTTTGCAGCTTGTGGGGGAGGGGCTAGGCATTTATTGGCAAAAGTTGCATAGGCTACACTAAAAACTGCACCATACAGTTTAATGATCTCATAACTGCTGGATTTTCACTGCAAAACCAAGAACTGAACCTCTGAGAAATTCTCATTATCTCAAATAACACAGAAAAGGCTTTGTGAAAGGATCTGCAAATCACTGTCTTTTGTAAGATGTCTGAAGGCCATTTCCTCCAGCACTGGGGAAAGAAGCAAGGAGCTCCTTTCCCACCAACAGTCAGACCCATTTACTAAGGAGGCAGCCACCACTGGTAGCACTGAACAAATAAGACTTGCATTTTCTTATCTTCCTGAAAACACCTCTGTGATCCCTATGCTTCTTCACTGAAGCTATCTGTTAAAATTAACATTGCAGCAAATGCTTTGAAAAGCAGAAACAAGTATCTGAAATTGTAAAGGACCAAGAATTTTTGAGAGCAAAGAGCATTTCAATCTATGTTCTGCAAATGGGATTACAGTTGCAATGAAAAAGAGGAAAACCCTGAGGGAGTTTAAGAACATTTTGACAGAAGAAAAGCTAGCAACTCTTATCCGTTTGCATGTTTCCCTTTCTTTTCCTGCATCTTCCTTTTACATCCTGGCATAAAGAGAGCCTGGACTGATCCCTTCAGGTGATGGTGCATAAATCTGGTATTTCTGGCTGTGGCGAATGGCAGATACACAGGGAACATCCTCTGCACCCCTTTCTTCTCCTGTCCTGTCTATGCAACTACTCTCCTACAAGAGGCTGAGCTGAGTGAGCCCTTAAAGTGCTGTAAAAATTGACCCTGATTAAAAAC